>NC_081298.1:38472196-38775227 GCF_030435805.1 Mustela lutreola | reverse complement strand
GAGACTTCAAATTTGATCCCCAAGACTATGATTTTTCTCCAAAAATTTAGAGGAAGGAAAAACAAAGAAAAAAACTTCAGAAGAATGAAACTGTACATTTGTGGTGTTGGAAAGAGTATGGGATTGAAAGCCAAGAGATTTGGGTTTCTGGTCCTGATTCTGCCACTGAAAGTTGCTGTGTGACCTTGAACAAAATACTGGTGTTTTCTTGGCCTGTTCCATAAAAAGAATGGGTCTGGGAATGGTTATCTGTAACCTCCCCCACTTCTTTTTCTTTTCTTTTTTAACTTCCAGAGTACTTTTATTCTTGGTTCTCTTTCAGTGGAGCAGGGTTGTTTCCTTCCCTGGATGAAAACTCTGGGCAGCCAGAATGACTTTTCTGGTAACTCTTAAGTAGTATAGTTTCCCAGTCAAACTTTCCTTTTAATGCAAAAATTCTATTATTTGCATAATTGTGAGCACACATTGCAGAACTATGTTGAAGTCAGCAATGTGCTTCCATATCTAGTAATTCAGTTGGGCCTCACAAATGTTAACAGGTCTATGAGGTAGGCTGGACAGAAAGTAATAGTTTTCCTGTATTGCTACCTGGAAAAGAAATCTGGAGACATTTAGTTACATACTGTGTCAAGGTTCTTTTTGTTGCAAGCTCTTCCTGAGAAACCAATTCAAACTGATCCAATAAAAATCGAGAGCTTACTGGCTCATGCGATTGCAAAGCCCAATAGTCGGTATTCAGGTTCAGCTGAGTCCAGAAGCTCAAACTCTAACATTTGCATTTTAGCTCTTCTCCATATCTGGTCATTCTTTTCTGTGCTTATTTTTCATTAAATTAAAAAATATTTCTTATGTGTAGATCTTGCAGCCGTACAGCTGTGGCCTGAATTAGTGACTCAACACTACAGACACTTTTGTTACAGTAATGTGATTTTTTAAAAAGTGAATGATGCTTGGCAAAGTTATGATGAAAACACAGCCTTAACTTCATTTGATTTACTTAATTTTTATCTTGTTAGGAATGGGACGATAATTTAAATGGAAATGTATTTTAAATGGAAATACATTTCCATTTAAATTTAAAGTCCTGTTAGAGTCTAGGTTGGACAATACAAAGCGCTGAGACATTCAGGGAAATTTCTTGTTGTGTGATATTGTCTTTGAATTTCAGGATTTCCTGCTTTCTGATCTTTTTGAATGGTTGTGTCATTTTGATGGTTGTGTCACCATCAGTGGCATAACCAAAGAAATTTGAAAATTTTACAAAATTCTTCCTTGGATTTTGGTAAAGATCTTAATTTTATTCTAAGTGTAATGGGAAACCACTCTAGTCTCTTGATGGAAAGTGACATGATCAGATAAATATTTTATTTTATTATTATTATTTTTTTAAACATGCTTTCTTTTTATTGAAAGACAGAGATCAGAAGTAGGCAGAGAAGCAGGCAGAGAGAGCGGCGGGGGGGGGGGGGAAGCAGGCTCCCTGCTGAGCAGAGAGCCCGATGTGGGGCTCAATCCCAGGACCCTGGGATCATGACCCGAGCCGAAGGCAGAGGCTTTAACCCACTGAGCCACCCAGGCGCCCCTCAGATTAATATTTTAAAAGGATTGTTCTGTTGATAAAATGTTAAGCTTCATGGTATGAAAATTAAAAATCACAATCAAATAAAAAATATTTCTTGAAAACATAGTATATGTTAATCATTGAAGGTGCAGGGGGTATAATGAACAAAACATTGTATTTTAAACAGTAAATAGCACACAGCTATGTTCGATAAATGTTCGTGGAATTTACATTCTTACATTCATGGAAATATTCATAGAACTTACATTCTACCAAAAAGAGAAGGATAAACAGACAAATAAATAATGTATATTGTGTCAGATGGTGATAAGGACTATGAAGATAGCTAAATCAGGAAAAGGTAAGAGTAAGAAAGTTGTGGTCAGAAAGAAGTGTTTGATAAAGTAAATTAAAGACATTTTAAGTATGGAAATTTCAAACACACAAAAGGAGAGAAGATTGAATAAACCATTTCCCAATTTCACCCATCTAGTTTCACCTGTTAACATTTTTCTAACGTTGTTTCACCTATTTCCTTCTATCTTCACACACATCACACACATACAATCACATTCACACACACACACCATTCTACCCACACAGTACACAGTTATGACAGATGATAACATTTTTTAGCATAATCTACAATACCACTATTGCACCACCTAACAGAATTAATAATAAAATTTTTAGTATCAGTTAATGCCCAGTGATAAGGTAATATATGAAGGAGGTGAGGGAGCAAATCACCAGCTATCTAGGGGCAGAACTTGGCAAACAGATAGCTGGAGGTCCAAAGGCTCTGCAGTGGACCTGCCTGGGAAGTTTAAAGAACAACATGGCAGCCAGTGTGGCTGGAGCAAAGGGAGAAAGGGGGTGAGTGGGAGGAGAAAGGTCAGAGGTTAATTGGGAGTTGGATCCAGGAGAGCATCCAACAAGGTAAAGCCTTTATTGAGTGAGACAAGAGATTTCAAGGAGATTATTACTAAGGGGATTTCAAGCAGTTTGGGTGACCCAGTCAGATTTTTGGCTGAAAGGATCACTGGCTGTTTAGTGGAGAATGAACTCTAGGTATCAGCTTAGAAGAGATAAATCTTCAAGAAACTTGCAATAATCCAAGCAAGAGATAACAATAGATTGGAGCAGGCTAGTGGAGGCACTGAGAAGAGATTTGATTTTGATATTCTTTGAGAGTAGAGCAGAAAGGGTTTCCTGATGGATCAGATGTGTGAGCTGAAAGAAAGAGAGAAATCTAGGATGACTCCATGGTTTCTAATTTTAAAAATTGGGTCTGCGGTGGAGCCATTTATGAGATAGAGAAGACCATGGGAAAAGCATATTTGGGATATGTGGATACCCAGAGTTGTTTTGGGACAAGCAAAGTTGCAATGCCTATTCAACATTTAAATGGAGATGTCAGGCAATCCACTGGATACACACATCTGGTCATTAAGATAGAGGCCAGGCTAGAACCTGAAGGGTGGGGTGTGTTAGTTCAATATACTCTTCAATTTTCTTGCTTAGATCCTCACAAACCCAATTCTAGCAGAAGAGAAGATGCTTATTTTCTTGTCATTGAAGTAGAATTCTCTGATTTTTCTTTGTTACCTTGAATCATTGTCAATCACTCTAACCAGGGGAAAGAAACTTCTGATTGGCCATGCCTGTGTTCTACATTCCCTAATTGAGTCAGGGCAGGCCCAGTACAAGGACTGAACATGGAAAAGGTTGAATCTTCAGAAAAATATGGCCAGATGCTTAGAAGGATGCTGGGAGGTAGAAACCATGAAAAAATAAGTGGTAGATCTAGGACTCAAAACAAGAGACCCACACTTTTGAAAACAAATTTGAACAGAAAAAAAAAAACCCCACACAAAATAATTTAATAGGTAACACTAAGAGAAGAAAGCAATCATCCAAGGAAGACAACCAAATACTGAAATGATGGTTCCTAATTCCCAGTTTTAGGACTCCATGTTGGAAGCTTAAACAATTGTCAGTTCTATTCTGCCAGGGTTTCTGTGATCTATTGCACTGTAATACTCCACATTGTAACCACTCCACAACTTAGTGGCTTAAAACAAGAAACATTTTACCTTCATGGTTCTATAGGTTAATTGACCTCAGCTGGGCAGTTCTTCTCTTGGTTTTGCTTGGGCTACAGTCAGATGGTAGGTGAGGCTGGAGTCAATCATCCAGAGATTCACCTGGAATGCTAGGGAGTCTCTCCCTTTCCATGTGGTCACAAGACCTCTCCTCTTCACATGGCCCCTCCACGTGTTCTCTTCAGCAAGGCAGCCAGACTTCTCAAATACCAATTCAAGGCTCCCAAAGGTTAGTGTTCCAAGAAGTAAGTAGAAATTGCCAGTCCTCTTAAAGACCAGGCCTGCAATGTTATTTCCGCTGGTTATACTGCCTGCCACAGCCCCAGGCCAGCCTGAATTCAATGTGGGAGTGAGGAGTGGGCCAACACAAGGGCACGGATAAAAGGAGGGGTTCACTGAAAACCTTGGAAAGCAGCTACTAAAACTGCATCATGTGAAACCCAGGATTTTTGCTAAGGCCAGTCCTGCCCAAAATGTGACCACAGAACACTAGCCTCACAAAGTGTTCATGAAAGAAAAAAGTATTGCCATGCCAATTAATTTAGAGAATGCTGCATCCTATAAATAATACTAGATTATCATTCTGTCCACTAAAAATTATGGACTCAGAGAAAATAGGCACTAGGAAAAACCCACATGATATTGTTTCATCTAGAGTCTAATGCTAGATTACTCCAAAAAGGAGATTTTAAGACAAGGGTTTGTGTACAAGGAATTTTTTTAAATGATCTTGAGGAACGGGGAAAATGGAAGAGAGAAAGAAAAACAAAGCCACTCCAAGGTGCCCTGTTGAGTTGAAGACTGCTGTGGGCGAAGGGACTCTATATAGAGGTCCACTGAGGAGCCGTGTTAGATGCACCTCAGAACTGTCTACCTGAAAGATGGAAAAAGGCACTTTTATTCATTGGCTCCATCCCACCTTTAACAAAGTTTTCCTGTAGGTGTTATCTCCTTCACATGGATGGCTAGGTTTGCATGTTCATCAGGAGCTCTCAACAGGTTCCTTGCAGTCCTCCCAGCCTGCTGTGAAGAAGTCACTTTGGCCAAGAGAACAAGAGAAACATGACATACCCTATTGCACATGGCAGGGTTGGCACAGCACTGGCTACAGTGAAACAATGAGCCAAAAAGATGTGAATTGAGGCACAGGCATGTTTAATGTAGGTAACATTTCTCAAACTTGTCTGGCTGAGGATCCCCTTTTCCCAATGTCAACAGCCACTATCCCATGTGGCCAATGTTGTGCAGAAGATGCTTGCGAATGCATAGGTCTAAATAGGGACTAAAGATGTTTTTGTTTTGGAGGATTGTAGTCGTATCAACTATCATTTCTGACCACACTAGTATAGGAAGCTAGAAGTTAACTATGTGAATAAAACTAGAAAATTCACAAACACATGGAGATTCAATAACGTGCTACTGAATATGCAGCGAGTCAAAGAGGTAATCAAGAGAAATTTTTTTAAATGTTATACCAAAACAATAAAACCACCATTTCTCAATTATCTTGCCTGATTTTTACAGATTGTCTTCTTTCTGACCTTCTGGTTGACTCCCTCTTAGCATTGACTGAGCATTCATGGGGACACACCTTCCCCGAATCTCCTTTCCCCATAACACCACACTCATCCACACTTCTATCATTAAGGATTCTGGTTTGTGGTGGACATAGTTAATTGCCTACATAGCACCCATTTCTGCTGAAAGCATCGTACGTGTGAACTGGGTGGCAGTGGTCCTACTCTTAGCTCAAGAGGTGAGCTATGATGATTTAAGGGACTGAGTAAATTCTATATTTGAGCCCTAATGACTGGGTTAGAGACAACATTCAATGATTCTTTGAATGTGAATGAGGGAGTCTGTCTCCCCAGTTGCTATTGGTAGCCACCTTGTGACAGAAAGACCCAGCCTGGGATAAAGTCAACACTGTGAGAAGGAGAGTTAACGTAGAGAGACCCTGGAGGGACTGGATCAGCCCTTTCCTGAAGTTCAGCCTACCTCCAGATTTCTTAGTTGCAATAAGTCTCCTCCCTGGTTCAAACCCATTTTAAGTTGTTTGTAACTGGTTACACTTGATTTGATTGTTTCTTTGAAAAAAAAATGACCAGATTTCAGACTGAACCATGAAAGCATTTATGAGATTACTTGCATGAGGCTTTATTTTTCAGGATGTCCCTAAACTGTAGAAGAAGAGTAAAACCCCAATACCCTTCCAGAATTTTGGAAGGAGGACTATGAAAGGGGAAGGTAATTCTTTAAAAGTAGATTTCCCAATTTGAGGGACATTATACAAAATAAGTGGCCCCAAATAACTGTCTCTTCAAAGGATCAAAGTCATGAAAGATGAAGAACGATTGAGTAACTGTCCCAAACTAAAGGAGGCTAAGGAGACATGACAACTGAATACATGTGATCTTGGATTAGATCCTGGAACAGAAAAAGGAGATTAGTAGGACAATTAGAAAAATTTGAATAAAGTCTGCAGATTAGTTAATAATATTGAATCTCTATTAACTTTCTGATTTTTAAAAAAGATTTTATTTATTTATTTGACAGAAACACAGCATGAGAGGGAACACAAGCAGGGGAAGCAGGAGAAAGAGAAGCAGGCTTCCCGCTGAGCAGGGAACCCGGTTCGAGGCTTGCTCGATCCCAGGACCCAGGGTCATGACCTGAGCCAAGGGTTTGGAGCTACCAAAATGCCCTAGAAATCCATGCATTTGTAAGACTTGGAATTCACAGTTCTACTCTGGAAGGCACCAAGCTGAAGGCAAGTCTATTTCTTTTATGTCAAAGGTCTCTAACCTGGTCTTAGAAGAATGTAAAAAAAATGTTTGTCTTGATAGTAAGACAGATGTCAATCCAGGAAATCTTAAAAGCAGGCATTTATTGTTCAATTAAGACTTTCAGCCTTAGATTAGAGAGCAAAAGGATTTGACAGAGAAATGCAGGGAAGGCTCATCTGAGTGGGTTGTTTTGGCACCTGTGAGCGAGTTGTAAGCCAACATTTAGAAGGCATGAGCCTGGAAAATAGATTTGGTGGAAAAAGAGGATGATTCACTCACCAATAATAATAGTGATAAATACTGCTGACAGGGAACTTTTAATTAGCAAATGGAAAATAAGCCCAAGACACATATGCTGAGTCCCCTAGAAGTGAGGTCAGAACTAATTCTTTTAAACAGGAACATTTTGTAGTAGCTCCTGGCCCTGGAATCAGTTGACTTTGGGGTTTTTTTGGTTTTGTTTTGCTTTGTTTTTGTTTTTGTTTCAATGTAGGAAATAATGTTCTCTCTTTCAGAGGAAATCTAATTACTTTCCCGCTGAGTTAACACAAAGATTATTCTGAAATGCATCAGAAAATCACCGTACAATGTATTTATTTCTTTCTACAAGTAAAAGGAGCATCTTGTTTTATTTTTCAGGATCATTAACTATGATTCTGATTCATATTCTGCAATTGGAAAAGGAGGCCAGGACCCCATTCTAGGAAGTGGGCTCCATCAAAAGCCTGAATTTGGAAACTTGTTTGGGGGACTTCCTGTCCTAGAATGAGGCATTGACTGGGGGGAAGGGAGACACCACCCTTGGGGCATTCAAGACCTGTGCATGAGGCCTCTACTTGAATTTCTACTTCAGAGATGGGCCATCCTATTTTAGATAGGATCATCTCTGATTTTCCATTTTTTTCCTATTGCCTGACAGCAAATGAGCTAGAATTTCCTCTTCGCTTCCCCATGTCCCCCTCCCTCCTCCTCTCTCTTCTCTTTTGTCTCTTTATTTCTCAGGTCCATGACCTCAGTCTTCTTCGCCATCATCTGCAGTTTCATTTTGCATGATTCTAGGGAAAAAAGATGTTGGGAATAGGAAAAAAAGACGTGATAACTGTTGAAGGTTCCAAGTCATCCAACTGCGGGTTCTATCCAGGGTTTGGTGTACCCATACACATACATTCTCATTTGTATCATTCCTTGAGGGCAAGTACTGATCTCCATCTTCTTCTCCTCCTTGCTTAAGTCAGAGCCCACTAACTAACTTCCTTGATCTTTCTTTTTACCCTGGTGGGCCTTGGGTTCATTGCATTATTGTTCCCAACGCTTCACTGCGATGATTACTTCACAATATACATACGTCGACTAATTATACTGCACACTTTAAACTTCCACAGGGGTTGTATGTAAAAAAGAAATTCAGAATTCAAAGACCTGGAGTGCTGAAAGCTCCCCGGGAGCTTCAGTTTCCTCATAGATAAAGTGGGCCTAATAAATTGAATATGAAACTGTTTTTAAATCCCTAACAGATATACAGAGGGAAGTTGCTGTTGTTACATTCGCCCATCTCTGCAATAAGAAAAAAATGTTATGGAAAGATTGAATGATAGTGGCTGTTTCTGGCAAGCGAGGAACATTGCAAGAAGAACAAAAAAAAAATAAATAAATAAAATAAAATAAAAAAGAAAATACAAGACTTGGGCTTCTTGAGGTTTTTGGCTTGGCCACCAGCTAATCACAATTCCAAATGCTGGCCAGTAAAACAACACCATCACATTTAGTTAGGCTCTTTTGCGATGTTGTGGAACATGCATTGGAAAGAGCAGGCTGAGGGTGTGATGCACCTGGGACTCCCAAGAATGCTGCAGAAGCTCAGCCAGGAGTGGCCTCGGAGACGTTCCAATCATGTAAACTGAGTGATTTTGGGAACCAAGTGTTTCTGCTTGGCTGGACATCAGAAAAATGGCCCAGCTAGTGTGGAGGTGAAGATAGTGTGCATGCAAACTTAGACCTATCCCAAGTGACTTCTCTTCAGAAGCAATGCCAGGTTCTTGGTAAGTCCTATAGCTTAAGACAGAGATTGGCTATGTTAGCTGTTTTTGTCTTCTCGGCTGCATCTTTCCAAAATAAACCCTCCTGTATAACTACTTTAATGAATGAATCTGTTACTGCAGACTAATGGATGGACTCCTGTTTAGAGTCAACAACCTCCTTTCCAATAAACCAGTGGTTTCCAAAGTGGGATCCCCAAAGCAGCAGCATCAACATTGCTGGAGAACTGAAAAATGTAGAATTTCATGTTCCATCCCAGATCTACTGAATCAGAAGCTTTGGGGTAGGGCCCAGCAATCTGGGTTTTTGCAGGCCCTCTGGGAATTCTGATTCACACTAGAGCTTGGGAACCACTGCCCTATATGGTCTCCTTTGGACTATTTAAGAACATAGCCCCAACAAGTCTTCCCTCTGCTCTGATATCATTTTTCCTTCTCCATCTGATTATCCACATCAGCACAAGTATCCATGCTGTTATTTTTTTCATTGTAAAACATTCTCTTGACCTCACTTCTCTTGCTATACTTTTGTTCTTAGCTTCATTTTAATTTTGATAACCAAAACTCTTAAAAAAAAGCTGTCTGTATTTCCCTCCTTTCAAACTCACTCAAATTATGCTTTGCCATGAACACTCCAAGAAACTGCTACAGTCAAGGCTAACCAATGGCTTCCACACTGGTATCTAATGGACAATTGATCACTCCCTCTTCCTGAGAGAACTTAATCTCCTGGCTTTCAGGTTCCCAATCACTACTGGTTTTCCTCTGTTAAAAAAAACAAAACAAAACAAAACAAAACAAGGGACACCTGGGTGCCTCAATTGGTTAAGCGTCTGCCTTTGGCTCAGATCATGATCTCAGGGCCCTGGGATTGAGTCCTGCAAGGGGTTCCTTGCTTAGTGGGGGGCCTGCTTCTCCCTCTGCCTGCCACTCTCCATACTTATGCTCTCCCTCTTTCTTTATCTCTCTCTCTGGCAAATAAATAAATAAAATTTAAAAAAAATAAAAAATAAAAGAATTAGAAAACCCAAAACAACACCCCTTGCCCCACCAAAGAAAACCCCACAGGCCCCAAATGGCATCATTTAGGTTCAGGCCCCAAGTCACTAAACGAAAACTTAATCCCTAACTTAACTACAGTTGTAACCCCCAGGAATATAACTCCTAGCCATGGAATTTCCTGGTCAATCTACAGATAGACCCCTTCCCCTCTGCTTAGGTGAGCAACCTTGCGTAAACTGTGCATTCCTTACTAATAAATTTTTCTTCCTTTCTTCCTTTCTTTTCTTTTTTTTCTTTTTGTATGCCTTTTCTCTTTTCTTTAGTATAGTTCAGTGTAGCTTCCCTCTGCTAGATGGAATGCTGCATGATTTGTGACTCATTTAACAAAGCCCATTATTTATTTTATTTTATTTTATTTTTTAGAGGAGAAAAGAGAGGGTAATGGGGGTGGGGAGGATCAAAGGGAGAGGGAGAAAGAGAGAATCTTAAGCAGGGTCCACGCCCAGTGCAGAGCCCAGTAGGGCTTGATCACAATCCTGAGATCATGACCTGAGCTGAAATCAAGAGTCAGAAGCTTAACCAACTGAACCATCCAGTCACCCTTTAATAAAGCTAATTAGATCTTCAAATTTACTCATTTGAATTTTAACACCTGCTACTCCCATGACTCCTTCTGAGCCTTCTTTGTGGGTTCTTCCTCATATCCTTGGTATCTTAGTACTGAATGCCAGGACACAGTTTTTGACTTCTTTATCTACACACACTTCCTTAGGGGATCTCATTTTTATTCTAATGACTTTAAACATGAACTATATGTTTATGACTCTCAAATATATATTTTCAACTCAGAAATGTCCCATGAACTCTATCTCATATATCCCACTATCAAGCTGGTAGCTTCAAGTGACTATCTATTAGATGTATCAGAAGTAACATGCCCCAATTTGACCTTCTGATCTTCCCCTACTCCATGAAGTTTTCCATCTATAGCCTTCTGCGTTTCATTAATTAAAAATGTCATCCTTCCTGAGACCAAGAAACTTGGAGTCATCTTTTATTTTTCTCTTTCTCACATAATATGTGTGCAATCAAACATAAGATCATCTTGGCTCTACCTTTGAAATGTAACCAGAATCTGACTACTTCTTATCACACCCATTGTCACCACTCTAGTCCTCACCACCATCATCTCTTTCCTAGATTACTGTTGTCTCATGCATGGTGTCCCTTTTCTTTCTCCATTGATTCTCTTTTGTAGAGTATTAGCAACTAGAATAGCTCATTTAGATAAAACATGATAAGATTTGGGGCACCTGGCTGTCTCAGTTGGAAGAGCATGGGACTCTTGATCCCATGGTGGTGAATTTGAGCCCCACGTTGGGTATAGAGACTATTTAAATTAATAAAACTGAAAAAAAAAAAAGTGGGACGCCTGGGTGGCTCAGTTGGTTGGGCGGCTGCCTTCGGCTCAGGTCATGATCCCAGCGTCCTGGGATCGAGTCCCACATCGGGTTCCCTGCTTGGCGGGGAGCCTGCTTCTCCCTCTGCCTCTGCCTGCCACTCTGTCTGCCTGTGCTTGCTCTCGCTTCTCTCTCTATGACAAATAAATAAATAAAATCTTTAAAAAAAAAAAAAAAAAAGTAAGCTCATGTTCCTCTTGGTCTTAAAATTATGTAATGGCTTCTGTGATACTGTGGTATATAATAAGGAATATATATTTGGTCTTCATTCCACTCCTGGCACAGAGCTCCTAAAACCCTGGGAATTTCCTTAGCAATGAGAGGTATAATGATGTCTTTGTTATGTTAATGACGTGACTTTTGGAAAGCACCTGGGGATGAGAGCTCATTGCCAGGGGAACCAACAACATGAATGAAGGGTTGGAACTTTTAGTTCCACTTCCTCAGTCTCAGGAGAGGAGAAGAAGAGCTGGGGATTGGGTTCAACTGTCTATGTAATGAAGCCTCTGTAAAACAAAATCAAACCAAACAAGGCTTAGAGAACTTCCCAGTGGGTGAATACGTGGAGGTTTGGGGAGTGTGCCAAGCTTGTAGAAGACAAGGAAGTTATAAACCCTTTCCACATACCTTGCCTTATGCAACTTTTCCATTTGCCTGTTTCTGAGTTATACCCTTGTATAATAATCTGATAGTCTAGTAAGTACGATGTTTCTCTAAGTTCTATTAGCTGGTGTTGCCTTTTAATCAAACCGAAGGATGGGATCACTAAAGCCTTCAATCTAAAACTGGTGGTGGGGTGGCAGGGAAGCAGTCTTGTAGGACTCAGCCCTTAACCTGTGAGATCTGACCCTATCTCCATGTAGAGAATGTCAGAATTGAGTTCAATTGTAGGACATTCAGCTGATGTCAGAGAATTGCTTAATATTGGGGGTGGGAGGACTCACACCTTGTAACTGAGTGCAGATCACAGCTCCCTATTTCATTCAAAGTCCCCCCATTAACTGTCTCCCTGCCTCATCCCATAACTCTCTCCCCCCTTGCTTCTGCTCCAGTTACACTGATTTAGCTGCTCCTCAAACCCTCCACCCTTGCTCTTGCCTTGTGGCCATTGAACTGGTTGCTTCTTTCATGTGAAATGGCTGGCCCCTTCACTTATTCAAGCCTTTCTTCAAATACTGCTTTTTAAAGTAAAGCTGTCTTTGTCCACTCAACTTAAATTGCAGCAACCCTAGTCCGTCTTACATGTCCTGCTCTTTTCTTTTTTTTTTCTCATTGAGCTTACCATCTTCACCATAGATTACTTAAATGTTTAGTTTATTGCCTGTCTCCCTACCCCAGAAAATAAGTTTTACAAGGGCAAAGATCATTGTTATGGATGAATCTTCTGCTCTTGGAACAGTTTCCAGCACATGGTCAGCACTCAATAAATATTTGTTAACGTCCAATTGAATGAATAAATGAGTGTGTGAGTAAATGCATGTGGAGTTATTTGGGGCCTTAGTGAAACTGATGTCATCACTCTGGGTCTTTGATCTTAATGTATCTTGTCCAGAGGAGTTGAAAATTTTCTTTCAGTTGTCATAACCCATCTGGATTTCATTCTTTATTGCTAACATCATTGAACATCATATCTTCAGAATCTCAAATTAAACAGAATAGAAGGGTGGAAGGGAAGGCAGAAAAGGAAGCCAGATACCCCGAACTGTAAATTGCAAGGGGAACTAGCATTCCTAAGCTTGAAAATATTCACGGTGGTTGGTGTTAGTTTTGTACTTAGGCCAGAAGAAAGTGATAGCACTTGAAACATAACTGCAGTTGAGTTCTGTAGACAAAAGACTGGGAAAATACAGAAAACTCCAGTGACAGCCAAAAAAAATGGTAGGCCATTTCAAATGCGGGTCATGGGAGTCAAACTGAATGAATAACAAAAAAATTGTGGCTATGACACAGAAGGGGTTTTGCACTTTCTTCAGAAGCTGCAATGAACCTGGAAAGCAGATGGTATACTGCTTCGCTATTGTTGCTAGAACAAATTACCACAAACTTTGTAATAGCATAAATTTATAATCTTACAATTCTGTCGTATGAAATGAATCACACTGGGCTAAAATCCACACATCAGTAGGGCTGGGTTCTATTCTGGAGGCTCTAGGGGAGTCTGTTTTCTCAAGTTTTCCAGCTCCCAGAGGCTGCTCGCACTCCTTGGCTCATGGCCCCACTTCATCCTCAAAGCTAGCAATGGTTATCCAGGTCTTTCTCACATAGCATTGCTCTGACACTGATGCTTCTGATTCCTTCTTCCACATTTAAGGACCCTACTGATTACGTTGTACCTAGCTGGGTAATCTGGGATAATCTCTTCATTTTAAAATCAGCTGGTTGATAGCCTTAATTCCATCTATAATCTTACTTTCATTTTGCCTTGTGTGACATCATGATTTTTAGTAAGAAATACATGCAGTAGTCCTCTCCTTATCTGGGGTTTCAATTGCTGAGGTTTGGGGACCCACAGTCAACCTCAGTCAGAAAGCAGGTGATGCTCCTTCTGACCATTCCTGGTCTGAAGTTCAGTAGGAACCCAACCCAACATCACAATGCTTACCTCATTCCCCTCACTTGATCTCATCACCTAGGCATTTTTTCATCTCACATCATCACAGGAACAGTGAAATCAATACCACAAGATATTTTGAGAGAGAGAGATCACATTCACATAACTTTTATTATAGTATGTTGTTATAACATTTCATTTTATTATGTTATTGTTATTCATCTGTTACTGCACTTAATTTATAAATTAAACTTTATCATAGGTATGTTTGTATAGCAGAAAACTTAGAATATATAAGGTTGGGTACTATCTTCTGTTTCAGCCCATGGAAACTGGGAGACTTTGAATGTATCCCTCGTGGATAAGGGACTCCTGTGTTTGATTCCTGACACATTTCTCCTAAAACCCTTGGAATTTCCTAAGTGATGAGAGCAAGAAAGTTTCTTTTGTTATCTTAATGAGGCGACTTTTGGACCCCCACCTAAGGACAGCGACTGGTTGCCAGCAGAACCAACCATGTGCTTAGAGGGTTGGAATTCAGTCCCAACTCCCTGGCTTCAGGGAGAGGGTTCAATCTATCACCAAAGGCTAATGATTTAATCAACCATGCCAATGTAATGAAGCCCTCATAAAAACCAGAAAGGACTTTTTAAAAAGAAAATCACATAAAAAAAGAAAAGAAAATCACAGCCCAAAATGGTGTCACTTAAGATCCCAAGTCCGTAAACCAAGGGTTAATACCAAACATAACATAACTGTGGTTTCAGACTGAGCACCCCCCCCCCAGCTGCCCCCACATGTAACCTTTAACCAGCCTACATGGAATTTCCTGGTCAGCACTAGGAAATTTACTGAGAGACCCCTTCTGTTCCCCTTAGAAGGGCAACCTTGCCTAAAACAATAGACTTTTTTTTTTGCTAATAATTTCCTATTGCTCATTCCTTCTCTACTTTAACAAATTTTTCCTTTTATGTAGCAAAGATAGCACCTCTCCACTTACTAGATGGGATACTGCCCAATTTATGAATTGATTAATAAAGCCAGCTAAATCTTTACATTTTATTTCATTGACTTTTTAAAAAATATTTTATTTATTTATTGAGAGAGAGAGAGACAGCAAGTGCAAGCAGGGGGAGGGGGAGAGGAAAAGGGAGAAGCTGACTCCCCACTGAGCTGAGAGCCTGACTCAGGGCTCAATCCCAGGACCTGAGATCATGACCTGAGCCAAAGGCAGAGGCTTAACCAACTGAGCCACCTAGGTGCCTCTTGGTTGAATTTTTGTTATTAATAGACTGGTTCAGAGAGCTTCTGGGGTTGGTGAATACATGGAGGTGCTGGGGGAGCGGTGTGTCTAGAGAGGGCAAGAAGCTCCATGCTTTTTTCCCATACCTTGCTCTATGCATCCTTCTATATGACCCTTCTTGACTTAGAGCCTTTTACAATAAAATGCTAATCTCATGCTAAAAAACAAAAATTCAGGGGTGCTAAGGTGGCATAGTCAGTTAAGCACCCGACCTTTGGTTTTAGCTCGGGCCATGATCTCAGGGTCCTGAGACCCTAGGTGCTTCTAGCTCAGCACCTAGTTGGCTTGATACTCTCTCCCTCTGCATCTTCCCTCCACTTCTCCTCACTGGTGCACTCTCATTCTCTCTCTCAAATAAATAAATACATTTTTGAAAAACGAAAACAGGTGTGCCTGGGTGGCTCCGTGGGTTAAAGCCTCTGCCTTCAGCTCAGGTCATGATCTCAGGGTCCTGGGATGGAGCCCCACATCAGGCTCTCTGCTCAGCAGGGACCCTGCTTCCTCCTCTCTCTCTGCCTGCCTCTCTGCCTACTTGTGATCTCTTTCTCTCTGTCAAATAAATAAAATTAAACAAAAACAAAAACAAAAACAAAAATGCAACCTCATTGGCTGTATTAAGCAATTCACGAATCAGGCAGCATCCCCAACTAGAAAGTAGAAGGGGAGCTCCAAGGTCACCTTTGCTCAGAAGAAAGGGCAGGGGGTCTCATTAGGTGGATTTCCTTCCTTTGGGGGATGGAGAGGGCTCATGTGACAGTTACCTCATTAGTCGTATCAGAGAATTCCTGACTGGCAGGTTAAGACTTCATTTCTGGAGGAGACTGAACCTGCAGTTAGGTTGGGTATTAAGCCGCAGTTTGGTGACTTGGCCTAAGTGATACCAATTTGAGCCTGTGATTTTCTTTTCAACATGTATGTAAAATGTTGGCTAAATTCTGTGAGTGGTTCTAGCAAATTAATCTAACCTGAGGAGGGGGTTGTGGGAAACTCTGATACCTGTTTGTCAGTAGCACAGGTAACAATCTGGGTTTGCAAATGGCAGTTGTTTTGTTTATTTGTTTAAGATTTCATTTATTTATTTGAGAGCAAGAGAGTTCAGATGGAGAGTGAGAGGGAGAAGCCGACTCCCTACTGGGCAGAGAGCTGGATATGGGACTCAATCCGAGGACCCTGAAATTGTGACCCGAGCCCAAGGCAGGTGCTTAACTGACTGAGTCACCCAGGCCCCTTTGCAACTGACAGTCTTATGGGACTGAGCCCTTAATCTGTTGGAATATCATGCTATCTCCAGGTAGATAGTGTTAGAACTGAGTTCAGTAACAGGATACCAGCTGTTTGTCTGGAGCCTTTGTTATTGTTGTGGGGAAACCCCGAAACGCCCCCCCCTCACCCCCATGTTGGAATTGGAGGTACAGATCCCTTTTACCTTGTAAAACAGCATACTCACTGGTTCCTGAGATTAGTCCATTGGCTCTGATGGAAGATAAGTTGTGCCTTGGGTCAGAGGAACTCCGTCATTTCCACTTTCCTAGAGATCTACTTTGCCATGACTGGACTGGACCCAAAACTTAGCAGGCCTGTAACAAATATTTGAGAATTGATAGGTTGGGTTGATCTTCTGTGAACAAGAGGTTTGGAACAGATGAACTTCATCTCAGTTCTTACACAGGATTCTTCAGAAGCAAGTTCTGCAATGAAGACTCATGTGCAAGTCCTATGTTAAAGAGGGACTTCTGAGAGAAATAGGTAGCAATGTTCGGGAGCTAAGATGGGGAGAGAAAGACACCAAGCAAAAAGTGACTTCCAGCAGAGCCCCAGCTTCTGCCAGATCCCCTAGGGGGCCCTAGAGTTGAAATTATACCTCAAAATTAGTTACTTTGTCCAGGGAAGGGAGAAGGGCTTCATAGTTTAGTACCAGTCACTAGTGGGATATGAACTCCCAGACATGTCCCGTTCTCAGTAAAGTGGGCAATGTGTCTTCAGCAGCCCAAGGGATGGCCTCCGAAGAGAGTCACAAGTGCTCGCTGTTAAAAGCAAAAATACAGAAGACAAGGGAAGAGATTTGAGGGGATCTGAGGAAGCGCCAGCAGCATTCAATGCATCTTCTTCCAACCCTACTTGTAGAAATATTACTGCAAAGTGACAATGCATCCATATTTGTATGTGCAAAAATTCACATTTTGAGAATTCTGAGAGACACCCCCGTACTTGGGATACAGTTGCCCTTAATAAATACAGTTTTGCTCCCAAGAAATAAGCTTTTCCAATGATAATTCTGGCTCTAAATAACTGTGGTATATATAATTTCTACATTTAAAAAATTCCATCTTGTTGTTTCTAAGGGCATTTCTGACTTTTCTAATCCAATTCTACTATTTCTGTAGAGTTGAATAAGTAAAACGCAGTTGACAGTGTTCCTGGGTGGCTCAATTGTTAAACGTCTGCCTTTGGCTCAGGTCATGATTCCAGGATCCTGGGATCTAGCCCTGCATTGGGCTCCTTGCTCAGCAGGAAGCCTGCTTCTCTCTCTCCCACTCCTCCTGCTTGTGTTCCCTTTCTTGCTGTGTTTCTCTCTGTCAAATGAATAAAGAAAATCTTAAAAAAAAAAAAAAAGAAAAAAATGCAGTTGACTACGTGTTAGATCCAAATGTCCTTCTGATCCGTTATGGGATTAATTTGGTTTAATATTGATGTTTTGGACATTATTCATGGCATAGTTAAAAAACTATAAAAATAAAACTTGAAGCATATGTTCTTTGGCTCATTTATGAACAAATATCTCCTCAATTAAAGAAAAAAATTACTGAAAATAAAAGAAACTGAAGAGGCTCATACCTTCATGATCCTGAAACCAATGAAGGCAGAATGGGTCTCAGAAGATTAAGACATTTCAAGAATAAAGCTTTAAGTTAATCTGGTTTCCAGTGAGGGCAGGTCAAAAAGGCACTGGAAAGCAATGCAAAGTGTTGGTTTTGGATCATTTTAATGCTAAAACACATATTTAAGCCATTTGCACAAGATAAACCAACAATTTTTTTGGCCAAGAGCCTGCCAATTATGATGTTAAAAGAGCAGCATAAGAAACCATGAGTTGTTTGGGATGTAATTTGAGCCTGTTCTTTGGACCAGCAAAATTGTGAAAGACCAACATGTTCCTGTTTAGGACCAGCTTGTTTCTGTAGGCTTATGGGGCTTCTGTGTGTCAAAACTACCCTTGGAGCTGTTGATCTTTGTCCAGAAAGTGACTGGTGGAGTTATGAAAATAACCATTTGACCAATAGAGTTACAAACAAGATGTAATAATTCAACTCACCTAGAAACAGCAATGATTCACTAGTGAATATATCACATGTACTTCCAATCTATTGAGGATGTTTGATGATGATGGTGATGAAGAGGAGAAGATGGAAAAGGAGAGGGAGGAGGAGTTAGGGGAGTGGAGAGGGTGGTGGAGAGGAGATGGAGGAGACTGTGCCATGCTTTTTTTTTTTTTATGTTACTAGGGAGCTCTGGGGCCTTTTTACTTGCTCTTTCTTTTGCTCCAAACTTCTTGTTCCAGATTTTGACATGGCTGATTGCCTTCTTCACTGAGATAGAATCCCAAAGTCATGCCCTCCATGAAGCTTTCCTAGGACTGATATGATCCTGTATTCCCTGACACACAAGAAGGCTCTATGATATTGCTGTGCTTTACACTCTTTGTAGCACTCATCACTAACAAAAATTATTTTGTCCACTTACATCTTTACGTATTTCCGTGTGTCTCCTCCAGGCTTACCACTCTTAATATATGGTGGCCTCTGACTCATTTCCAGCTGCCTTCCTTTCCCATCCCTGGTTCTGTCCTGTTGCCATGAGTGCCCTTGCACATCATGGATATGGACAAGCCAGTTGGCCCATCCAAGCCCGATCCAACATACCACCATGTCTATAAGGGTGAGATACAGCATGACAAAAAGAGGACTGGTTGTAATTTACTTTGAAACTCATTTTAAAAATGAGATAGATATTTTGCCTGGATAGAGAAATGGCTAGATATATGATAAGCATGCACAGCTATATGTAACGGGTGAATCTAGGTGGGAGATATATAGGTAGCTGCTTTTTTGTTTTTTAAGTTTTCTGCATGTTTGGAAATTTTCACCATATGAAGTTGGAAGAAACACAGAAAAATAAAAGAATTGATTTGGGAGTCAGAAGATCTGTGGTTTAGAAAATCTATTGGTTTGGGAACCAGAAGGTCCCAGCTCTGCTACACTCTAGCAGAGCTAACAGTGGACAAATCCCAACCACTGTGAGAATTACATTAAAAAGTAATAGTTTGACGATGTATCAGTCACGACTCTATTGGTTGGAAGTGACAGAAAGCAATCTGAAAGTGGCTGAGAAAGAGGTTGGTACACATACCTGGGAGAGAAAAGCTTTCAAACTAAACCATTTGAAATTTCTCCCCATCTCCTCTTTTTCTGTGTTGGCCTTTCCCAACACATAGTTTTTCCAACTCCATTTGGGCTTTTCCCATGCAACAGGGAAAGGGAATGGCCACAGATACTATCTCTTTTTAATTTAGTAACCCCACATATAAAAGAAGATTCTCTGTCTTGGGGTACCTGGCTGGCTCAGTCAGTAGAGCACATGACTCTTGATCTTGGGGTCACAACTTTGAGCCCCACATTGGGCATAGAGACTACTTAAAAAAAATGGAGGAGAGGCACCTGGGTGGCTCAGTGGGTTAAAGCCTCTGCCTTCAGCTCAGGTCATGATCTCAGGGTCATGGGATCAAGCCCCACATCGGGCTCTCTGCTCAGCGGGGAGCCTGCTTCCTCCTCTCTCTCTGCCTGCTTCTCTGCCTACTTGTGATCTCTGTCTGTCAAATAAATAAATAAAATCTTAAAAAAAAACGGAGGACTTTCTTTCTCTAAAAATCCATGACATGAGACTTCAGGAAGAATTTTGATTGGCCAGGAATAAATCATGAGCCTGAACTTATAGCTCTAGGATTGTATGTGATTAGCTACACCAGGATCAAGTGTTTCACACCTGCTCCAGACTCTGGCTGGGAGACCCAGCAAAGACACATTAAGTGGGAGTACGAATTAGTCTCCATAGTCCAAGGAACACGGTTATCAGGGGGAAGAAAGAAGAGAACTTGGAGAAAGAAAAGAAAGTGCCTATTACATAGCTGGGCTCTGAGAAGTCTTCTAATGCTAATATTTTGAAAATGCTGTCCAGACTGCTAGGCACCCAAGGTATATGCTCAGAAAGTATTTGTTCAATGAAAGAATATGTTTAAGAAGCCATAACAATGACAAATTACTTAAAATATTAGTAATGGGAAAATTCTGTACAGATAAGCTAGTCTAACCCCTTCATTTCACAGATTAAGGAAAATGAGACCCAAAGAAGTTAAGTGATATTCCCAAAGTCATGTGCTTACTTGTAGAACTCAAGCATCCTGCCTCCCATATTCCCTCTCCATCTTTCTTTCTTTCTTTCTTTTTTTAAAGATTTTATTTATTTATTTGACAGAGAGAGATCACAAGTAGGCAGAGAGGCAGGCAGAGAGAGGAGGAAGCAGACTCGCTGCTGAGCAGAGAGCCCGATGCGGGGCTCAATCCCAGGACCCTGAGATCATGACCTGAGCCGAAGGCAGCAGCTTAACCCACTGAACCACCCAGGTGCTCCCTCTCCATCTTTCTTTAAAGCATTCTTATTTCAAACAGATTCCCTTTGCCCCTTAGCTTTCAGTAGACTAACCACCAGCTAAGGCCACCCAGACATCCTGATAGCAAAGCAAATAGAGGCTAAAAATTACAAAGAAAAGGAAAAGAAAAAACAAAAAAACAACCCTACCTTTGTTTAATTGTTATTCTAATGAGTTTAGCCTTGCATTCAACACAGGCAGGCTCTTCTAACAGAAAAAAAAGGCAGATCCATTGGCTGCTCCCACAGAGTAAACACACAGTGTGTTTACACAGCTGGATTGGTCCAGAAGGAGCCAAGGCCAAAAACAGTCTGTGCAGGCTGATGGCAGGTGACAGCTGGAAGCATCTGTTTCCCATTACGGACACTAGGCTACAATAGTGCTGTCTTCTGACCCTTGGGTCCAGCTTCCCTGGGGGACTGGGTGTGTTCCCAGGTCTCAGGTGCTGACAGCCAATTTACTGGCTAACACATCCTAAGGGTTCTCATGGGTTTACAATGGCTCTAGTCTTGGATTTGGAAGTAAAGCTCAGAATTCGGATAGGGTGGCTGAAGTTATCTGTGTTCAGCTCCTAAAGCAAAATTTAATTCTGTAGTAAAAATTGTCAGAGGGAATATAGGTCATTCATTTTCTTCCTTAAGCTTCCTCCCTCTCACTTTCTCCCTTCTTCCTTCTTTCTTTCTTCTCTAACTAAGCAAGGATATTGGAAGGAAATGCTACTCTTAATTTTTGTAGAAAAGCAGAATTGCGCCACTCCTAACCACTCTACAGCAGTCAGCCACATCGGCCAGCATCTTGAAAAATATCTGTCCTGTCTGCAAGATGATTGTCTTAGGAATGGATATTAGACTTTGGCCACAACCAAAAGATATGACTGGTTGAAGGATGCCAGTCTTTGTTTGGTTTTCCCTGAATACAGATCCTGAGAAAGGAACTCAGGTGCAGGAAGGTTTTTGGGAAGTGGTTGTCGGAAGCCCAAGTGAGAACAAAGCATAACGCAGGGCCGCAGGAAGCACTGAACATACTTCATTGCTTGCTGCTGTAGGCTAGCATGGCTCAGTACCCTGAGAACTCTGCGAAATTTACAGGAATGACTTTCAGAATTGGGTTGAAGGACAGAAGGTGCAAGGCTTAAACTGGTCGTAGTGGAGGGCTGCATTGGGGAATGTTAATGCCCAGGCACAGCCTGGAGTCATTTCATTGCATTAAGGCTGAGAAAACTACTGTGCATTAGAAATGGCCTAGGGCCAGATAGCAGAAAGCCAGGGAAGCTGACAGTGCAAGTTGGAGCTGCATGTTAGAGCTAAAATCAGAGCCAAGGAGATGTGGTAGGGACTCCAGAGGCATCTGCTAACAAAATGTGAGCAGCCAGAAAAAAACCCAGATAACTACAGAGTAATTCATGTTGGAAAATGGGATGCCATGGCATGATCCTCTCTGCTTTTTCACATCTTTGAAAATTTCTGTAGTAAGGAAAAAAAAAAGTTATAACTTAATGTATAAATTACTTTCCTTCAGTGTCCTCCTCACTTAAGAGAAACATTGCAGTAGAAGCTAAATAACCCAGTTCTCTTCCAAATATTATCAGGCACATTCTTCTTTGTAAAGATTATAAAGGTGGAGACATGTTATTGGTTCTAAACAACATCAAATAATAAGAGTTAATAATTCCAAGCAAACAATTTGCTTTATGTTTACTGGAATTGCATTGAATTCACAGAAGTAGATGATCAAGCATATGCAGATATTAACATTGGAGGGAGGGGAAAAAACCTGGCTGGTCCTTTTATTTTAAAAAGAGTGACAAAGTTACACTCAGCATCCTGGACAATGTGCATTACAGTTTTCCCAGCCTACGGTCCATGCATGTCCCCTGATCTTTTTCCTCATTGAATTTTTTGTTGGGGTTTGAAAAAAGGGGGAATAAGGAGATGGATATTTTTCTTGAAGGAAATTAAGTAGTAGATGCCTTTCTTTTATATTTAATACCCAGTGAATTGATTAGCTAGATAACTGTCATCCTTAATATTTCAAAAGACCTGAGAGCAATTGCACTGACACAGGTTAGAAATTTGAAAAATTGGCTCTGAAGACAGGTTAGATGGAATTTTGTTACTTCCACTTAAACTGCTAGGGGATGGCAAGAGCAATGCTTGAGCCAGACTCCCAAGATAAAGGTGTGCAGAGCAGGACTGGGAGTGATTTTCACTTGTAGTTAAATTCTGGGAACAGAGCAGGTAACAACGTTGTCCAAGAAATGGAAGGGAGCCTATCTGTGCATTTTTTCATGAAATTAAATTAATTAATTCATTAATTAATTTACTTATTTATAATTTTTTATTTGAGTATAGTTGACACACAATATTACATTAGTTTCAGATGTACAACATAGTGACTTCTCTATGCATTTGAAAAAACCAAACATCTTTTCTTCTATTTCTGCCCATTCCATTTAATATCGCTGTATAAAAAACCACTCCACATTCAATGACATAAAAAAAAAAAAACCCCACCGTTTTATTATGCTTATACAGTCTATGAGTCAGGAATTCAGGCAGGGCACCCTGGGGATGGTTGTATCTGTCCTCAAAGCCAGGGTTGAACTTTTTGGTCCTATGTAACAAGGGATCCTTTTCTCTGACTTTCAACAACATCTTCCTCAGTTTCCTTTGTGCCCTTGGTGCACCCTCCTCAAGGCCTCTTGGATTTCTGACATTCTCCTTTAGGATCCCCTCCTACCCTTCCAGCTTCACAGAGTCTCAAAGTCAATGCCGCATGTTTTACTCTTGTAATGTTCTTTTGTTATGTTTTGTTATGGTGTTTATCCACTTCCAGGTAACAACACATGTTCCAATTACTGCTGTCATGTAATAAATGCTTACTCTTACTATTACTATGTAATAAGCTTTCCCTTTTACCCCTAGAAGTTACTGGAAGAAAAATGAAGAAGAAGAAGAAGAAGAAGAAGAAGAAGAAGAAGAAGAAGAAGGAGAAGGAGAAGGAGAAGGAGAAGGAGAAGGAGAAGGAGAAGGAGAAGGAGAAGAAGAAGAAGAAGAAGAAGAAGAAGAAGAAGAAGAAGAAAAAACCCAGGTCACCTATGGTGGGAGAGTGCTAAAGACAGAGAAGAAAGAGGACAAATTAGTGAGGATAAGGTGGGCAAACTGGAGGCAGTTGAGTCGTCCAGACCCATGAGGTTATCCTCCTAGCTACTGCTAACTTTTCTTAGACTTTCAGTGTCAGGACCCTGGCATGATACCCTCAATATAAGAGCCAGTGAACTTTGGCTCTGTTGCTGGAGCCTGTGATCAAGTACTACTAGTATGTAAACCTAGTGAAGTAAAGCAAAAGCCATTTTATTATATTACTATTACCAAGATTTGGAAAGGGTAAGTAAGTGGAGATGGCTTATTTCTGCTTATGATTGCTAAGCTGGGAAGACATAAATGTTGAAAGTTAATCCATGGCTGAGGACTGGAATCTTCTGAAGGCCCATTCAATTACTTGTCTGGCAGTTGGTGCTGGCTGCAGCTTGGACCTTATCTGGAGTCATTGGTCACAACTTCCACATATGGTTTTCCCATGAGGCTGCTTGAGCTTCTGCAGAGCATGGTGGCTGGGATCTAAAAGCAAGCATTGCAAGAGAGAATCACAAAGAACTGCACTGCTTTTGCAAACTTCCTCAGAAGTCACCTGGTGTGGTTTCTGCTATAGTCGCAAGTTGGCTCAGATTCAAGGGTAGGGAACATAGACTTGCCTCGAGATGGGAGAAGTATCAAATTCTCAACATTCAAAGGGGCAAGTGAGGTGGACAGTATTATGTTGCAGCCATTTCAGAAGAAAAAAAGATCTGCTGCACTGTCATATACCAATAACAGTAAGATGACCTATACAAACATAGAACATGGTTACTGGTGATATGTCACATGCTTTCAACATAAAAAGTAAATAACATAGATATCAGAGGATTAGAGACTAAGTCTGTGGAAATAAAGACAACTCTGTAAACCTCTCATGAGACTCTTAGGCTCAGAACTTGGGATCCCTAAAGTCAACTTCTATTTCTTCTTGAATAATTCTTCTGGTATTCTCTTCTTCCCCTAGCATTGTATCCTTTATAAATAATTTGGTTTATGGTAAATTTACTCAGTTTGGGCTTATCCGAAAATATCCTCATTACATTCTCATTCCTGAATTCTTGTTTAGCTGGGTAAACAATTCTAGGTTGACATTTCTTCAGTACTTTGGACATTTTTCAGTAATTCAAAAATACTATTTTCATCTTCTATTTTCAATTGTTAAACTGCAGCATCTCTTTCTAGTCTACTCATTTCTTTGTAGGTATTTTGTCCCTGGTTGCTTTTAAGATATTTTTGTCTTTGATCTTCTGAAATTTCAGCATAATGTGTCTAGGTTTGGATTTCTTTTATTTATCCCCCTTGAGACTCATGAGTTTCCTGAATCTGAGAGTTTCTGTTTTTCATCAATCTGGATAATTCATATTTATTATCTCTTAAGATACTGCCTCTTCCTTGTTTGTTTTTTTTATGTTCTTGGAATTCTAATGTTATGTATATTAGACATTCTAGCCCTACTAGTCTTTCTACATCTATTACATTCTCATCCATACTTTCCATATCTTTGTCTCTCTGATCCTCATCCTGGGTAATTTCTTTATATCTACTTTCCAATTTGCTTAATTTTTTCTCAGATTGTGTCTAGGTAATGTTCAGCCCATCTACTGTGGATTCTTTTTTTATTTTTTATTTTTTTAAAGATTTAATTTATTTATTTGTCAGAGAGAGAGAGCACAGGCAGAGTGGCAGGCAGAGTCAGAGGGAGAGGCAGGCTCCCTGATGAGCAGAGAACCCGATGCGGGACTCGATCCCAGGACGCTGGGATCACGACCTGAGCCGAAGGCAGCTGCTTAACCAACTGAGCCACCCAAGCGTCCCTGGATTCTTTTTTTAATAAACAATTTTGTATTTCTAGATCTTTTATTTATTTAACTTTCAATTCTGTCAGATTTTTGGGGGAGAGTATTTTCTTAATCTTTGCTTGGTTTTCTATTCCCTCACTTATTATTTTTTTTACAAACATTTAAGAACTATTTACTTTATATTCTTTATCTGATGACTTCAAAACCAGAAGCCTATGAGATCAATGTTCACTTTCTCCTGTTTCTGTTCTTACTAAGGGTGTGTGTGTGTGTATTTCTGTTTGTTACCTTATGGGCTTAAAAACCCACACCTTAGCCTCCTGCTCTATGTAAGTGCTCTCAGTAGAGATGAGCCTTCAGCACTGGCACCCTACTCTGGATTCTCCATTTTTTTTTTTTTTTTTTTTTTTGGTCTCTGTGTTTTGGTCTCTTTTAGCTGAGTACAACAATATTTGCTATATTTTATCCAGCATTTTTAAGTGTTCTGTAGTTATTGATATAAATAAAATAAAAACGATTTCACCCCTATCTTAATCCAATCTTATTTCTGTTAGTAGCTTCATTTATATTCTGGTACATAATCTTTTAACCATTTTCCACATATACTGTCTATGTATGTATATGTAAAATGCATAAAAATAAATAGACATGCATACATAAATGGGATGTAAGATATTTTGGGTTTTTAAATCATGTCTTTGATAGCTTTTCAGCTTAGTACTTAAAAAATGGTTGCATCTTCATATAGTTTGCATTTTTATAACTGAATTAACTGGTCCATATTGATAGAAATTCACACACCCATTTTTATTCTTTTCTCCTACTTGAACTGTGCTTCAATAAATCTCCTTGAGCAGTGCCAAGCTTGTAGAAATTATTTGATAAATACTTTTTGTATGAATAGATGTATATATCTTGGTGCACAAATGGGAATATTGTAGGTAGACTCTTTAAAGTAGATATTCTGGGTCAAAGGGTAAGCACATTTAAAATTGCAGTAGATGACTATCAAACTGTCACCCCCAAATTTGTGAAAGTCTTTATTGCACCAGCAATGAACAAGAATGATTGTTTTCTCAATCCTCACCAACACGATATAGTACCAGTCCTAAAATCTTATATAATCAGAAGAGGATTGCTATTTTTATCTGCAATTAAAATAATCGCGCCCCCCCCCCCCCCCGACTTGGAACGTTTTTTCATAAATTGTACCTCTAGTAAGGGCCCAGGTCACGTTAAGCTTCTCATCTGGGGACCATACTTAGAGCTACTATTTTCAATCTCTGCTTTCTAAAGCAGGTTTAAAGGTGGTTATTTGTTAAAGGACTCATGTTCATAGTTACCCGGAAACATTAAATGGATTACATTGTTACTGGTCTTGCTCTTAGAAGCGAGACGGTAAAAGAAAGGCCCCTCACACTTTGATTCTCCCCAGGGCAGGGAGGGTCCCCACCTCCCACATAGAATCCTGGCATAACTCCAGTTTTCCCTACTGTAACAGGGAGGCTGCAAGGACTGAAAAAATTTAAGCTCTGAATTGACATTTCAATAAATCATGGCTACTTTAACTTCATTTCCTATCACATCGCTGGTCTGCCCACCATTTGGGTCGAAACCCGGGACTGGCTCATTTAAGAGTCTGGGTTAAACGAGACTGGCAGCGGCGCCTGCGCAGCCCCGAATGAGGCTCCAGGTGAAGTCTGCGTGGAACTTCAACCGCCAGGTGCAACGTTCGGAAGCAGTGGGCAGAGTCTGAGCCCCGCGTGGGCGTTTGCTTCCGGCCACGTGCTACGCGCATACCCAATGGGAAAGCTTGATGTCAGTCCCGCTTCCTCACCCTGGCAACGGGCGGGTGACTACTTCCGGTGCTGTGAGGGCTCGGGGCTGACGCTGGTGAGTGTCTCTCTTTCTCACGCTGTCCGCGCCGCTGCCGCCGCTGCGGCGCTGCCTCTGTCCAGGCCCGCGCGCTCGCTGGGACATCCTCTTCGGGGCCGGGAGGGGGCGGCGCACCGAATGCCCACTGCCTGGGGCGGTGTTGAAGGAGCGGATCCGGGACGTCCCTCGACCCCTCGGTCGCGCGTGGCGCCCGTGCCGGTCTCCTCCTCAGCCTTGGCTCTAGCCTGGCAGTCTTCTTCCTTCTCCGGGGAAGGGACTGTCTGTGTGCGGGCAGTCCTCGCTGTCCTTCACTGACTTTGCACTCGCGGGCTGCGGGGTTCTCCGAGGCAGAGGCTCGCAGAGACCCGAGGGTGTGCGCCCTAGTCCTGCGTGGCGGGTTGGGGCGAGAGCAGCCCCGCGGTGTTCTAGCGGCCTGGTTAGAGTCTCTCAGGACATTAGCATTTACTGGCCCGGAGGCGGAGGAGGCAAGGACCGAGAAGATGGAGAAGGAGCAGCTGGAGAGGAGGGTGGAAAACGGGAGCTGGAGGTGCCCTGGAAATAGAGGGCATCGTGTTTCCGGAATGAGGGAGTAACTTGACTCGCCCCTGTAGGGGAGGGGAAATGAAAGGTATTTTCGGGACCATGTGACTGAGATCGTTGAACACTAAGCTAAGGAATTTTCATACACTTGGGAGTTTAATAATTTCCTTTTTGGTTTGTTTAAATACCCCCCCCCCCCCCATTTGTAAAAGCAGTACGTGCTTATTAATGAACATGTGGAAAATGCAGGAATAATTAAAAAGAGATCACCTACAGTTTCACCAACCCAGCATTTTGATCCCTTTCTATTTTTTATTGCATTTTTAACCTGTTTATGATCATAGCGTGTCTTAGATATGATTATAACTAGAAACTATAATTGTTGTACATTGCATCCATTGCCTAGATCGATCTTTTCTTATTAAGATAAAATTCACATACCATAAACCCACCCTTTTAAATTGTAAATTTTAGTTTTTACTATATTCATAAAGTTGTGCACCTATTACCACTATCTAATCCCAGAACATTTTCATCATCTCCAAAAGGAACTCTACCCATTACAGTAACTTCCCGTTGGCTTCCCCAGTCCCTGGCAACCACTAATTAAACTCTCCCCTCTCCTTCCTCCTCCAGTCCCTAGCAGCCACTGATCTACTTCTGTGTCTGTAGATTTTCCTATTCGGAACATTTCTGGTAAATGGAATTATAGAACATGTGGCCTTTTGTATCTGCCTTTTTTTACTTAGCATAATGTTTTTAAGGTTCATCCATGTTGTGTTTTGTAGCAATATTCCATTCCTTTTTATGGCTGAATGATATTCCATCACACACACACACACACACACATCACATTTTGTTTATCCATCACTAGTTAATGGACAGTTGAGTTGCTTCCTCTTTTTGACTATTGTGAATAATTCTGTAAAGATCCATGTACAGGTTTTTGTGTGGATATATGTTTATATTTCTCTTAGATATAGATCTAGGAGTGGAATTGCTGGGTCATATGGTAACTCTGTTTAGCTTTTTGAGGAACTGCCCAATGTTTTTGAAAGTGGTCTGCACCAGCAGGATATGGGAGTTCTGATTTCTCCATATCCTTGTTAAAACTTAATATTTGTTTTTGAGGTATACCTATGATGTTGGTACCTCACTGTGGCTTTGATTTCCATTTCCCTGAAGGATGGTAATGTTGAACATCTTTTCCTATGCTTATCAGCCCTTTGTGTATCTTTGGAGAAATGTCTGTCCAATTCCTATGCTCATTTTCATATTGAATTTTATTTTATTTATTTTTTTTTAAAAGATTTTATTTATTTATTTGACAGAGAGAAATCACAAGTAGGCAGAGAGGCAGGCAGAGAGAGAGGAGGAAGCAGGCTCCCTGATGAGCAGAGAACCCGATGCGGGACTCGATCCCAGGACCCTGAGATCATGACCTGAGCCGAAGGCAGTGGCTTAACCACTGAGCCACCCAGGCGCCCTCATATTGAATTTTAAAAAATTTTGAAGTTGTATGAATTCTTTTTTTTAATAGAAGAGTTTTTTTTTTTTTAAAGATTTTATTTATTTATTTGACAGAGAGTGAGAGAGGGACACAAGCAGAGGGAGTGGGGAGGGAGAAGCAGGCTTCCTGCTGAGCAGAGTGTCCAGTGCAGTCCTGGGATCATGACCTGAGCCAAAGGCAGGTGCTTGATGACTGAGCCATCCAGGTGCCCCAAACATTTAAACTTTTGGTGAATTCTAATTTATCTATATTTTCTTTGGTTGGTTGTGCTTTTGGTATCATGTCTAAAACCATTGCCAAATTCAAGATTTTGAAGATTTACTACTGTGTCTTCTCCTAAGAGTTTTACAGTTTTAGTTCTTGCATTTAATTCTTGGTCTGTGTGGATCAAGGAATAGGTAGGTAGCATAGGTAGGAATCCAGGTTCATTCCTTGTATGTGCCTATCTGGTTTTTCCAGCACCATTTTTTGAAAAGACTATCCTTTCCCTATTTAAATTTTTTTAAAGGGGGCAGAGGGAAAGGGAGAGAGAGGATCTTAAACAGGCTCCATACCCAGCACAGATCCCAACGTGCATTTCCATCTTATGACTCTGAGATCTTAACCTGAGCCAAAATCAAGAGTCGGATGCTTAACTGATGGAGCCACCCTGGCGCCCCATCCTTTCCTTATTTAATGGTCTTGGCACCCTTGTTGAAAACCAAATGACCATAAATAATATAGGTTATCATTTTTTTAACCATTTCTCTATGTTGGACATTTGGGTCACTTCCAGATTTTTGTTTTTTTAAATTATCCTGTGTTAAACATAGCATAACGGGCATAAAGCCTTTTCTGTTTTTGAAGTTATTTTGGTAGAAAGTGTTCTCAGAAGTGAAATTACTGGGTCAAAGATGAAATGAGTGTGTTTTGGAGCTCATTGAATGAGGCATTAAACCTTCAATGTCAAGATCTTAAGAGCAGCAGAATGCTTCTTTATTAATCAGTTGCTATAGCTTAAGGGCTGGATTTCTATAAAAGCCTTTTGCTGTAAGATGGTTGGATTCCCTGACTTATTCTTCTACTGCTTCTAAAAGACTAAGTAAATCTAGAGGGAAAAATTCAACACTGGGGCAAACAGGACATGTCATAGTTTTTTAAATGGTATAAAGAACAAAAAAGTGTCATCACATGCAGTAGGAAAATAAAAGTCTTTGAGAGAACTGGGGTCAAGATTTAGACCTTAAAATCAGTGCCTTGAAAGTCCCTGGAGCAAAACTGATGTTTTATTCTGAGTTTCTCTTCTGACCTTGATAATCAGGTTAATTTGGGTTCATCTTAGTTTCAGAGATGGCTAATTTAAATATTTTTTAGCAGATAGTACCTGGTTAAAAACAAAACAAAACAAAACAAAACAAAACAGGGGCACCTGGGTGGCTCAGTAGGTTAAAGCCTCTGCCTTCAGCTCAGGTCATGATCCCAGGGTCCTGAGATCGAGCCCCGCATCGGGCTCTCTGCTCCGCAGGGAATCTGCTTTCTCCGCTCTCTCTCTCTGCCTGCCTCTCTGCCTACTTGTGATCTCTCGCTCTCTGTCAAATAAATAAAATCTAAAAAACAAAACAAAACAAAAACCCCAAACAAAACAAAAACATCAAATGCAAAAGGCTATTAGGAGAAAATCAAGTTTCCTTTTCATTTTGCCCTTCAGTCTCCCAGTTCTCCTTGGAGGTATCCATGGTAGTATTGTTACTTATGTTTTAATAGACTAGTTTATACATAGAGTATCTCTGGAAAGGTAGTATATACAAAGTTATACATTTTAAGGCTTTTGATACTTCCTGATAAATTCCTTTTCAAAATGGTTACTTACCTCAGTTTATGGTGGCAGTACAGTGCTAGTTAGGAAGATTCCATTTTTATTTCTATTAATCTGAATATTCTTTCCTTAATATCGGATATCCAGTATATTTCCTCTTGTGTATATTGTCTGCTTATGTCTTTTGGCATGCCATTCATTTTGATTGGAGTTGTCCTTTATGAGATTTATTTTGGCAGCCTTTTGTAGTTGGTTGTTTTACGATAGTCTGGATTTGGGGAGAGAAGTTAAAGTGCTTTTGTAACATTTATGCTAAGAGGTATGTGAACTGAACAAAGGTGGAGGCAGGAGGGGAAAGGAGGTTAAATGCTTGAGGGAGAAATTTAGAAGATTTGGAAAGTGGGTGCAGTCCAGGATGACGTCAAGGTAAGTTAGAAAAGGATTAGTGCTATTAAAAATAAGGCGTGATGTGGAAATAACTAGATTTCTGTGGAAAAATGAGACTGTTTTGGGTAGGTTAAGAGTGAAGAGGATCCAGGTTGAACTAAGCTATCCAGGAGACTTGTGGCTAGAGCTCAAGAAGCAGAAGATAAAGAGTTACAAATATCTGATTTACTGAGAGGATTCTTTTGAAAGGTTGGCAGTGGATGAAATTGCTGAAGGAGACATTTGAGAATAGACCTGTGGACAGGGAGTCATGTAAGAGGACAAGCTTGGGAAGGGTCAGGGGAATCATGAACAGCTAGGATGGTAGATTGGCATGCTTGCCAAGAAAAGCAGGGGATGTAAAGAAAAAAGTTGCAGGCATCAGAGTAAGAAAAGGTCATTAGGTTTGGTAACTTGGAAAAGATACATTTATGGGAAAAGATATAGTTTATGGGAATCAGGAAACTTGTTTTTCCCAAACAACTTTATTTAATTATTTATTTATTGGTCTTTTAATTTATTTTTAAATTATTTTTATTAACATATAATATATTATTTGCTCCAGAGGTACAGGTCTGTGAATCATCAAGCTTATACATTTCACAGTACTCACCAATAATAGCACATACCTTCCCCAATGTCCATCACCCAGCCACCCTATCACTACCCCCCACCCCCCCAGCAACCCTCAATTTGTTTTGTGAGATTAAGAGTCTCTTATGGTTTGTCTCCCTCTGGATCCCATCTTGTTTCATTTTTTTCTTCCCTATCTGTCCCCGCCCCGACCTGTCCCGCCTCTCAATCCAAACAGCTTTATTAAGATAGAATTCATTTATTATATAATTTATGCACTTTTAAAGCATACAACTCAGTGGTATTTAGTATATTCAGAATTGTGCAACCATCACCGCAATCAATTTTAGAATATTTTTATTGCCACCAAAAGAAAGCCTGCCCACATTAGCAGCCACTCTCCAATTCCCCTTTAGCTTCCCAGGCCAAGGCAACAATTAATCTACATCTGTCTCTTTAGATTTGCGTACTCCGAACATTTCACATAATTGGAAACATGTAGTATGTCTGACTTCTTTCACTGTTTTCAGGGTTCATTCATGCCATAGTATGTATCAGTACTTAGTTATTTTTTTATGGCTGGTTAATGTTCCATTGTATGAATGTACCACATTTTGTTTAACCATTATCAGTTCATGGACATTTGAGTTCTTAACACTTTTTGACTATTAGGAATAATTCTGCCATAAATATCCATGTATAATTTTTTTGTGGACGTATTTTCTGTTCTCTTTGGTATATACCTGTGAGTGAAATTACTGGGTCATATGCTAACTTTTTGTTAACTTTTTGTTGCGACTATTGCAGAGGATGGACAAGTTGTCAGTGTTTTAGAAACAATAAAATGAATTTTAATATCGTCACTAGTGGGAAATTGCAAAATGTCCATTTTCAAGCATATTCAGAAATAAAGGCATTATAAAAAATGAGCTGTACAGTTGTTTTCTGTTGTGTAAAAACTGTAACATGCTTATACATTTCCTTTCACTGGAAATTTTGTGTGTTGAATGTTACTTCAAAGCTTAGCTGAAATGTTAGGCATTTTTCTTGCAGATCAGTATGTTGATGTAAATATGCTTCATCAATTTCAAATAATGATTTGTAATAATGAAATGAATACAAATGTGATAAAAAATAATCCCAGGAATATTTGATGTTGATCTACAATAATGATTTATTTTTTACTCCTTAGTCTGAACTCTAGAGATCAAATACTATAATTTTTTTAAAAAAATTGAATTACCTGTAATTTGCATGGCCTCAGAAGTTCAAGATCCAGAAAAACAAAAGCAAAAACAGAAAAACAAAACAAAGCAAAAACAGAAAAACAAAACAAAACAAAAACTTTTGGGGCCAGTATTGTTGGTTGGCCATGTTTTTGTCCATTCCCATCCTAGGTGGGATGCATGTTGAGAACCCTCAGCATATGGTATTTGCCCTCTTAGTGAAGTTTTCAGATGAGGTCTCATAGGCTTACTCTATTTTGGAACTTGGGATTTAGCTAGTTACTTCATGTTTCCATAAATAAATAAATGAATAAAAAAGTGTTTTTTTTTTGGGAAAGTTGTATGTTCAGATTTTTCAATATTGAAAGGTATAAACTCTGAACAATAAAATTTCCATTCCACCTTTGTCCATCCATCATTCAAATCTTCTTTGGGTGACCACTATTATACTATATTTTGGGGCATATTTTTCCAGATTTGTGCTTTGCATGTATACTTAGCTGTATTATTTTTTTCTCCCCTCCCTCAAAATATGGCATTGCATATATTTCTGTAGTGTGCCTTTTTTACTTACCAAAACTATCTGTAAGATTAGTCAATCTGTATTGTATATCAAGAATATTGTCATTTTTTTTCCCAGTGGCTGCTTTTATTTTAACTACTTACATCAAGACATATTGTTGGTTCATATCTTTCAGAATGCATTTGTAATTTTGATTGATTTTGCCAGAATGCTCTTGTTGAGTTTTGTCATCTTATGATGCCATTAGCAGTTGTGTGAGAATTCTTGTTTCTCAGTAACCTCAAAACCTGATACCATTTTGATGTTGGTCATCCCAAGTTAAAAATGGATGTAGTTTTATTTTGTATCTCTCTTTTGAGTGAGATTTAGCATCTTTTGATCTGTTTACACTGTTCTACAATTTTTCTGTTAACTGGGATTTGCCCATTTGCCCTTTGTTGCCTTGTTTTAGTCATTTGTTGGAATTCTTTATTTACTAGGCCAGTCAGACCATTAATGGGTTTAGAGTTAAATGAAAGCTAATGTTAGAGTAGAAGTTGCTTCCTTTCTAATTGAAATGCCATATTGCAGTGCTTCTCAGACCATCTCTGGTGTAAAAGACCAGCTTTAAAAAATTTTTCAGTCCATTGTTGACTATTTTTTACAAAATGTAAAAGAACAAAAACTAAAACCAAAAAAAAGCCAAGCCCCAAACAAAACTGAAATATAGAACCATGAATGAAAGATAAAAAAATAATGGAATATTATGCAGCCATCAAAATTTGAACTCTTACCATTTGCAATGATGATGATGGAATTAGAGGGTATTATGCTAAGCAAAATAAGTGAGTCAAAGAAAATTATTATATGATCTCCCTGATATGTGGAATTTAAGAAGCAAGGCAGAGGATCATAAGGGAAAAGAGGAAAAAATGAAACGAGAAATCGAGAGAGGGAGACAAACCATAAGAGACTCTTAATCTTAGGAAACAAACTGAGTGTTGCTGGAGCGGTGTGGGGGTGTGGGATGGGATAAAGGGATGATGGACACTGGGAAGGGTTTGTATTGTAATGAGCACTGGGTATTGTGTAAGACTGATGAGTCACAGACCTGTACCCCTGAAACAAATAATATATGTTAATTAATTGAATTTAAATAGAAAAGAATAAAAATAAAAGCTCAATTTTATTATATTTAATGGATAATATTGCTTCAAAAATATAAACAAGAAGGTAAAAATATAAAAAGTGTACACATTGTTGAAAATGTGCATATAAACCAATTATTATATGAATAAAATAAGTCTCTTACAGACTGGTAGCAAACCCTGATCTGCAGACCACACTTTGAGTAACACAATTTTTTGGGATTAGGCAACTAAGTCACTTTTTATGCTACTATTTATGTTTTATATTGGCAAAGAAAGACTTACACCCCTCCCTACTTCTCAGTTTAGAATAGGGTATAGAGTTTATCTAACAGTGTGAAATTAGGTGTCTTTTTTTTTTTTTTTAAAATATTTTATTTATTTATTTGATAGAGATCACAAGTAGGCAGAGAGGCAGGCAGAGAGAGAGGGAAGAAGCAGGCTCCCTGCCGAGCAGAGAGCCTGATGCGGGGCTCGATCCCAGGACCCTGAGATCATGACCTGAACTGAAGACAGGCTTTAACCCACTGAGCCACCCAGGCGCCCCGAAACTAGGTGTCTTATTGTGGTAATCATTTCACAGTATGTGTGTGTGTCAAATTGTTTTGTACACCTTAAAATTATACAGTTTTATATGTTATGTCATAGTAAAGCTGGGGAAGAAAAAGTTAGCTGTAATATAGACTTTATATCGAGCCTTGGTGGTGTTAATCAGCATCACTAGTGACTCTAGAATGTCCCAGAGATTATTAACATTTGGATCGAAGGAAGTAGAAAGTGATATTTAAGTTATTTTGAGGTTTTCTTCAGTTTAAATAAAATGAAAGATAAAATTCCTCTGGACTGCATATGAAGTCTTTTTACAACAGTTCTTTTGTTTATATGATTTTAAGTAAGTATTGTTTGTGGGCAGATTTAAATCCTAACCTTTTTCATATTCTTTGTATTACTCAGTTAAGTAACTTTAAAATTAGGTTTTTGGAATGTTATCTTTATACAAATTTGTATAATTTATGTGTATGTTAGTGAAAGAAATGTATACCATCTTTGCCTGTTTTTCTTTAGGGTAATTCCTCTCCTGCAATTACTTTTGGATGGAAGTATGTACTTTTCCCAATAGAAGATGGTAATCTCAGAGAATGACCATGGAGAAGGGGATGAGTTCTGGAGAAGTGGTGCCTTCCAGATCATCTCAGATTTCGACTGTTAAAATAACAGTCAAAGAGTTGGAAACAAAGCAGTCCCATAAGGAGAAGCGAGGGGGCTTTGTGTTGGTACATGCAGGTAAGCTCTAAGTGGGCGAGTTGGAAGATGAAAATAAAGTTGATTTTTTCGCCCCTTACCTTGAAGTATACTGAACTGAATTTCACATATGTAGGAGGCAAACTGCCAGAGAGGAGTTGGAACCAAAGGGATTGACTGCAATATAGGTCTCTCCTGCTTCCTGCTTGAAAGCTCTTATAATTATAGCTCTTCCTATGTTTTCTTCACTTCTCTACCCCATTATTTACTTTTACCCCATATAATAGATATAATTAGGTAGTATTAAAATCAGGCAAAGTAATTTCTTAAACTCTGGTTTGTGTTTTAAAAATGATGCTGCTGAAAAATTTTATTGACTGCATATTTGACTATGGCTATTTACTTAAAAAAGATTTTATTTATTCATTTAAGAGAGAGAGAGCACTTGTGTGGGGGAAGAGCAGAAGAGGAGGTGAGGGGGGGGAGACAGTATCTCAAGCAGACTCCATGCTGAGCAGGAGCCCAGTGCAGGGCTCTATCCCATGATCCCCAAGTCATGACCACATCTGAAATCAAGAGTTGGATACTTAATTGACAGAGCCACCCAGGCACCCCAACTATAGCCATTTTAGAGTATAATAGTAACGTAGTCATAGAGCTAATTTGCCTTTTTCATGTTATAAGTGAGGAAGAGAGATTAAGTAGCTTCAGCCACATGGCTAGGTTGTGCTAGGGCCAGGTTGAGACCTGTAAGTGGGCCTTAAAGTCCCAGTGTAGCACTTTTGACAATACAGAGGACCTGGAGGACAGATGCAGTGAACTTCAACCCCTGGGTCCCCAATCATTTGAAGACTTGGGTTTCAGGGGCACCTTGGTGGCTCAGTGGTTAAGCCTCTGCCTTTGGCTCAGGTCATGATCTCAGGCTCCTGGGATCGAGCCCCGCATCAGGCTCTCTGCTCAACAGGGAGCCTGCTTCTCCTTCTCTCTCTGCCTGCCTCTCTGCCTACTTGTGATCTCTCTCTCTGTCAAATAAATAAACAATAATCTTTAAAAAAAAAGGGGGGGGTGGTTTGGGTTTCAGAGTAGTGCATCTCTGCTCAGGTCTGCCCAGCAGACTTTTTTTTTTCCCCTTAAGTCTTTTTTTTTTTTTGCTTGCATTTACTTACAATTCATGACTTCTGTGAAGAGAGAGGGAATGGCTAGATCTCCTTTTAACTTTTCTCAGATAGTCAGGCAGGGTGGAATCAAGATTAACTTTGATATGGGGTAAGGAGTAGAATTGTGTCTTCTTGTCAAACTGGTGTCATGCCTGGTCATTAAGCTTTGGCTGTATATGGACTAGATGACTTTGGAAGTCTTACTGTACCTATTCCAGGAGAATCAGAAAACCCAGGTTCAATTTGCTTTTCTTTCAAAAGATTTTACAAAGAAATGAAGTACATTTTAGAAATAACCCAGTTAGAAGTAGACTTGGAAGCAGAACCCTGCCTTCTACTACACCATGTTGGTGCATCTTTAATGGTACCCAGTGAGTTATTTCATTCAGAATGAGTATGTGACAAATGTACAAGAAAGGTTTGACATTTGTAACATGCAGCAACATAGAACTTTTGGTTAGTTGGAAAGCATTGCTTTCTATGACTATCATGGTGGTATCCCTCTTCTTTCAGACACTCACTAAGTGGGAATGGCTCCTAGATGAAGTTGGTGCTGGGGGCCAGCAGTAATAGGCGGAAATCTGGGTTATGGCAGGAAAATACCTGGATTAAGATCACCCTCTCCTAAGTTAACAGAAGGGCAGATAGACTGATTATGCAGAAATATGTCTTACACATTTAAGGTACAAAATTTCAGTTCCTCATCCACTGTAGAGATTTTAATGTATTTTTCTTAAACTAGGGGAGACTTGCCCAAATGTCAATCATTTGATTTTAAGATTTCTTGACTTTTCCTAGATCTATCTACTACTTATACTGTTTACCTCATATTTAAAAGCTGAAAACTTAACTTAAAACTTGAAAGATGAAACTTGTCTTTACTTAAATGAAATGTCAGTGTCACTTGCATGAGGAGAAAATAACTTTAAAATAGTGCAAGCAAAACAGTGTGATTAAATTTTAGCTGAATCCTGTCATATGTCAGTGGCTTAGATCCTGAGGCTATCTTCCCTTTGTTAGATAGAGAAACTACAAAGTGCTAACCAGATATGAAAGATGTACTGTAGCCGTGCTGAGACTTTTCCCTTATTCAAAACGAAGCATTTGTATGTTAAATCCTATTAAAACTGTCAACCATCCTCTAAAATTACCTACTTAGTAGTAGTGTTCCATGATTTGGGATATATTGCTGAAAGATTGGGGCCCCCAGATCTAAGATGACAGACATGTTAGAAGACCATGAAGAGAGGCCTGTTAAATATTGGTGCAGGCTCTCTGAGGTTTCAGAGTTCTCCTGAGAAATAGGATTAGAATAAGGGGTTCCTGTTGGTTTGGCATTTTTTCTGTCCTCCTGGGTCCCTGACTGATATATTCACGAGCCATTTCTTTCTTTGGTCTGAGGAAAGGTGGGGTAAGTTTATGTCTGAATCTGTAGACCCACTTGAGGAACCTTGAGGCTTAGAAACACAGTTCTTAACCTTCCTTCTGTTGGACCCCTGTGGGACCTTGGTGTTTAGGTGAGGGGGGACATTCAGAGCTCTGTTAAAGAACTTTGTTTAGAAGCCTAACCATCAAGAAAATTTAAGGGCCCTTTAAGGGCTCTTGGTTTCTTTCTTATTTAGATTATTCTCAAATCTCTAAGTAAGCAAGTATTAAAACTCTTAGGGAAACAAATTTCAGAGCGAGTCTCTTGAGGCAGTTGTTGGGTGTTTAAGAGATGGGGACTACTGGGATTTCTAATAGGCTGATTGAAATATGCTCTCACCGAGGTTTCAGAGACATGGTGGGCTATATTCCCACAGTGAGAGGACATAAAAAGTGTGCATGGGAATGGTGGTATTTGGTAGTTGTGGAGAGGTGGGATGTAATACTCCTCAACCTCAAATGTTATTTAGACATTACCTAGTTTTTTGAAGTTACTCTTAAGAATTCAGAATTCTGAACAGTACTTTGCCAAATGGCAGGCACTTTCTAAAGGTCAATAGAAAGGAACTTGAAGGAACTCTGTCCCTGACACCTCCTAGGTTATCAACCCCAGACCAAAAAATCTCCTGGCTTTGGAGAAAGGTTTTTGAAAGATGGTCTTGGTGGAGGCTGTTTGGGAATACGAGCTATTTCTAGTATCTCTGGCAGGAAAATAACCTTTGAAAAAGGAGGTAAGACATGGCATAAAAAAGGCTTATGTGCAGAAGGAATCTATTAGAGTTTGAAAACTCCGTACATGTAGGACAATAGCTTTATTTCACCAGGAGAGCATCAGTTTGTATGAACTGTTTATATAAGTAAAATCTCTAATATTTTGATGATAACTAACAACTGGTTGTTTTTTTCCCTACTGCAGGTGCAGGTTATCATTCTGAATCCAAAGCCAAGGAATATAAACATGTATGCAAACGAGCTTGTCAGAAGGTATGAACAGAGTGTGTCTGATGGAAACATTTTAGTTTTGGCCAGCAAGCAGCCTTTTTTTTTTTTTTTTTCTTTTAAAAGATTTTATTTATTTATTTGGCAGAGAGAGAGAGACCACAAGTAGGCAGAGAGGCAGGCAGAGAGAGGGAGAAGTAGACTCCCTGTTGAGCAGAGAATCCAATGTGGGGTTCCATCTCAGGACCCTGAGATCATGACCTGAACCGAAGGCAGAGGCATAACCCACTGAGCCACCCAGGCGCCCCTACCAACAAACAGCTTTACCTTGAAATTCAAAATGTTAAGGTTTGACTTCTAAGATGGTCTTTAGTTTTGACCATGAGCTTATTTTGCTCATATTTGTGGGGTGTCTTTTTTGTTTTGTTTTGTGTTTTTTATTCTCCAAATGATACTTAGACCTCTCCCTTCATTTCCCTGCTTAAAGTCTGTATTTCTGGAATTGTGGGCATGTAATTATATATCTTTTAATCTTTGCAAAGGCATTGAGCTCCATTGAAGGAGTAGGGAAAACAGTTCAAAGACAGCTGATGTGTCTTTCTGTGAAGAGAAGAAAATAAATAATAAAGAATTAAAATGGATGCTTTTCTTAGGGAGATTATCCTGTGCTTTTTCCTTCTGTTTTTCATTATGTAGTTTGTATCGTAGCAAATTCATTGTCATTCCTGAGTTTAGCTTTGCTCTTGGTCTCAGTTGTGCTTTTTTTCTCTTTGGCTTTGAGGTTTTGCTAAATTGTTGACTTAAATCTGGAGGCAGGAATGGATTCAGAAGAAATATTGTTTGTTTTTATTTTGATCTTGACTATATACTCTTATTGGCAAAGCTTCCATTACTTTTTATGCAAATATAACTTTAGTGGCTAGTATATCAAGTAAATACGGGTCTCTTCCAGCTCATCATTTATAATTAAATACTATTTGAAAGAAAGATTATGCTTTATTAGAGATCCAAGCTTTTTCTTACGAGTGAAATCACATAAATAAATAAGAATATTTTGTTATGGGGATTTTATTGTTTTTTTGAAATTTACAATAAAGCTAAAAGTTCTCTAAACTATTTCATATTTTTTAATCTTAATTTTCAAAGTTTAAGATGTTTACATCATCTGAAAAAAGTAAGTTTTATATAACTATAGTCTTAGAATCCTAATACATTTGGAATGAATACTCAGCCTCCTCAATTTACACAGTGAATGAACTTCTTAAAAGTTTAATGAGAAATATAACTCTTAGCTTTTGAGCATTTTCTCTGTTGACTAAATTGGAGCTTTAGTCGTTCATTTAGAGATCAGTTTTCCTTCTTTCTCTTTCCTTTATACTCTAGAAGTAAGGTGATTTTGTGGGCCTTTACTCTCTATAGTTTATATTACAAAAGAACATGATTTTTTTAATCTCAATATATTATACAGTAATCTTCCCTTATCCAAGGAGGATATGTTTCAAGATCCCCAGTGAATGCCTGAAACTGCATATGTACTGAACCCTATATGTACTTTTCCTATATATACATACCTTTGATAAAGTCTACTTTATAAATTAGGCACAGTAAGAGATTAAAAACAGTAATAATAAAATAGAACAGTTACACTGTGTGTGTATAAAGGTTGTGTGAATGTGGTCTCTTTCTCTGTGAAAATATCTAACTATACAGTACTCACCTCTTCTAGGGATGATGTGAGATGATAAAATGCCTCCATGATGGGATGAAGTGAGTGAATGACTTAGGCATTGGGGCATAGTGCTAGGCTACTCTTAACCTGATATTATGTCAGAAAGAGGATCATTTCCTTCTGGACCACAGTTGACTGGGTGTAAATGAAATGGGATAAGTGGGAACCACTTGTAGGACCAAAAACATTTTGTCACATGTATGTGTCCATCTAAAGATTCTGAAGTATTTCTGTGACTGAGAGTCATTGTTTTTTATAGTTAGGGGTGTGGAGTGTAGTAGCAGTAGGAGATGTTATTAGCTTAGTCTGATATTCAATTATGTATATAAAATATGAATTATGAGAATATTTATTTTTTCTTTTTCCAAATAGTTATTTAAATTCCAGTTAACATACAGTGCAGTATTAGTTTCAGGTGTAGAATTTAGTGATTCATCACTTACATACAGCCGCTGGTGCTTACCACAACAAGCATCCTCCTTTGAATTATCAGGATATTTAAACCAAACTAAATTGACATAATGTCTGTGGCTGTTTTTGAATTGCCATGTGATAAATGAGGCCCATTCATTTACTAAATCGCCTGCACTTTGCGTTTAGTGGCTAAACTTTTATTCATTGTCTTAATTTGAGTGATAAGTGAACTGTATCATGAAGTATCTTGAAAAAAGCCCGTGCTTGTTGTAAATCTAAATAGGTTATGTCTTGAAGTATGGAATGGAACTAGTGACCAATTTTTATTAACTCTAAATGTCTGCTACATTTCTTTAAGGTTTTGGATAGTTTCTGGTGTTTGGGGAGTTGTGGTTTTACAATGAATAATCTCCCCCCTTGGTTTCATAGGCAATTGAAAAGCTACAGGCTGGTGCTCTTGCGACAGATGCAGTGACTGCGGCTCTGGTGGAACTTGAGGTATTTCTCTTCTGTGTTTTATTTAAAATATTTGTCAGTTTATGTTCATTATGCTTCAGTGACATGAAAATGTTGAGTTAGTTAACCATCAATTATATGACTAGTGTTTCCCAACTGTATTAATAAAGTTATGAAGAAACCTGTGACAGAGGGTTAGGTTTTGTTTTCACTGGGGACATCTCCCCATCCTTCTTTTTTGTGAGCTTCATGAATACCAAAGTGATTGGTGTTTAGATACTTAAATTTTCTTGTTATGTTCAGTAGGAAGATTCTTGAAGTTAATTCCCCTTCCCCAAAAGTATTACACGTTTTCTTGTCCAGGAAACAAAAAAATTACAGCTGTTTATAAGTGTCTAAAATAGAAGGGGAAGTTTCCTCATAAACCTAACAGATTTGTATCCTGAAGCCATGCTGTATGAAATGTGTCTTGTCCAGTGTGATTAACTTGGTTTCTGGTTAACTGAAGACATGGAGAAATTTGGTGGGGAGGCTTTCAAGGTCACTGTACTTGTATACTGTATAGGGAGGGACTGGAACTTTGAAGGATAAATTTGTCCTGGAGATATTGAGGCATTTAGAAGACTGCCTTTGTTGCTCAGACTTAAAGAAGATAGATTGTGTCAGTCTATATAGAGGATTATAGTGAACAAATAGTTTTCTAGTTGAGAAGACTGCTTGGGAAATCAAGATATGAAAATAAAACAGTGATGAGTTTGAGATAAGAGGTAGATGGAGTGGGTCTTTCCAAGTTGACTGGATTGTGGCCCTTTTGTTTAGGTTCTCATATCAGAGCACCTACCCAGTCATGCCAGGCCTTTCTTTTCTTTGTGGAAATTGCCCAGGAGTTTATGAGACATCCTGGCCATGTTTTCTGTATATTCCCCTGCTTAGTTGTGGAGCTACACTTTTGATCATGCTTTGTAGATTTTAATCTCTCCTGTTAATGCCTTCAGATGGGTCCAACTATAGCTGAGGAAGGTGAACATCTAAGATGGGTACAAGTTCTTTTGTAGTTTGGTTCCTGAGACGTCTGACTTGGGATATGTAGTCCCTTCCTGTTTGTGACTGATGCATATTATACCAGCTCTACCAGCCCTTAGCCTGGGGCACCTCACAGATTCTCCTTGAGTCAGTTTTTCCATCTATTATATGGGGGTAATTCCTATTTCATAGAGTTCTAAAGATTGAGTTTAACATATGACAAGCCCTGAGAAGTTAGTAATTATTACTAATATGAAGTGCTTTGGAAATGATATATATGAGGTAAATATTTATGGTGACTATCAATGAAATGTTTTTACAATGTCAAGAAAAGGTCAACTATATATTGTGGATGAAAGGAGAAAAGTGCTCTAAGAAAGAAGATTGATATACTTACCACGGGATCTTACCTTTACTCAAAACACAGAGAAAGCTTCATCTAACTTAATTCAATTGTTAATTGCAAATCACTCTCCTTTGCGTGTAAGAGGATGTCCTGAGATTATCATTATCAGTGGTGCATAGATGGAGTCAGTGTGGATCCATGGAAAGAAAAAGAAGGTTAATGAGTAGCTGGGAGATAATACTGTAATGGCAACTGTGACTACAAAATTGACTAAATTAAGTTTTACTTTTCTTTTCATCTTAGAATAACTTTAATTTTCTCAAGTCATACTTTATATCATGTTGAATATTTTATTACATTTTTCTCCAGTGATGAATCAATCATACTTTTAAAGAATTTACCTGTTTATGCTTAAAAGTGATTAAAAATACATTCTGGAATAGTAAGTTAATCATGAGTAAGTGAGCTCTATAGTTTTGAATGATGACCTCTGTTTTTTAAGAGCGTGGATAGGAAGTTCTTTTTTAAACAAACTTGTTTTATTATTTTTGACTGGGCTGTGTTACACGGATAATGGGAGTACAGGAGTGAGTTTAGTATATTTCTCTTCCCCCACCCCCACTGTTAAATTTGGAGAAGAATTTCAATTAATTATCTTTAAGAATCATTTTGATGTGGAATCTTTGAGGTATCTTAGTAGTTTAAAGGCTAAGGTCATTGGAAGAATTTTCCTAAATCTTAAGAATTATGTTGGAAGTCATGCTTGTACTGCCCCCTGCAGTTTCGGTTGCTTTGATTCACCACCTTTAAGCAAGGTGAGGTTTTCAAGAGTTCAGTTGGAGTATTGTAATAGTTCGGGTCAATGGAATGATACAAGGAAATCAGATTCTAATATTTTCTGTACTTAGAAAATTAAAAGTAACAATCTTAAGTCCTTTCAGCTTACTGAAAAGCCCCAGAGAGTTTGGTTTATAATGTATTACATTTAATTTGAGAGTACCTACTTTTCTTTTCTTTAGTTTTGACCAATCTATTCAGTCAAGCTAAGTCTTGTCCTGATTGCTGAAATCATACCTTTTTTTTGGACTTTGGGATGTACTTTTTTTGGGTACAAAAAGCCCCTTATTTTTTAAATTTAGGCAGAATTCCTTGAACACTTTACTAACTGTGGGCTGAAGTGCCTGAAATGGTTTAATGGTCCTTACTGGCTAGAAGGGGTATCTGGCCTGTATTTAAGGAAAAAAAATATATACATATATATTTTTAAAAAAATACATATATATATAGATATATGTATATCTATATATCTATTTATCTCTGTGTGTGTGTGTATATATATGTATATATATATATATATGTGCACCTGGGTGACTCAGTCATTAAGCGTCTGCCTTCTACTCAGGTCATGATCCCAGGGTCCTGGGATCAGGCCCCACATCAGGCTCCCTGTTCCCCGAGAAGCCTGCTTCTCCCTCTCCCACTTCCCCTGCTTATGTTCCTGCTCTCGTTATCTCTCTCTCTGTCAAAGAAATAAATAAAATTTCAAAAAATATATATACATATGAGAATTTGCACTTACCCAAAGAGTCAAAAGTACACTGATTTCAACTCCATGCCATAGGGGAGGAAGAGACAAGGTAGAAGAAATTTATTGGTATAGCCACATGCACACTTATGCAGGCCATCTAAACACATCATTTTTGACCTTTTCTTAGAAACCGATTACCTTGTGTAGTTTCATTACCCTTGTTTACTACTACAGACAAGTGATGTCATCCTAAGACTACCATTTCTGGACAGTAGAGGGATCTTTGTCATTTAAAGGAGTGGGGAGGTGAGTGCATAAGATCTGCCCGTTAAACTTACCAGCTTCTCTCCTCAGGATTTTGGGAAGGAAGGTGGCCACTTCATTTGAGGCGTGCTCTACAGTATGGGAATGAAAATGATATGACACCAAAGTGCATTTTGTTTATCTTCAAAATGTAAGGAGGGAAATGGAAAGGCTAGTTTATAGATCGTATTTTAATTTACTGTTAAACTGATTTGGCCCTATTGTTTCACTTAGTTGTTTATAGCTTTTTTGAGATTGTCCTTACAAACTGATGGAAAAGTGACTTCTATCTTTTGGATAGTGCAGTTTTGATCTCATGATAGTGGAGAAGAGGTATTGTGAAGCATCTTGATCTTCTTATCTGGGGCTATTCATTTGGAAGACAGTTCTTTTCATGGCTGCTTTGGAATAGTTTTGGTTCAGGTAGCGGCAGTGGATTATAAACTCTACACCATAATTTTGCACATTTCACATGGTATAGCTTCTGATATGAATTTCTTCTTTGAGGAAATTGGTTATAGCTCTGGATGAGTCAACTTAACTTAGAAAGTGTGTCACAGATTCTGATGGAAAACAGGCTTCTTGTAAAATCCTTACTGAAGCTCCTTTTGCACATCAATGTTTTTCTGAGAAAATGTTAATTAATAATAATTTCTAATAAGGAATTCCTTTCTAATAAGGAATCATGGATGAAATGTGAATGACACACTTTTGAGAGGTCATTTGTAGTCATGCATGAGAAAACTGATGAATCTGGCTGAGAGTTTGAATTATGTAGGCTTTCAGAGATTTTGGTCAATTCATTTTGAAAACTATTTTGGTAGATAGAATACTGTGTATTAAAAATTGTGGTTATTTTGGTAGATAGTTATTTTGGTAGATAGAATACTGTGTATTAAAAATTGTGGTAGATATAGCTTTGACATTTCATATAGTGAGAGGCAGCTTGCACAGTCTCCTTTGTTAAAAATGTTTTGTTGAGTTTATATTATTCTAAGTGGACACCGCAGTTCTTATGTTGACTTAATTTGATTAATCCTTTAAGGCTCCCTATGATCAAGGGAGATGGTAAGTCATGGCTGAAATTTGTTTATTGTCCAAATGCTTTAACATTTAAAGAACAGATTATATCGGGCACATGTTTTTATATCTGTTTTGCTAGAAGCTGTTGTCTGTGGGTCTCTGTTTAATCCAATATGATGCTTGCTTATAAACTCTAGGAAAGTTCTTTAAGAAGTAACTTCTTATAGATGGCCAATAGTTTGGGATATGAGAGGAAAAAAACTGTTTGGATTATGACATATTTATATTATTATATATAATATCATTACACTTTTATCTGTCTCTATATCCTCTTAGACCTAGAGCCAGCTCTGCATGCATTTCTTTAAGGCAGGGATCTCCAGAATGTCATCACTGTTGACTAGTCTGTTGTTGGTGCCCCCAATCAAGCCTCTGTGCAGCTGCAGGATTAGGCCACATCCCCTGTTCTTGGCCTGGCATTGTAAATGTGTGCCACAGGGAGGGAGAGAGAGAGCGAGCGAGCATATAAGGCCTGCCAGTCCTTGAAATACTTGGTGGTCGTGGAGATGGTATGGATTGCTCCTGGCATATGCGTATATCTAGGATGGAAGGGGATTTGGGAATGGCTGATATACCCAACTTCCTCTCAACAGACCTGTTTGCAAGTTTGCTTGTGGAGTTTCTTTGTGAGTAGACACTTAACCACATCCTGCCACATACCCTACTCAGTGTTTTTTGTTGTTGTTGTTGTAAAAAGTGGGACATTTGTTTTATAGATGTTTCTGTTTATTTGGGAGGTTGGAAGAATATGTAAATAAATGAGCATCTCCATTTTTCTGAACATTTTTGGTTTGCAGAGATCATCTTTTCATAAGCAGAGGGTAGCTGAATATTTCAGTGGTTCCTTGCTTCCTCCTCCCTTCCCCTCCCATGAGGTGTTGAACACACTGGAAGACAGTTTGAGGCATTTAGCTCACATATATTCAAGTGCCCATTAACTATAATATGACTGATGAGTCTAATTTTAGACCTAACACTCTTGAAAGTCTCATTTTTCTCTTCAATTTATAATATCTTTTATTCTCTGTAATGTGGGGAGGACCTGTTTTTGTGTATTTGAAGCAAGGAGTTTTACTTTTTATCCTCTGTAGTACTTAACCTGTTTTCATTGCATGAAGTGTGAGCTTTGTCTTTAGATTTTCTTTTTCCTTTTTTTTTTCCCCCCAACTTGGTATCATTGATTATTTCGGTCAAAGACCCCATTTAGCATTATTTCCAGTGGTGCTTCAGTATTTCTGTGTATTCCAGCTGTTTATAGAGTCTTTATGTTTCTCTGCATTTTTTTTTGTTTTATTTTTTGAGGTGTACATACACAGTTACACTTCATGGAGTTGCATCCAGCCAAGTATCCATGTTCTTCTTGTGAAGAGGCAGAGAAAATCACCTCTCCCAAGAATTTCCACCTTCTGACCAAGGGAAATGTGTCCTGAAGAGCTGTACGCAGATGGGAGGCAACTTGTTTGCTTGTTCTGCTGCTAGAGCATTGATTTAATTAGAAGACAGGCTGTGGGTGGCCATGTGCAGACAAAGAAGCACCAGACATGTCGAGCCCAGTTAGCCTGGGACAGTAAAAGTAAGTTACACTCTTTTTAAAACACTTTTGAGTAGTGATGCTAATTCTTGCCTTTAGTACTTAGGGGCAACTTGTAACTTACTGTTTGTGTTTATACAGTGGGTACACCTGTTCTTTTCTGAGGACCCTAGAAATTAAATGTGCTTTCTAGCACAAAGTACCTGCTTAATGGAAAAGCAGTGATTTTTTTTTTCTTTAAAATTTTTTTAGAATAAAAAGCAAACTGAATCAATTATTACATTCTGATTTAATTTTACACTACATCAAAACTGTGTATTAGTTTTTGGTCAAGTCAAAACACTGAAGTATAGAGCTTATTATGTTTTACTTTGTACTTATGGGAACATGAAACAGTTTCCTCTTTTTTCTAGCCATTTCTTGATAAGTTGTGTGGACCTTATCAGATGTATTCATCTTGGCTGAATCTAGAAGATATGGCCCAAGACTAGACTTAGCAGTTCCTGTGGAGCATGTAGTTTTATATGTGAACCCTCATTTTGCTCTTTGAATTGGTACTCTCCAAGAACATATTACATTTTGGAATTCAGTTTTGAGCTACTTAAAGCTGCATTTGGTAGTACAATGGAGTTGGTGGTAATCTGTGTTTTGGCTGTGTGGAAGCAATTTAGACTTATGAATTGAGTCCTGTATGTCCTAAGATATAAGATTCATTGGCCCTTATATTTGTAGCAGTGTGACTATTGAATCATTTTGTGCGTGTGCATGTGTGTATTTGGGTCATCAATTTTATAATCGAATATCTACTGTTGTTTTTTTTTCTACTTTCTTGTAATTTCTGTGCTAAGAAGCTTTTTCTGTGTTGAACATTATCACAGGCTGATATCATGAAAGACTGCCCTCTGATTTTAAGTTTTTGCCCCTTTTCCCAGATTTATTTAGAATCTGGAAAGGAATGAAGAGACTTAAATGATTTTTAGGAATCCCAGCAGGATCACATCCTAATTCCCACTCCAAAGCAGGACAAAATATTGCTTCAGTTTTCTTTCATTCATATTCTCTCTGTTCATCTCTCTCCAGTTCTTATGTGTGTAGTAGATTTTACCTAAATGTTAGAATAATGCAGGATCGCATCCCACTATAGCGGAGCAAACAATTTATAATTAAATTCTAGGTATCCCAGTTGATGAAAGTTCTTTGGTCATTCCCACTGCCAGGGAATTGTTACTAGTTGTCATTCTCACTTAGGGTCTAGCCTCCTGCATGGTACACACATTTCCTGGTAGTTCATGACACGCTTATTATACTAGAACGTAGGATATCAACACTGTTAACACTTGTTAGGCTTCTTAGAAAATCCAGAGTGAGGAACTTATTTATGTTTTCTTCTCTTGGAGTATGTGCAGATGTTAACATTTTCTAGTGTGTTGAAGTCATCTTAATAAAAAGAAGCATTATAGGTTACTACTTATAAGTTAGTAATCCCCCTTTCTCCCTTCCAATTCTCACCAGGTCCTCACCTCACATTTGATAGAAGGATGACTTAAGTCATTGTGATCCCATGGTCTGTTAGATTCTTTTTGAGTGATATTTCCGTATTATTGTCAACATGGTTAAAAGGTGTAATTATTTAGGTTGAAGGGAAGTGTAAGTGGATGCCAAATTTAGCTCTACTAGAGAAACAGCTACATTTGTCTCTCCTATTGTAGCTCATGTGGAAAGGACAATCTCAGGTACTGTGTGTGCTAACTTCTTCCTGGACATGGTAAAGAATCCAACTAAAACAAAGTTTAAAACTATTTCAGATGTGCAAGTCTATTGGAGCCAATATTTTATTTTAGAGTTTTGTGTTATGTTTGACAAGTAACTCTTTGTACTGCAGTTCTGTGGCTTTCAATTAAAAAAACCCATGAAAATAAACTGCTGTGATGTCCTTTTTCTGCTTAATTATGTTATATATTTATTTGCAAATTAGGCAGGTTAATAATAGAGGTTGAGTATAGAGGTGCAGTGCTTTTTTACTAAAGATATTTTTTGGTAATAAAGAAAAAAAATACTTCTAGTTTTTATCAAAATATTGTATGCCAGATCAACAGTTGCTCTAATGAACAAGTATCAACATTTATTGCAATTTTTATGACATTTCTAGAAGAGTTTGGATGTTTCATGAGGATCATAAAAAGCCTTAGTTCCTAATACATGTGCTATTGTATGTGAAGCTTTTTTCCCAATATAAAATATGTTGTCTTTCGTGTTATTGAAGCATTAAAGAAGTGAACTGTCCTAGATACTAAAACTGGTATTCAATGTAACATATTTGACTTAAATGTTCACAGGGTGTGATGCAAACAAATGCTCTTTCAATTTACATCCAGGAGAGCTAAAGTATTACTTTAACACATGTTAAAAGTAGAGCACTGTAACTATTTGGCTAGATATAATTCCAGGCTGTCTAAGTTGAGTAATTTCCCCAGGCATTCCAACTTTGATCAACCACAGCAAGAACTTTTAGCATGTCTGTAAAGCAGCCAGTGCATCTGTAAATATGTCCTGAGGTAGAGAGAATGCCAGAAAAAGAAAGAATACTTGCTGTCGTTAAGGAGCAGTTACAGAATGAAAATGGAAAGTTTTTTTGTTTCCCTAGGAACTTTTTTTAGATCATTGAGCCTCTGATGTCTAAGTATGCCCTGTGGTTCTGTATTAATGAATGAAAGATACTTCATTTGGGCTTAGTAAAAATGTTTTCTGGCTAACTGCTGCTGAAACTTATTGGTTAGAGTCCATTAATTCTTAACATTTCCAGTCTTTATTAATGTAATGTTAATTGGCTAAAAAAATCCAACATAAACAAGAGTGTATATCAGTCAAGTGTGTCTTGATTGTTTTTCATTGGCTAGTATTTGGGTGAAAGTATTGTCATATGCCCTGTTTTAGAGAATAATTCTAAAAACAGGCAGCAACATCACTATAGAAATAATTTCTTAATACCTTTGTTTTCAACAAAGGTGAAAATAGGTTTTTTGGGTTTTATTTTCAGTGACTTGAATATGAATTTGCAAATATCTATTAGTTTCTATATACAAACATTAACTAAGAATTTATAATGGTAAATTGCCCTGTGCTATGTTGGGAGCTGCATGTTTCCCATATTTTTGGACACAACATGCTCTTATCACATGGATATCACTTGCCTGGAGGTTTTTTAAGGAATTAGTAACTACTTGCCTGCTGGATATTAAATTGGACATTCTGGCTAGCTTTTTTCTGTCTTTGTTTTCTGTAGTCCCGTGATAACAAATATTGTGACTTCTAATTAGCTCCAGTTGTGAAAGTTCTGCTTTTTAAGTCAATATTATATCAAACATTAATTGAGGGGTGCCTGGGTGGCTCAGTGGGTTAAGCCTCTGTCTTCATCTCAGGTCAGGAGCTCAGAGTCCTGGGATTGAGCCCTGCATCGGGCTTGCTGCTCAGGTGGGAGCCTGCTTTCCCCTCTCTCTCTGTCTGCCTCTCTGCCTACTTGTGATCTCTCTCTCTCTCTGCATCAAACAAATAAATGAATGAATAAATAAAATCAATCAATCAGTCAATCAATCTATTGAAAAAAAAACCTGACATTAGGATGAATCCATAATCTTGTAATTTCTATATGGTAGATCCCTATGATCGTCCACATTTTTCAGTTACTCAAAACAAGGATAACACAGTTAAATAAAATTAACTAGCAGTAAAAACAACAACAAACAAACAAACAAAAAACCTAGTAGCTTTACCTTCTCTTAATAGAGTGTTGTTGTTGTTTTTTTTCATAACTGGACAAAAGGCAGTATAATTGGTAGATTTACAGCTTTTAAGCCCATCCCCAATATCCTGAAAGAGGTGCAGAGAAATGGTGATTGGGCAAGTTGTGGAGGGTGGGTAGGGGAAGGGCAAAGTTTGGGTAAGCTAATTGTGATTTCATAGGCAAGGTACTCAAGTGGATTTCTGAGTTGGTTACCTTGTTATTGTTTGTTTGCCCAAGAATTTTTCTGTATATATTGTCCATCTGAATGCTATTGATTTCTTCAAATTTAATATTTGCTTGATTTCATGTGCCTGTTGCTTTCATCTTGAAATCTCTATAGTTCACACTGAGATGAGAGCCAGCTTTTATAAAACTATGTAGGATCTGGTATCTAATTTATAGATAGATTCTTACTATCCTTTAATTATTTTACCTGATTCTCTTTGTCATATTTTACATATTACCCGAATATTGATACCACTGTGCCCCCCCCCATGTAACTGTGTAAGTTTTACATGTTTTTGTGTGTGTGTTTTGTTTTTTGAATTTTTCTGCTCCAAACTACTAGCCGCAAAGAGAGTATCATGTTTTATCATTTTGATAATGGCAGTCACTATTGGATTAAGTTGTAGATGAAGTTGATTAATAGTGATCAAGGAAGTCTTGAGAAAAATTCTAGGATTCCTCATTCTTCTTGTGGATTCTGGGGATAAAGCTTATCTGACTTGTTTGTAGGAGCAAAAAAGTATTATAAATTCCAGTCGTCATAATCAGAAGATATGTGGCATTCCTGACCACTAACCCGGCACTTCTTAGTAAATAAAGTGTGTTGACATGTAGTAGTTAGATTATAGGGCTTACTTCTGTATTTATTTTTCTTGTTTAAATAGCAAAAAGGAAGAATATTCAGTATTTTAAATATTCAACTAAGCATGAGAATGAAATCACGATTTGTTGTTTGGACTGGCATTTGTGTCAGAGAGCTTCTTTGTCTGGAATCTGTATTATATATTCAGTTTTCACTGAAGACTTAGCAAAGCTCAGATTTTGCATCAGAAGCTTGATACCTTACTAACTTGTGGGCCAGTGGTTGCAGAAGAGACACCTCATATGTTAATTGGCTCATAGACTAGTTTTAAAAATTGGAATATGTTGCCAACATTTAAAAACTAGGAGACTCAAAAATCTGGATTTCAAACTTCTTTTGAAGAAAATAAGACCTGGCCACATGGAGCATGCATTCTCTCAGGGCTATAGTCTGCTAGGGCTGAATGACAGCTGCCATTTTTGGCACAGGAGGCTTTGTAATTAAGACTGTATTTCAGTTCAAGGTAAAGCAGAAAATAAGACTTGGACAGATACACCAACTTTTGTCTTGTTGAAAGGGCCAAGAAAATGAATTGATAGCTTAACAGGGATTTCTACCAAAAGTAAGAGTAAAACTGGAATGAGCTTTGATTTAATTTTTTGCAGTTGGAATTGGACTGAAATATTAACTTATTATTTTGAAAATGAACTTCAAATCAAACTAAAGACTTTCAAAAAATTTCCCATTGAAGCACTTTGAACCAGAACCTAGTATTTCACTCCAAAGAGTTTAGAGCTGGAGCTAAAGCAGATCAAAATACTGTATGGCCCAACTAAGATTGAACTAAATTGTTCCTTTATTTACTTTTTGTCTCAGGAGTAAAATATTATTTTCAGTGTTCGTGGTTAAGAATGTACCAGAAATGACCATAAGTACAAGAATATTGCACTACTTTCCAAACTTTGTCTTGCTTAGCTAATTTAGCTTCCAACATCATTTATCTTATCTTGAGCCCACTACTTTGTAATGGAAAACATACTTAGAAAAGTCGTTGATTTGCACATAATATTTGTGGCTGCATATGTGAGGATTACCCAGAAAGCTTTGTATGTCCTTTTTAGTAATTCTCTCATTTTATTAATCTTTTTCCAATTCATCTAATTTTTCTTCAGTAAAATTGAATCTTGGCTCCCAAAGTGGTTAGCTTTTGTAGCCTCTCATAGTTCATTTGTGTGTTTTTGCTTTTTGCCTCTTCCATGCTGTTGCTGATAAATGCCTTTATTTTTTAAAAATTTAAAAAAGCTTTTATTTATTTATTTGTAAGAGAGAGGGAGGTGAGAGAGAGAGAGCGAGAGAGAGAGCGAGCATGATTGGATGAGAGGGGCAGAGGAAGAGGGAGAAGTATCCGATCCCAAGACCCTGAGACCGTGACCTGAGCCGAAGGTAGAGGCTTAACCACTGAGCCACCCATGTGCCCCAAATTAATCATTTAAAAGTAATGCAGTGGTATTCAAACATTCATAATACCATACCACTATCACTTTCTGTCTTGTTCCAGAAACACTTCTATCTCCACAAAGGGAACTGTGTACCTATTAAGCACTTGCTTTCCATTCCCTCCTCTCCTAGCCCCATGGCGACCACTAATCTGCTTTCTGTCTCTATGGATTTACCTATACCAGATATTTCCTATAAATGGAATCATACAATATGTGATCTTTTGTGTCTTCTTTTATTCAGCATAATATTTTTAAGATTCATTCATATCATAGCATGTGTCAGAACTTCATTCCTTTTGTAGAGGATTATTCAGCATTGTTCACGATTATGCCACAATGTATTTATCCCTTCATCTATTGGTGGACATCTAAGTTGTTTCTACTTTTTCACAATTGTGGAAAGTGTTGCTGTGAACATTCCTGTACAAGTATTTGAGTACCAGATTGTTAAGTCATACTAACTGCGTATTTAAGTTTTTGTGGAATCATCAAACTGTTTCCACAGCAGTTGACCGATTTTCTATTACCAACGGCAGTGTATAGTTACTCTGTATTCTTGCCAGCACTCGCTCTTTTTGTCTTTGTGATTCTAACCTTCTTATAGGTGTGAGGTGGTACATCACTGTGGTTATGATTTTTATTTCTCGAATGATTAATGATGTTGAACATCTTTTCTTTCTTTCTTTCTTTTTTTTTTTTTAAGATTTTATTTATTTATTGGACAGACAGAGATCACAAGTAGGCAGAGAGGCAGGCAGAGAGAGAGGAGGAAGCAGGCTCCCCACTGAGCAGAGAGCCCGATGCGGAGCTCGATCCCAGGACCCCAGGACCATGACCTGAGCCGAAGGCAGAGGCTTTAACCCACTGAGCCACCCAGGCGCCCCTGAACATCTTTTCATGTGCCTGTTGACCATTCGTCCATCTTCTTCTGAGGAATGTCTGTTGATGTCTATTCAAGTCCTTTGGCCATTTTTGAATTGGGTTGTTTTTTGGTTATTAGGAGTTCTTGATATGTTCTAGATACTATAGTACTGCTGCAAGTCTGAAATTATGTCAAAATAAATACTTGAAAGGAAAAATAAATTGTAATTACCCACATAGTTTTCTTGTCTCCTCAGTATAGCCCTCTGACCATGCCCAGTACTCCCTGTCTCCTGGCCTGTTTCATTTTTCTCCATCATGTTTACTGCTATGTAATATGCCATCTGATTTATTTAATGTCTTATTGTCTGTCTCCTATAGCTAGAATGGGGGTTCCACGTGGGAAGGATATTTTTCTGTTTTGCTGTATCTCCACGGTTTACTTCCCAGATTTATAAACTATAGCCTGAAAGCCAAATCTGGACTGCTGCTTGTTTTTGAATGGTCTGCAAGCTCAATATGGTTTTTACTTTTTTAAATGATTAGAAAAAAAGTCAAAAGAAGGATAATGTTTCATGACACCAGAAAATTATATGAAACTTAAATTTTGGTGTTTATAAATGAAATTTTATTGGAACAAAGCCATGCTTATTCCTTTTTGTATTTTCTCTGGCTGCTTTCATGCTACAAAGGCAGAGTTGAGTAGCTATGGAATTGCCTGTGTGGCCCCCAAAGTCTGAACTATATAATGTATCTGGTGCTTTACAGAAAAGATTTACCTGCCACATAGGTGGCCAATAAATGTCTGTTGAGTGAATGAAACTTAACCTGTACCACCACAGAGGAATCTAAATTGGAAATCTTTCAGTAATCCAGTTCTCAAAAGTTTGACCTTAATTAGCTGCTGAACAAACCCAAAAAAATCCCCAAGTGATTTTTTTGTATATGTGCTGCTGAAATGAGCACTCCAAATGACTTTTTGGTGATACATTTTCACTGATATCTATTCATCCTGTAAATAATGAGAATTGATGATAAAATGCCAGGGAATTTGTAATTCTTAGGAGAGTGTCAGATAGGATAAGTGTACTGCACAGGTTTTGCCAGTGTTAGTTTGAAAAAGACTGTAAGAACATGGGGTATACATCCTGTTTTTATTACTGCGTTTAAGAAAAAGTCAACAATTAGTTTGTTTTAGAAGCTGTTTTTTCCCTCTTTCTCTTCAGCTTTAGGTTAATAAAGCTATCTGCTTGTTGGTGAAGGCAATAATTAAAATGATTAACACAATTTGAATAAGTAACCATATTATCACATAATTTCATTCTACTATATTTTATTCATCTTATGATATATTTGTTGATTTGCACTAGAGTAACAGGATATGAATACTAATATATTAGTAATTTCCTGTAAATATCTAACTTCTTATAGGAAGATAGAAATTGGACAAACATAAATCATTTTATATAAAAATGATTTTATAATGTGACAGTCTAGTTTTTATACAACATTTGAAAACTAAATTGTTTGTATCTGTAAGAGCTGTTAATAGAGGTCTCATAATAGATCCCCGGAGGTACAGTATACCCTTTAGCCTTGCAAATAGTTCTTATTTTATTTTATTTTATGCTTTCAGCAAAAGACATTAAATGGGTAATACAGGTTGTGGTTTATAGTGAAAGAGTAATGTTTTGCAGATCTTTGCCTTGGCTTGGTGTTTCCAAATTTTGTTAATAGGAAAGGGTTTACAGGTCATGATGGGGATGTAGCTCCTGACTTGCATTCTTGGCCTTTCCACCCTCTCTTCGCTGGGTCAAGCAGTCAGAGGGATCTTACTTTGTAAAACTTGTGTCTCCTCTGAAGGTTATGAGTAAGCTTAAAAAATATTTTGCTTTTAAAATTTCATCTTGTAGAAGCTGAAAATGCTCTGGCTTGAATTTATTTCATTTCTCTTTTTTTAATTGTGAAAAGATTAGATTCTTAATACTCTTAAATTCTGGCATTTCTCTGTTAGAGTAACTTGTAAGGATAAATATCAGCTTAAGGGTTATAATTCACAATTATCCTATTTATATCTAGTTATAATTAACTCCTGTTCATTCATTCTACAGATATTTATTGAGTACCTAATAAATGCCAAACATTACGTTAGACATTAGGATACAACACCGAAAAAGACAAATTATTGTACTTATGGGGCTTAACATTCTGGGGATAGAACTACACAAAAAGTACATGTAATATCAGGTAATGAAAAGTGCCGTAAAGAAGCACAAGATAGTGAGAGGAAAAAAAATGGTTGGGAAAGTTGGTGAAATGCTAATAACTCAGTAAGGGGAAGGCCCTCTGATACCATGTGAACAGAGACTTAAATGAAATAGAGGAGAAACCCATGTGAAGATGTTGGGGAAGAGAGTTTTTGGTTAGAGGAAAAAGTGCCCTATTATCCCTTATTCCATCTTATTCTTTATACCACATCACTGTTGGACATTAGCTATTTATACGTATGTATATATATGTGTTTACACACACACACACACACACACACACACCTTCACACACATGTGCGTGCACACGCACATGGTCTTTATTGATTGGCTCTTTCTCCTACTAGAGTCACTCACTACACTTAGCATTTCAAAGGATTAAATGAACAAATGTAAAAGCCCTAAGGTGGCAATGTTCTCTATGTGCCCATGAATTGCAAGGAAGTCAGTGTGGCTGGTACATAAGATGTGTGAGGGAGGGAGGGCCAGGTCATGTAGGATCTTGTAACCCTTGGGAATTAGGACTTTAGATTTTAAGTATTATGGGAAACCATTTAAATTTTTGAACATGAGAATAACAGGGTCTAATAGATATTAGAAGGATTGCTTGCTACTAATTGGGTGTAATTATTTCTAGTTGTACAAAATGATTTAGGTCAGAAAATCAACAAATGACCATTTAAAAACTTAATGTATATTTTTTGTAAGGGGAAAAGTAGTATATAGGTGATTAGTTTGTATCAAGTGAGAGGTACACTTCTTTTTTGTCTGTTTTATCAAAGTATAATTTATATACAATAAAATTTACCAATTTTAATTATATAATTTGATGTTATGATAAATGTATACAATCATGTAACCACCAATATAATCATGATATGTGACATTTCTGTCACTTCCAAAATTCCCTCTTAATGTCTCTCTACAGGGGAGAGGCATTCTTTCAGTGGCCCCTGGCAACCACTGTCTGCTTTTTATCATAATTTGGCCTTTTCTAGAATTTGGATTAAATATAATCATACACTATGTGGTCTTTTGTGAGTGGCTTCTTTCACTTAGCATGATGCTTTTGATATTCCTTCATATTGTTAGGTGTATTAGGGGTTTGTTCCTTCATTGCTGAGTAGTATTTCATTGTGTTGATATATCATAATTTGTTTATCTATTTACCAGTTGATGGTCATTTGGGTTGCTTCCAGTTTTTGGCTGTTCTGATTAAGCTGATATGAACATTTCTATTCAAGTCTTTATGTGGACATATGCTTTCATTTTTCTTGGATAAATACCCAGGAGTAGAATTTCTGGATCTATGGTAAGTGTATGCTTAACATTAAAGAAACTGCCAAGCCATTTGTAATTTTCATTCTCACTAGCTAATGGATGAGGGTTGCAGTTGTTCCACGTTCTTGCCAATACTCGCTATTGTCTGTTTTCTTAATTTTAGCCATTTTATTATTTTATTTCATTTTATTTTAAGCCATTTTAGAGGTTTATATAGTGGTTTTAACTTACATTTCCCTAATTGCTGGTGATGTTATGCATCTTTTCGTATATTATTTGCAATCAGTACATAAAATTGTTTCCCATTAAAAATTTTGGATCATTTGTCTTACTGAGTTGTGTGAATTTTTTATATACTCTGAATGTAAGTCCTTTATTTTGTATATTTTGTAGGTTTTTTTCTCCCAAGCTGTGGGTTGATTTTTTTTTTAAAGAAACTGTCAATTTTAGAACAGTTTTAGATTTACAGAAAAATTCAGAAGATAGTACAGAGAATTCCCATATACTTAACACCTGATTTCCCCTATTACTAACATTTACATTAGTATGGTGTATTTTTCACAATTAATGAACCTGATTTGACACATTATAATTAACTGAAGTCCATACTCCATTCAGAATTCCTTCATTTTTACCTAATGTAAATGCTTTTTCTGTTCCAAAGTGTTTTTTACTGTAGATTTTAAAAATTTTCATCTTAGAAGTTCAGTTTATTTTTTTTTAATAGCTTCCTTTTCTTTCCTTTTACCCTCGTGTTTTCTTATACCTACATGAACATATAGAGCATGTTTGTAAGAGCTGTCTTAACATTATTAGCTAGCTTTGGAATTGTCTGCTACTTCTATCATTTGTGTCATTTCTGGATCTTTTTTTATTGTAATTTCTTCTGGTTATGGGCCATAGTTTTCTGCTTATTTATATGTCTGGTCATCTTTGGGTTTATACTAAACATTGTGAATTTTATATCTTTGGGAGTTGGCTATTGCAGAACTTTGTTTTGGGACACTTGTTCATTGTAAATCATTTTTATTTTTTTGAGGCTTGCTTTAAAACTTTGTTAGTGCTGGTCTAGAGTAAATTTTCTAAAGTTAATTGGGTCTAATTTTTGTGGTGTTACCTTCTGAGACTTTCCCTGATAGCCTCAATCTGGCTGATGGGAAGATAACCTAGTCTCCCCTCTGTATGGGCTCCAGAAATTGTTTAGCTTACTGTTTTCCAAAGCATTTTCCTTTGGCCTTGGAAGTTCCCTAACAAATATATGCAGACTAATACTTATTTAAAGACTCTGGATCTCTGGACTTCTCTCTGTAGCTTTTTTCTTTTTGTACCCTGTACTCCATTTACTAGGCTTTCTAGCCTCCTTGAACTCATAACTTCATCTCCTCAACTCTGGAAGAATGTTGGCTCTCTTTTGGGTTTCTTTTCCCTGAGTTATGGTCTGGAAAGTATCTCTGGGAATTAAGTTGAGGCATCTAATTTGTGACTCTTTTTTCAGGATCACAGTCCTGTGCTGGCCTTTGATTGAAATTCATTTGTTGTGTATTTTGCCCGATTTTCTAGTTAGGAAGATAAATATAATCTCTATTATGTCTTCATAGTCAGAAGTAGAAGTTTAGTAGATATACTTCTAAAAAATTTTATTTATCTTTTAAAATTTCTGTTCAATGTTCCAGAATTCATTGTTTATGCACCACACCCAGTGCTCCATGCAATATGTGCCCTCCGTAATACCCACACCCAACCTCCCACCCTCTTCCCCTCCGAAATCCTCGGTTTGTTTCTCAGAGTCCACAGACTCTCATGGTTCCTCTCCCCTTCCAATTTTCCTGAACTCACTTCTCTCTATACTTTTGAAGTTATATATATAAAAATTTTTTTTTTTTAAATTTAAGTCATCCCTGTACCAAACGTGGAGTCACACATACTACCAACTGAGTCAGTCAGGTGCTCATGAAATTATTAATATAGTTTGAAGTAGGAGAAATATTTTTGAAAAAAATTTCTTCTAAGATACCTTTTAATTTTTTGCACGCTTTTTCATATTTTTAAAATGTTAAATTTAAACCATCATGCAGTAGTCATTTTCAGAATAACTTTGTTCAATCTGTGATTTCTAATTGGATTATTTAAAAAATTTTGCCAAGCTGATAAGCTGATATATTCCATATCAAGGATTGTTGAGATATTGTATACCCTGTTATGATCTTGTATGTATATTTTGGGAATTACTATATGTAGGTAGATGCTTTACATTTTTTTCACATTTCCGTTCCTTTTCCATACTTTGAAGATATGCATGATTAGGCAAGGGAGGTTATATGTAGTAAAGAAAAAAACCTCAAAAAACAAAAAAACCCAAACCGTTGTAATGTAATTTACTTGCTTATAATCTCTTCTGCTCTGTTCTGTATGAAAAGATCCAGGGCAAGAATTCGGTCTTCATCTGTATTAAACCATAATTCTTAATTAATTAATCAATCAATAAAATTAATTATTATTTAATTATTCTTTGGTTGTGATCTCTTTCCCAAGATTTAATTCTGAACTGATTTAGCTAGAAATATTAAGTTGGAAGACCTTAATGAAAATCCTTATGCTTAATTATGCATATCTTTCCTACATCTTATAAAATGCCTTTTCTTATTCATGGTTTTATTTATTTCTCAAGTTTCACAGTTCTGTTCCTTTCCCTTCTCTCTCTCCTTTTTTCTATTCCTACTACTATCATTTCCATGCCAGGTAGTTAGTATTTCAAGCCAAGTTGTAAAATAGCCCTCAGTTTGGTCTCACTGATTTCAGTCTCCTCTCCTTCCTTCTCATACAACATGTGAATGTCAGTTTGTTTCCTTGACCAATATACCCATTTTGACTTTCTCTTATACAGAAATCTTGACTGGCTTCTCAATGTTTTTTTTTTTTTTTTTTTATTCAGGTTCAGCTTCTGATTTATTCAGCATGTCTCAGTCTTCAGATTTGGCTCCAGTAAATCATTTTTGCTAAATGTGTCTTCTGTGGCTCTGATGCTTTCCCATTGCTTATATGTTGCTCACATAATTTCCATCAGCTGGAATTTTCTAGCTTCCTGGCTACCTTCAGGAAGTCTGCTGTTAACTTTTCTGTCTTAGTGGGCCATTGCTTTTGAGTGCTCAAAGCATTTATTATCTGTTTACTCAGTTCTATATAATTACATACTTTTTTGTTTTTTTTTTTTCTATCCTGTGATCTTATTTAAAGTTCTATTGACTATAAGGTTATTTAACTGCATTAGGACAAAAGCCCTGTTCTCTAATCCCTGACCCCTTTGCTCTAGTTATAGGTACATATTAAGAAGGTTTAATGTTGTAGTCAGTTTTCTTGGATCTTGAAGAAATACAGGAAACGGAGTATTTGTAGATGATATGAGGCATTTGGTGATCTAAAGGTTGATCCAGATTTGCCCTAGTTTATTAGATAATATAGGTCTTACCTTAGAACAGAGTTAATTTTCTGGATTGACTCAGTTTTCTAGAATGTGAGGTACAGGAGTAGGCCTTTCATCTATGCAGTGATGCTGAGGAGTGTCAATGTGATCTTTCCACACCCGGCTCTTTTTTTTTTTTTTTTGAAGTCTTTTAGAACTTTGTCCCCATGATGTTTATTTTTGTTGTAAGATTTTATATTGTTACATTCCCCCCCGCCCCCCCCGTATCTGTGGTTGGGAATCATGTATGATAATATATTGACATAACAAGACTAGTGGTATATATATTTAAAAGCTTTATTCACAGTATTAAAAAAATAAGGCAGTATCTTTCTTTTAGATTTCAAATACATGACTGACATCTTTTCGTTTTCTAAAATTTAAATTCAACTAGCTGCCAACATATAATACATTATTAGTTTTTGATATAATGTTCAATGATTCATTAGTTGCATATGTGACCCATTGCTCATCATGTGCTCTTCTGATTCTAGGACTTTATGTTCTGTGTAGTCTGCTGATATAAGTTTTTTTTTCTTCATGGTCTCTTTTTATTTTTATTTTTTTTAAGATTTTATTTATTTGAGAGAGAGATTTGGGGAGGGGGGCGAGAAGGGGGAGAAAAAAAGAATCTCAAGCAGGCTCCATGCTCAAAGTGACGTCTGATGTGGGGCCTGATCTCACAATTGTGAGATCGTGACCTGAGCTGAAATCAAGAGCTGTATGCTCAATGAACTGGCCAACCCAGGGACCCCTTCCTGATATCTTTTTAAATATATAATTCACATACCATAAAATTTACTCTTTCATAGTATACAGTTCACTGGTTTTTAGTATATTAATAAAGTTCTGCAGCTGTTGCATCATCTACTTTTAGTTCATCTGAATCACCACAAAAAGAAAAACAGTACATATTAGCTGTCACTTCCCATTCCCCCTTCTGCAACCCCTGGCAACCGCTAATCTACTTTATGGATTTTATTTTCTGGAAATTTCTTATAAATTGGATCATCCAGTATGTGATCTTTTGTGACTGACTTCTTTGACTTAGCATTATGTTTTTAAGGTTCATCCATATTTTGCCATGTATCAGTACTTTATTACTTTTTATTGCTGATTAATACTCCACTGTATGGATATACCATGTTTTACTTACCCATTCATCAGTTGGTGGGCATTGAGTTGTTTTCAGAAGTGCTGGCATATGAGTATTAAGTAAGCTGTTGTGATTATATGGGTATAAGTTTTGTGTAGATAGTTCATTTCTCTTGTGTATATACCTAGAAATGGAACTGTTGGGTCAAATGGTAACTTTTAAGTTTTTGAGGGGTTTCCAGATGTTTTCCAAGGTGGTGTACCATTTTACATTCCCATCAGCAGTGTATAAGCGTTCCAATTTCTTTATGTCCTTGCCAACACATCTGTCTTTATGATTCTTTTTGATGTTATTGTAAGTGGAATTATGGGTGTGAAGAAGTAGCTTATTGTGGTTTTGATTTGCCTTTCCTTGATGAGTAATGGTGTTGAGCATCTTTTCATGTGATTATCGACCATTTATTTATCTTCTTTGGAGAACTGTTCATTCATATTCTTTATCTATTTTAAAATTGTGTTTTTATTTTAGAGTTGTGGGAAGTTTTTTATATATCTTGGATACAAATTTCTTGTGAAATAAATGATTTACAGTCCCCCACTCCCATTCTATGAGTTTTTCTACCTTTTTTATTGTGTGCTTTGAAACTCAAAAGTTTTAATTTTGATGATATCCAATTTATCTAGTTTTTTCTTTGTTGTTGTTTTTTTTTTTTTTTTTGTGCTTTTGTGTCATATCTAGGAAACTGCTGTCTATTCTGAGGTCATGAATGTTTGCCCTAATTTTTTTTTGAATGGTTTTATAGTTTTAACTCTTACATTTAGGTCTTTGATCAACTTGGAGGTAATTTTTGTATAGAGTGTGAGATAGAACCCAGCTTTATTTTCTTGGATTGAATATCCAGTTGTCCCAGCTCCCCCCAGAAAAAAGACTATCCTTTGTTTATTGAATTGTTCTGGCATAGTTGTTGAATTGACCATAAATGTAACCTTCTATCTGGGCACTCAATTCTATGGAATTGATTGAATTCTATTGCATTGATCTGTATGTCTGTCCTTAGCTATATCACACTTTTAAAAAAATTTATTTATTTATTTGACAGAGATCACAAGTAGGCAGAAAGGCAGGCAGGGGTGGGGTGGGGTGGGGAAGCAGGCTCTCTGCTCAGCTCAGTGTGGGGCTTGACCCCAGGACCCTGAGATCATAACCTGAGCTGAAGGCAGAGGCTTAACCCACTGAGCCACTCGGGTGCCCCTATATCACACTGTCTTGATTACTGTAGTTGTAAGTTATAAAACCTAGAAGTGTGAGCCTCTGATTTCGTTTTTCTTTTAAAGATTACTTTGGTGATTCTGAGTCCCTTGCATTTCCTTATGAATTTTAGGGTTAATTTGTCAAATTCTGCAAAAAAGGTAGCTAGGATTTGATACAGGATTTGAAGCTGTTCAACTTTGGAGAGTATAGCTATCTTAAAGATATTAAGCCTTTTGATCTATGTACATGGCTGTCTTTACATTTATTTAGGTCTTCTTTAATTTTTTCTTAACATGTTTTATAGTTTCAGTATATATAAGTCTTCTACGTCTTTTGTTGAATTTATTCCTAAGTATTTTATTCTTTTTGATTTTATTGTAAGTGGAATTGTTTTCTGAATTTCATCGTTGCATTGTTCATTGCTAATGTGTAGATGTAACAATTGATTTTTGTATATTGATCTTATATTTTGAAACCCTGTTGAACTAGTTTATTTATCAGTCCTAATAGTATTTTAGTGGCACCCTTGGGACTTTTTGTATACAAGATTATGTCATCTTCTATTAAGAGATAATTTTACTTCTTCTTTTCCAACCTAGATGCTCATTATTTCTTTTTCTTGCCTAATTGTTTTGTCCAGAATATCCATTTTAATGTTGAAGAGAGTGAACATTGCTGTATTATCCCTGATCTTAAGGGAAAGCATTCAGTTTTTCACCATTAATTATTATGTTTGCTCTGGACTTTTTCTAGATGTCCTTTATCATCTTAAGGAAGTTCCCTTCTATTTCTAGTTTGTTGAGTGCTTTTCTTATGAAAGGGTGTTGGATTTTGTATTTATTGGTATGGTCCTGTATTTTCTCTTTATGTTATTTTCTTCTTTATTAACATCATGCACCACATTAAGTTTCACATATTAAAACCAAACTTGCTTCCCTAGGATCCCTCTTGTTTATGGTGTATAAGACTTTCATATTTTGCTGCATTTGGTTTGCTAGCATTTCCTTGAGGATTTTTGTGTTTATATTCTCAAGATATATTAGCCTGTAGTTTTCTTTTCTCATGATATCTTTGTCTTGTTTGGGAATCAGGCTAGTACTGGTATCATGCAAGGAGTTGGGAAGTGTTCTTTCCCTTTCTAGTTTTTGAAACAGTTTATAAAGGATTGACATTAATCTTCTTTAAGACTAATGGTATTTTAATTTTTGTTTTTATTTCTTAGGATTCTCCTTTTACAAATGCAGGAATGGGATCTAATCTAAATCTCTTGGGTGAAATTGAGTGTGATGCCAGCATAATGGATGGAAAATCCTTAAATTTTGGAGCTGTTGGAGCACTGAGTGGTATGTGGACATTATAACACATTATCTCTGTTCTCTAAAAAATTATGAATATTACTATATGATGTCTCCTAAAGATTTAGTCCATCTAGTGTTTTCTACAATTCTTGCTTAGAATAGTGTTGAAAACATCGTTTCCTTTTATTGGATGTAAAACATGAAATCTTGAAAGTTTTAAAACATGCAAAGTTTTAAAGAAAATAGTAAAAAGCTTATGTTAGATCTTTGTTAGAATTTGATCATTATCCTCCATCTCCTTGGGATTACAGACATTTAACCTGTGAGTTAGTATATTCCATTAATTTTATGATTATTTGAAATACACACATAATATATTTTTTTGTTAGAAAATTTAAATGATATAAATAAAATTTCCCCTTGACCTTCCAGATCTTTCCTTCTTATCCCTTTCTCCATGGAGAGTTTTAACCAGTAAAAAAATTGCATTTATCTATATTTTTATGTAATAGAAATAGTTTCACATATGTGGTTTTTAAAAAAAAAAATGTACATATTCTTATGAAACTTAATTTTTTCTTTGCATGGGATGTTTCAGAGATTTCCCCCACATCAGTACATATAAGATATATCTAATATTTTATAATTCTTTTATTAAAGCAAATATACATGAAATGCACAGATTTTAATTATAAAGCTGCATTAATTTTTAATTGTATACAGCTATATAAACCATTATCCAGGGCAAGATATGAAATATTTCCATGTCAAAATACAGAACATTTTCAGGGTGCCTGGGTGGCCTTGGTTGAGTATCAGGCTCTTGATTTCAGTTCAGTTCCTGATCTCAGGGTTCTAGGGTCTAGCCCTGCGTTGGGCTTTTCGCACTGCACTTAGCCGGGGGTCTGCTTGTTCTTCTCCCTCCCCTGCTTGTATGTGCTTTTTCTCGAAAATAAATAAATAAAAAATCTTTAAAAAAAAAAAAAAGAACATTTCCATAATCCCAGGAGGGTTTTCTATGCTCTTCCTAGTTCATACCGCCTATACTCTGCTCCTGCCTTACCCTCTCCTCCTGTTCTCCCCTAATTTAGACTGCAGGTACCATAGATCAATTTGCTTGTTCCTGAAGTTTATATGAGTGGAATCATACACCTCTGTGTCTTTTTTTTTTTTCCTTAACACTATGCCTATGAGTTTGACACATTTTTCTGTCACAATAATTTTTTTCTTTTTATTAGTAGTATTTTATTGCATGAATATATAATAAATTATCTATTCTCCTTTTCATGGATATTTGAATAGTTTCTAGTTTTTGACTGCTCCAATGAATATTCTTGTACATGTCTTTTGGTATACATATGTTCTTAATTATCTTGGTTATAAACCTAAGATTTGGAATGATGTTTACCATTAAGATCTTATCCTTGGGTGCCTGGGTTGCTCAGTGGGTTAAGTCTCTGCCTTGGGCTCAGGTCATGATCTCAGGGTCCTGGGATTGAGCCCCACATCCAGGTGCTCTGCTCAGCAGGAAGTCTGCTTTCCCCCTCTCTCTCTGCCTCTGCCTACTTGTGATCTCTCTCTCTCTGTGTCAAATAAATAAATAAAATCTTAAAAAAAAAGTTCTATCCTTAAGATCAGGGATAATATAGCAGTGTTCACTCTCATCACTTCTGTTCAACATTATATTGGATGATACATTTGGGTACATAATGTGCTTTGCTTTAGTTGATATTGCTGGACAGTTTTCCTAAGTAGTTATAATCTATACTTACACTCTGCACTGTATGAGCATTTTAGTTACACTACATGAGGGCCAGCATTTGGCATTGCTATTCTTTTTAAAATGTATCAATTTTGGGGTGGCCTGGGTGGCCTAGTTGGTTAAGTGTCTGCCTTTGGCTCAGGTCATGATCCCAGGGTCCTGGCATTGAACCATATGTTGGACTCCCTGCTTGGTGGGGTGCCTGATTCTCCCTCTCTCTCTGCCTGCTGCTCCCTCTGCTTGTGCTCTCTCTCTCTCTCATTCATTTATTAATTAATAAAATCTTTAAAAAAATAAAATTCATCAATTTTGGTATCTGTGCAGTAGCATTAATTGTTTTTTTTTTTTTTTAAATATTTTATTTATTTATTTGACAGACAGAGAGAGATCACAAGCAGGTAGAGAGACAGAGAGAGGGGGAAGCAGGCTCCCCTCTGAGCAGAGAGCCCAATGTGGGGCTTGATCCCAGGACCCTGGGATCATGACCTGAGCTGAAGGCAGAGGCTTTAACTCACTGAGCCACCCAGGTGCCCCGGCATTAATTGTTTTAATTTAAGTTTCCCTGGTGACTAATGACACTGAGAACTTTATGACATACTTATTAGCCATTTAGATATTCTTGTTTTATGTTCAAAAGTCTTTTGCATATTTTTATTGGATTATCTTTTTTCATTGATTTGTTGAAATACTTTATATATTTGAATGCAGATCATTAGTCAGATACCTGTGTTATGTATATCTCCTCCTAGTCTGTGGATCATGTTTTTATTCTTCTAATGCTGTCTTCTGATGAACTGAAGTTTTTAATTCTAATGTAGTTTAGATTACCAACCTTTTACTTTATAGTTATTTAAAAAATATTTTATTTAAGAAATCTTTGCCTACCCAAAGTTATGAAGATTGTCTCCATTTTTTTCTTTTAATAGTTCTGGTGTTTTTTTTTTTTTTTTTTTTTTTTTAAGTGAGGTTTATACCCACTGTGGGGCTTGAACTCATGACCCAGAGATCAAGAGTCACATGCTCTCCTGACTGAGCTCACTAGGCATCCCTAATAGTACTTTTATTTTATTTTATTTATTTATTTAAAAATAAAATTATTTATTTTCAGCATATCAGTATTCATTATTTTTTCACCACACCCAGTGCCCCATGCAATCTGTGCCCTCTATAATACCCACCACCTGGTACCCCAACCTCCCACTCCCCCCCCCGACCACTTCAGACCCCTCAGATTGTTTTTCAGAGTCCATAGTCTCTCATGGTTCACCTCCCCTTCCAATTTCCCCCAACTCCCTTCTCCTCTCTAACTCCCCATGTCCTCCATGCTATTTGTTATGCTCCACAAATAAGTGAAACCATATGATAATTTACTCTCTCTGCTTGACCTATTTCACTCAGCATAATCTCTTCCAGTCCCGTCCATGTTGCTACAAAAGTTGGGTATTCATCCTTTCTGATGGAGGCATAATACTCCATAGTGTATATGGACCACATTTTCCTTATCCATTCGTCCGTTGAAGGGCATCTTGGTTCTTTATTTTTCACCTTTCACGTTTAGCTCTTTTATCAAGCCCAGATTAATTTTAGTGTATGTAAGATAGGAGCTGACATTAATTTTTTTTCTCTTATGGATATCCACTTGGTTCATTGCCATTGTCAATAGAAAGGACAATGTTCTCTTCACATAACTGTGCTGGCAAATCAGGTGATGGACTGTATGTACAATGGCTTGTTCCTGTACCCTCTGTTCTACTCTACTGTTCTATTTATTGCTATACTTTCTTGATTACTATAGCTCTATATTTTTTATGTTTTCTAATATATTTATATTAGTGATATATATGTATCACTTGATACCTGGTTTGTGTAAGATTCCTAACTTCCTTTTTTTTTCCTTTTCTTTTTTTTCCCTTTTCTTTTTTTTTCCTTTAAGGTTATATCGGCTATTCTAAGTGTCTGGGCATTTTCACAAAATTTTTGAGTCAGCTTGTCAATGTCCATAATAAAACCCTGCTGGGATTTTGATTGGTATTGCATTGAGTATATAGAATCATTTGTGGACAATTGATGTCTTAACAGTATTGGATATTCCAGTCCACAAATATAGGATATGTATATTTATATAAATGTTACTCATGTTTTTTCCTCAGCATTGTTTTATGGTTTTCAGTATAAATATTATATATATCCTTTATTAGTTTTCTTCTAGATACTTAGTTTTTGATGCTATTATAAGTATATAAGTATATAAATTTAAAGTGTCTAATTGTTTTATTGAATTCAGAAATATAATTGAATTTTGTTATTGGGCTTGAATTCACTAGCCTTGATGAATTCACTTGTTCTAGCATTTGAAAATATAGGTTCCCATGTAACTTCTGTATACACAATTATATTACCTATGACTCATGCAATTTTACTTTGTCCTTTTCAATATTTAAACTTTTCATTTTTTTCTTACTTTACTATACTGGCTGTAACATTCAGTACAATGCTGAATGTAAGTGGGGATGGTGTACATCCTTGCTTTGTTCCTGATCTTAGAGGGAGAACATTAAATATTTTACCATTCTGTATGCTCTGCTAGCTTTTGGACTCTCATAGATATTCTTTATCAGATTGAGGAAGTTCCCTTCTAATCTTAGTTTACTGATAGTTTTTATTACAAATGGGTATTGATTGAATTATCATAAAATGCTTTTCTGTGTCTGATGAGGTAAAGAGTTTTTTCCTATATTTTGTTAAACATGAAATTTGTGATTGATTTTTCAATGTTCCTTTTATTGGCATAAAGTCTTCTTGGTCATGTTTGTATCTTTATATTCTGTTGGGTTCAAGTTGCTGATGTTTAAGATTTTGACATCTATGTTCATGTATTAGATTGGGCTTACTTTTCCTTTCTTGGAATATTTTCAGGTTTTGGAATCCTGTTATAGCTGACCTCACAAAATGAATTGGGACTTTTTTTTTTCTAGGAAACAGTTTGCATATGATTGGAATGATTTCTTCTGATAACTCATTAGTTATTCTAAATTAGTGGCATTTTCTTTGTAGGAAGTTTTAAAAAATGGATTCTCTTTCTTTAAGAGTTATAAGATTATGTTTTCCTCTCACATGAGTTTCAAGGAATTTGTCTTTTTCAAATGAGTTGTCAAATGTCTTTACTTAAGGACTTTTTAGTTAGCTTTTTTCCTTGATTTCTAGTTTAATTTCACAGTGGTCAGAGAATATCCTTTATATGATTCCTTATGCTTCCTTATATGATTCCTTCTATGCTTTTTGAGACTTGCTTTATGGCCCAGTTTATGGTATGCTTTGTTAAACATTCCGTGTGGACTTTTTAAAAGAGTAATTATTTTGTGGTTGTTGGGTACATGTTCTGTATGTGCTGGTTTGGTCAATTTGGTTATTCACTTGTTCCAATCTTCTTTATCCTTTCTGGCTTCTATGATGGGTAAGAAAGAGTCTATCAATTAGTTTTAATTTTAATTTCTTTCATTATGAAATTTTATTGGTAATGAAATTTCATGTTTAAAGGCCATTAGCATTTCTCTGTGAACTGTTTCATATCTCTTGTGGCTTACCTTTTAACTTTACTTATAATGTGCTTTATTATATTAGAATTAAAAATTTTTATTTTCAAACTTATTACTTATTTTTTTGTGTGTCTTTTGTATTTTTCATTTCTTAAGGTTTCCCTCATAATTATAAGTATATTCACCTATATTTTCTTCTCATACACTTATAATTTATTTTTCATTTACTTTTTTTTTTAAGTCTATATACTTTTTTTTTTTTTTAATTTATCAGAGAGAGAGAGGGAGAGAGAGCGAGCACAGGCAGACAGAATGGCAGGCAGAGGCAGAGGAAGAAGCAGGCTCCCCACTGCGCAAGGAGCCCGATGTGGGACTCGATCCCAGGACGCTGGGATCATGACCCGAGCTGAAGGCAGCGGCTTAACCAACTGAGCCACCCAGGCATCCCTTTCATTTACTTTTTTAATGCATTGTTTTTTTCTGAAATAACCAACAAATTGTCCCTACATAATCTTGAATAATAACAATAATAATAACAATTTTTCATTGGGTGACTGTTACATACCATGCATTGTTCTCCAGTAGTTCATATGTATGCAGTCATTTAATTCTCAAAATTACCTTTTTTTTTTTTTTCAAAGATTTTATTTATTTATTTGTGAGAGAGAGAGAGTGAGAGCGAGCACAGGCAGACAGAGTGGAAGGCAGAGTCAGAGGGAGAAGTAGGCTCCCTGTGGAGCAAGTAGCCCAGGACGCTGGGATCATGACCTGAGCCGAAGGCAGCTGCTTAACCAACTGAGCCACCCAGGCGTCCCTCAAAATTACCTTTTGAGGACACTACTTTTGTCCTCATTTCACAGATAAGGAATCTGAAATACAGAAGATATTTAGTAATTGGCCCAAGGTTACTTTATCAGTCTGGGTCCAAGTAGGAGACAAATCACATGGTAGATTAAATAGGGAATGTTTAATGTACAGAACTGTTAAACAGTAATAGGAGAGTAACTATACAAAGATGGAAAGAGAACTCAAAATGTATTCTAGGGCAGAGGGAGAATACCCAAGTAAGGATAAACTTGGAAGATTTGGACCTTATTGAAGAAGGTGTGGTTGTAGCCCACTGCCTAGCCGAGAAGTTGCTGGGTACACAGGCCACAGTCACTGTGAGACCAAGAACAATCCTGTGGGGCACAAATGAGCTCAGGCTGGTAGGTGGGCACATGGGGGTGAGGAAAGTATGTGAATTGAACCTCTGTTGCACAGGGTAAAGACTGGGTTTTTGGCTTACCCAACGGCCCTCTCCCCATGGGACACTTCACTCTTTGTGCCTATGAGGCTGAGAACGTTTGTGACTCGAGCTGGGCACAGTCCTGTTCTTTCTGGGGCTGTCAGCTATGCTGCTGTAGCCTGAATCAGGAGCTGGAGAAAACATGTGGTGGCCAAATGCTGCAGAAAGCTGCACCTTGAAGGCACTTAGCACCAGGGAATACCATGTGGGCCAAATAGTGAAGAAAAACTGAAGCTCTCCAAGCCTGCCTAAGAAGCCACCTGGTCTTCCTACAGTGTGTCTCCAGTGCCCTCTACTGTCAAAGCTACCAGTGTGCCAACTGGCAAAGGAAGCATATTTAAAGGGCCCATATCCATTTTCACAGGTCAGGCAGTGAAGGGAGAATTTATAGCTGAGAAGCAATAGATAGCAGGTACAGTTATAAAACAGTCTGACTCCCATCACTCTGTGTTCTTTCTACCTCTCATATAGAGTCTGTCTTTTTCTACTCATTTGAAATACTGTCTATGTCATGTATTAAACATTCAAATGCTTGTGTGGTCTATTCTGGACTTTAGCTTTATTCTGTTCCATTGATGTATTTGTTTGCTTGTGCTCAAACCACACTTTTTAAATTAAGAATAGTTTTTAATAAGAGACGGTATTTTTTAAAAAAAGATTTATTTATTTATTTGACACAGAGAGAGAGATCACAAGTAGGCAGAGAGGCAGGCAGAGAGAGAGGGGGAAGCAGGCTCTTCGCTGAGCAGAAAGCCCGATGTGGGACTTGATACCAGGACCCTAAGATCATGACCTGAGCCGAAGACAGAGGCTTAACCCAAGCGCCCAAGAAATGGTATCTTGAAGGGTGAATACCTCTTCATTTTGACCTCCAAAGTTTTCTTTTCCTGATGAATTTAAGAGTCAACTTGTCATACATCATAGAGATCCTTTTGAAGTTTTGATGCAGAATTTTTAGATTTAAATTTATAACTTAATTGACAGTTATCAAAGTCTTTAAGTATTAGATCATCATATACAGAGATATATCTTAAGAGGAAGTATGTAGATCTGAGCTTTTCCTTTATTCGGTATTTCATATGTTTTTTTGGTGGCATGTTTTTGTTGTTTAGTTAGATAGTTTTGTTTTGAGTTAATATGGTGACCTTAATTTGAGTTTTAATACTCTTTTTATATCCCACTGATTCATTGATTGATTGATATTTTTAATTTTTATTTTGGTACTGATGGTGTCCTGAGAGGCATCCATTGGTTAGTAGTTAAGCGTGTGATCTCTGGCATTAGCTGCTTCTGTCAAAATCTCAGCACTATGATCTTGGGCAGGTGACTTAACCCTCTGTGTGGATATTTCCTCAGTACTATGAACCTCAAGGTTCATAAGTATACTTATATGATAGAGTTGAGAAGTCAATGAATTAATCTGATATATTTAAGGCTTTGGTATGGGGGTTAGTATATATTAGATACTGAGTTACTTTCACTGTCTTCAGTCATCATCACATTGCCTTATTTGTCATCATTGTAATCATGACTGTTTTTCACACTAATACTGTCCTAGTATTCCTCCCAGATAAGCATCCTCTTCTTGCTTTTCTTCACATTCTGTTTTCCCTCCTGGAAACAATCTGAACCATATTTTAGGTTACAGTCTTGTACATACTTGGCCTCTTCTCCCCACTCTTACTTGATTTGTAGGATATTCTCTTTATTCTGTCTCTCTTGTAGGCGAGATTGAAAAATTTTGGCCATTCATTCCCCCCCCTCCCCCCACCACGGTAAACTTGAAGCTGTTTGTAATCATGTTTATTCTTTGGAAGAAATTCAGTTTTTGAAAGTAGATGCCTCATTTTCGGTATCTCTATTCTATTCTGAAATCTATTAACAAGGGACCTAACTTAAATATTAATTATTTCAAATTCAGTCTTTGTTGCTGTAGCATATGACAAAACATGAGAATGTATGTTTTATATTCTTCTCTCTACTGGATATTCATTTATTTGTTGATTTTATCCATATTATTCATGATAATTAAGCGTTTTCATTAGTATATATAAAAGAAGAGTTTTCTAAGATATTTAAAAGTTGTTTTATTGAAACATCCACAAAACTTAGTGGGAAACCTGAAGATATTTTTCTGACTTCATTTTCTGACAATTTTATTTTTATAGGAATCAAGAATCCAGTCTCAGTTGCAAACAGACTCTTGTGTGAAGGGCAGAAGGGCAAGCTCTCGGCTGGCCGAATTCCTCCCTGGTAACTGCTTTGTTCTGCCTGACTTTCCTTGGGTCTATTGTCTTTGGTGCATGTGGTGTTTGAAGGCTATTTTTATCCACAGAAGGCTGATGTTGGTTACACACCAGCAGTAGCTTGCCTTTGAGAGGAAGACACACTTTGTTCTATAATCTTGGAACATTTTGTACCCTTGATAGAGGTTCAGATGCAATAGAATAATACAGATTAAAGCAGGAAAGAGATCAGAATTAATTTTTGGTTTTGTAGTTGATTACAGAGATGTTTTTGCTGTTCCGAAGTGCACAGTTGGGATCTTTTGTTATGAAACTTTTAAAGTGCAGAGTCCAAACTAATTTTAATTTTGAGATGATCTTAGAATAAAGTACTTAATTTTTCAGTTCTGGAGAAACACATTGTAATGTTAAGATTAGTAAGATTATGTTTTTCTCCAGCATTAATATACAATTTTCATTAAAAAAACTTTGAACTTTTCAAGTATTTATAAATTTAGAGAGAACATTGTAAGAGCCCTCATGAACCTGTCATCCAGCTCCAACAATTAACTGCTTTTGCCCTTTATCTATCTTACTCAGTCTCTTTTTCCTATAGTATTTTTTTAATTAAAAATAATTTTTAGAATTTATTTATTTATTGATTTTAAGCAATCTCCACACCCAGTTGGGGCTCAAACTCATGACCCTGAGATCAAGAGTCCCTCCGACTGAGCCAGCCTGGCACCCCTTTCCTATAGTATTTTAAAGGAAATCCTTGACATGATTTTTTTTTTTTTACCCTTTAATAATTTTGTAAATTGCCTGTATGTTTGCAAAATATGGCCATCATTCCACTAGCATGCCTAATAATAATAACAGATATGCTTCAGTGCCAGTGGTACTCAGTATATGTTCAGCATGCCCAGCTGTGAAGGTTACATTAATGTTCCGTGTTGAAAGTTGTCACAACGGTACTATAAGATAATCACTTTGACTGTTATAATTTGAGGTCATAGAAAATAAATTAATATAGTTTTAAAAAGTCTTGAAACCTCTTATCCTAATATACTCAAGTAATTCATTTTAATCATATACTTGTCAGTTGTTTAATTGTAATACTAGAAAGGTTAATCTTAAAAATTTTTGAAGAAATACAATTTTTAATATTTGTGTCTTCAATCAGGAAGGATAAGGAGAAGCAAATCTGAAATTTTGAGATTGTTCATAATGTGTTTGATATCGATAACTTTACTTTTATAACTCTGAAAGTAGGAAAAGTGAATAAGAATTCTTATTTAAACTTTCCTCATAATTTGTGTTAAAGTCATGCTTTTTAACTGTTTTGAAGTCCACTAACCCCAAATTTGCTAAGTTTTGTTTAGAACATACATAGAGTCCTAGTGGATAAGACTTGTTTTTAGGGGAGTAATAGATGTAAAGAGATTATCTCTGGATTTATAATTCTCTTCAGTGTTGAATTAAAATGTGACTGTGTTCTTTTACCCATGTTTGCTATTGTACATAAAGCATAATTAACCCTAATTAAACCAATTAGAAGATACATGCCCAGTAGAGAGGGAACAAGGCAGTTGTTTTAGTTGACAAGGAAAATAGCATAAACCTTGTGTAAAGTATTTTAAAGTTTGCCTGCAAATCACCGTAATCCCATTCCCCACACTACTTAGAGCATTTATCAAGCTGGTTCTCAAGTTTAGATGGAGGAACAAGTATACAACAATAGTGGACATTTTGAAACAGATCAGAGAGTTAGACTCATCTGATAGCTGTCCTGATACTTCATAATACTATCATAATTAAAACAGGTTGATTTAGGTATAGGGATCTATATAAAAATATATATAGAAAATATTAGTATTTTATATAGGGATATATAGAAAAAAATCTGTAGGACCAAACAGGAAGTATAGAAGCGGATCTAGTATAAAATTAAATTTAGTCTATCAAAGTATCATCTCGGGACACCAGAGTGGCTCAGTTGGTTAAGCAGCTGCCTTCCGCTCAGTTCATGATCCCAGCGTCCTGGAATCGAGTCCCGCATCAGGCTCCTTGCTCCGCAGAGAGCCTGCTTCTCCCTCTGCCACTCTGTCTGCCTGTGCGCGCTCTCTCTCCCTCTCTTTCTCTGACAAATAAATAAATAAAAATCTTAAAAAAAAAGTATCATCTCAAAGCATTGTGGGGAAAAATTATGGTGTATTAAATTATGTTGGGACAGCTGGCTATCTAGTGGATACAGGTTAATTTGAATTCTTGTGTCATGCTGTTCAAAAAAAAAATTAAATTCAAACATGAAGGTAAAAAAGCACAATATAAAATTTTTAAGAAAAAATATGAGAGATTGTGTTTATGACTATGGGGTAGCAAAGACCTTATTAAGATGAAAAAATAAGGCTAAATATGGAAACATATGAGAAGTGAAAATGTATAGTTATTTACAACTGAAGATAACATGATCTGAATTCAGACATTATGGCTTTTGAAACTGAGAAAAATTATTTGCAGCATAGTAGCAAAAAAAAAAAATTTGTAAACATAGTGTTTAAGAACCATAAAATACGGGATGCCTGGGTGGCTCAGTTGGTTAAGCCACTGCCTTCGGCTCAGGTCATGATCCCAGGGTCCTGGGATCGAATCCTACATCGGACTCCTTGCTCAGCAGGGAGCCTGCTTCTTTCTCTGCCTCTGCCTGCCGCTCTGCCTGCCGCTCTGCCTGCTTGTGTTCTCTCTCTCTCTCTCTGACAAATAAATAAATAAATAAAATCTTAAAAAAGAAAAAAAAAGAACTGTAAAATATAAGTAAGACAAGACAACTTAAATTTTAAAAAATTGGTAAATGGTACAAATAGGCACTTTATAGAAAGGAAAATATTGATGGTGTATAAATACACAAAAAGGGGCCCAACTCTAATTAAGGAATTGTGAATTAAAATGATAAGATGATATGTTTATTTCAAAGTAGCAAAATTAATAAAGACTAATGATACCCAGTGTTGAGATTGTGGAGAAACAGTTTCTTTGTACTACTAGTATTGGGAACGTAGACTGATATAACCAGTTGAGAGACATTTTGATATTATTTATTAATGTAAAAAATTGAACATGTACATGTTGTGTGCTCCAGCAGTTCTATCTTGGGATAGAACACCTTCACATGTACATAGGAAGACTTCTACAGCACAAGAAGGTTACAGCAACATTACTTGTGGTGTATAAAACTGTAAACAATCTAAATGTCCATCAATGGCTAAGTGAACTATTTTCTAGTCATATTATTAAATAATCTGCAGTATTAGAAAATGGAGAAACATTTATATATAGTAAAATGGGTAGATCTGTATATCGTAGAGGAAAAAAATCAAATTGCCGTATGATACATTCAGTTTAATTTATGTTTTTAAAAAAATACAAAATAATGCAATATTTATAACCAGGAATACTATTTCCCACCCTCCAGGTTGGGAAATAAGACATTATGAAGAGATTTGAAACTGTCTAGATGGAACCCTTTCTATTGTTATCCTTCCCGTTGTCCACACCCTTACACTTTTTCATGTGTCTGTTGGCCATTTGGATGTCTTTGCAGAAATGTCTGTTCATGTCTCTGCCCTTGCTCCTAGGTAACAGTTGTCCTGATTTTAAACTTCTCTTATTCCCATATATTCCTTCATAGTATTACAACATAGACAGTACTCTAGTTTTTTAAGGCTGTATATAGTATATATTTACAAAGAAGGTCTGGAAAGGTTATCAAACTTACTGTTGTTACTTCTGTGAAGGATGAAGGGAACAAGATGAAGCAGTTTTAAAGGGGACATGTGCAGTATATTTATATTTTACAAAGATAAAATACATGGGAAAAAGTGATGGCCATCTCTCCATTAAAATTATATCATATAGTGGTGCTAACCTTGTCTGAAACTAGCTGTTTCATTTCCTCATGTACATAGTTCTTGAGCTTAGTTCTTTGTTTTCAGGTTGTTTTGACCATTTTAGCATTTTGCATTTCCATGTGAATTTTAGAATTAGCCTATTTCTAGAAATAGCCTGATGAAATTTTCATTAGGATTGCAACATGTCCATTTAATAAAGTCTCATTTAGCCTCTCTGACCAGTGTTTTATAGTTTTTCAGTGTACAGGTCTTAAATAGCTTTTATCAAACTTATACTTAAGTATTTCATTCTCTCTTTTTTTTTAAAAAGATTTTTTTATTTGAGAGAGACAGCGAGCACATGAATGTGGGGAGGGGCAGGAGGAAAGGGAGAAACAGACTCCTTGCTGAGCCCATGCTCAGGAGCCTGATGCAGGATTTGATCTCAGGACCCTGAGATCATGACCTGAGCCAAAACCAAGAGTCAGCTGCTTAACTGACTGCACCACCCAGGCACCCCAAGTATTTCATTCTTTTTGATAGTATGATAAATTATATGTATAATATGTGTTAATTTCTAGTTTTTTATTGCCAATATAGAAATATGATTATTTTATTACATTGATATTCTTTCCTGGGAATTTGCTAAATTCATTTGTTTTATAGTATCTTTTTGTAGATTTTTAAAGATTTTCTACATAGACAATAATTTCTTTTGAGAATAAAAATTGTTTTATTTCTTCCTCTCTAATCTGGGCTCCTTTAATTAATTTCCTTTTCTTTATTACAGAGGCTAGGAGCTCCAATGCTAGGTGGAGTAGAAATGTGAGAATGAAAAAAAATGTGAGAGTGGGCGTTTGTGCCTTGTTTGTGATCTTAGAGTAGAAGCGTTTGGTCTTTTACCCTTAAGTATGGTAGTTGCTGAAGGTTTATCATAGATATTCTTTTTTTTTTTTTTTTAAAGATTTTATTTATTTATTTTACAGAGAGAAATCACAAGTAGATAGAGAGGCAGGCAGAGAGAGAGAGAGAAAGAGAGAGAGGGAAGCAGGCTCCCTGCTGAGCAGAGAGCCCGATGTGGGGCTCGATCCCAGGACCCTGAGATCATGACCTGAGCCGAAGGCAGCGGCTTAACCCACTGAGCCACCCAGGCGCCCCTATCATAGATATTCTTTATTATACTGAGAAAGTCCCCTTCTTACTGTTCTGAGAGTTTTTAGTAGGAATGAGTGTTGTACTTTCTCAAATGCCTTTCTGCATCTAATAAGATGGTGTTATAATTTTTCTATTTGGTCAGTCAGCAATTGGTTGATTTTCAACTATTAAAGCAACAATTGCTTTCCTGGGATAAATTCTACTTGGTCATTATGTATTATCCTTTTGATATATTGTCAGATCCAATTTGCTAAGATTTTGTAAAGAATTTTTTTATCTCATATATTATGAGATATATTGGTCTGCACTTTTCTTGTAATGTCTTTGTTTGGATTTACTTTGCATCTTGGATATGAAGGAAAATATACTTTATCAAATTTGGAAAATTTGTTGGCTATTAATTCTTCAGATATTTTTTCTGATTCCTCTTTCTATCCTTCAGGACTCCAATTGCATGTATATTTGACTTGTACTCCTACAGATCACTAGTAAATTATTTACTTTTTCCATTCATTTTTCTCTTTTGTTTTGTTTTGAATAATTTCCATTGCTGTTTTCAAGTTTATTATTTTTCTACAATATCTAATCACTTGTTAATCCCATCAACTTTATTTTTCATGTCTGACATTGTAGACATCTTCAGAAATTTGATTTTGTTGCCACTTAAAAAAGTGTCTTCTGTATATCTACTTAACATGCTTATTTGTTTGTTTATTTATTTATTTGGTAGGTCATTTATTTATTTACTTTTTATTAACAAGTATTATTTGTTTCAGGGGAACAGATCTGTGATTCATCAGTCTTACACAATTCACAGCACTCACCACAGCACATATCCTCTCCAGTGTCCTTCACTTCACTATCCCATCCCTCTCACTCTCCTCCACTCCAGCAATTGTTTGTTTCCTTAGATTAAGAATCTTTTATGGTTTGTCTCCCTCTTTGGTTTTGTCTTGTTTCATTTTTTCCTCCCTTCCCCTATGATGCTCTGTCTTGTTTCTCAAATTCATCAAATCAGTGAGATCATATGATAATTGTCTGTCTCTGATTGACTTATTTCACTTAGTATAATACCCTCTAGTTCCATCCATGTCATTGCAAATGGCAAGATTTTTTTTTTTTTCCCTGATGGCTACATAATATTCCATTGTATATATACACCGCATCTTTGTTATCCATTCAGTTGTTGATGGACATCTAAGCTCTTTGCATAGTTTGGCTATTGTGGACATTGCTGCTATAAACATTGGGGAGCACGTGCCCCTTTAGATCACTACATTTGTATTTTTGGGGTAAATACTAAGTAGTGCAATTGCTGGGTCATAGGGTAGCTCTATTTTCAACTTTTTGAGGAACCTCCATACTGTTTTACAGAGTGGCTGCCCCAGCTTGCATTCCCACCAAAAATGAAGGAGGGTTCCCCTTTCTCTGCATCCTTGCCAACACCCGTCATTTCCCGACTTGCTAATTTTAGCCTGGTATGAGGTGGTATCTCACTGTGGTTTTAATTTGTATTTCCCTGATGCCGAGTGATGTGGAGCACTTTTTCATGTGTCTGTTGGCCATTTGGGTGTCTTTGCAGAAATGTCTGTTCTTGTCCTCTGCCCGTTTCTTGATTGGATTATTTGTTCTTTGGGTGTTGAGTTTGTAAGTTCTTTATGGATTTTGGATACTAGCCCTTTATCTAATACATCATTTGCAAATATCTTCTCCCATTTTGTCTGTTGTGTTTTGGTCTTGTTGACCGTTTCCTTTGCTGTGCAAAACCTTTTGATCTAGATGAAGTCCTAATAGTTCATTTTTGCCTTTGCTTCCCTTGTCTCTGATGATGTTTCTAGGAAGAAGTTGCTGTAGCTGAGGTTGAACAGGTTGCTGCCTGTGTTGTCCCCAAGGATTTTGATGGATTCCTGTTTCGAATTTAGGTCTTTCATCCATATTGAGTCTGTTTTTGTGGATGGTGTAAGGAAATGGTCCAGTTTCATTTTGCATGTGGCTGTCCAATTTTCCCAACACCATTTGTTGAAGAGATTGTCTTTTTGCTATTGGACATTCTTTCCTGCTTTGTTGAAGATCGGTCCATTTCTGGGCTCTCTATTCTGTTCCATTGATCTATGAGACTCTTTTACTGTTAGTACCATACTGTCTTAGTGATTGCAGCTTTGTAAACAGAGCTTGAAGTCTGGAATTGTGATGCCACCAGCTTTGCTTTTTCAACATTCCTTTGGCTGTTTGGGGTCTTTCTGGTTCCATATAAATTTTAGGATTATTTATCCCATGTCTTTGAAAAAAGTTGATGGTATTTTGGTAGGAATTGAATTAAATGTGTGGATTGCTCTAGGTAGCATAGACATTTTCACAGTATTTGTTCTTTCAATCCACGAGTATGGAACATTTTTCCATTTCCTTGTGTCTTCCTCAACTTCTTCCGTGAGTATTCTGTAGTTTCCTGAGTACAGATTCTTTGCCTCATTGTTTAGATTTATTCCTAGGTATCTTATGGTTTGGGGTACAATTGTAAATTGGATTAACTGTTTAATTTCTCTTTCTTTGTCTTGTTATTAGTGTATAGAAATGCAGCTGATTTCTGTGTGTTGATTTTATATCCTGACACTTTACTGAATTCCTGTATGAGTTCTAGCAGTTTTAGAGTGAAATCTTTGGATTTTTCACATCAAGTATCATATCATCTGCAGAGTGAGAGCTTGACTTCTTCTTTGTTGATTCAGATGCATTATATTTGTTTTTGTTGTCTGATTGCTGAGGCTAGGACTCCTAGTACTATCTTAATTAGCAGTGGTGATAGTGGACATCCTGCTCTGTTCTTGACATTAGGGGAAAAGCTCTCAGTTTTTTTCCCAGTTGAGAATGGTATTCACTGTGGGTTTTTCATAGATAGCTTTTTTGATACTGACATATGTTCCCTCTGTCCCTACACTGTGCAGAGTTTTGACCAAGAAAGGATGCTGTATTTTGTCAACTGCTTTTCTGCATCTATTGAGAGTATCATACGGTTTTTGTTCTTTCTTTTATTAATGTATTGTATCACATTGATTGATTTGTGGATGTTGAACCAACCTTGCAGCCCAGGAATAAATCCCACTTGGTCGTGGTGAGTAATCTTTTTAATGTACTGTTGGATCCTATTGGCTAATATTTTGGTGAGAATTTTTGCATCCTTTTTCACTGGGGATATTGGTCTGCAATTATCTTTTTTAATGGGATCTTTGACTGGTTTGGGGATCAAGGTAAGGTAGCCTCATAAAATGAGTTTGGAAGTTGTCCTTCCATTCCTTTTTTTGGGAACAGTTTCAGAAGAATAGGTATTAATTCTGCTTTAAATGTTTGGTAGAATTTCCCTGGGAAGCCATCTGGCCCTGGGCTCTTGTTTGTTGGGAGATTTTTGATTACTACAATTTTCTTATTGGTTATTGGTCTGTTTAGGTTTTCTGTTTCTTCCTGGTTTGGTTGGTAGTTTATACATCTCTAGGAATGCATCTGTTTCTTCCAGATTGTCTAATTTGCTGGCATATAGTTGTTCATAATATGTTCTTATAATTGTTTGTATTTCTTTGGTGTTGATTGTGATCTCTCTTCTTTCATTCATGATTTTATTAATTTGGGTCCTTTCTCTTTTCTTTCTGATAAGTCTGGCAAGGGGTTTATCACTCTTACTAAAAAGAACCAGCTTCTAGTTTCATTGGTATGTTCTACTGTTTTTTTGGTTTCTATTTTACTGATTTCTGCTCTGATCTTTATTATTTCTCTTCTCCTGCTGGGTTTAGGCTGTATTTGCTGTTCTTTCTCTAGTTCCTTTAGGTGTAGTGTTAGGTTGTGTATTTCAGACCCTTCTTGTTTCTTGAGAAAGGCTTGTATATATATTGCTACAGACTTTCCTCTTAGGACTGCCTCTACTGCATCCCAAGATATTGAACAGTTGTGTTTTCATTTTCATTTGTTCCTATGAAATTTTAAATTCTTCTTTTTATTCCTGGTTGACCCATTCATTCTTTAGGAGGATGCTCTTTAGCCTCCATGTATTTGAGTTGTTTCCAATTCTCCTCTTTGATTGAGTTCAAGTTTCAAAGCATTGTGGTAGGAAAATATGCAGTCTTTGGGTACTGGTTGAGACCTGATTTGTGACCCAGATGTGATCTATTCTGGAGAGTGCTCCATGTGCGCTAGAGAAGAATGTGTATTCTATTGCTTTGGGAAGGAATGTTCTGAATATATCTGTGATGTCCATCTGGTCCAGTGTGTCATTTAAAGCCTTTATTTCCTTGTTGATCTTTTGCTCAGATGAACTGTCCGTTTCAGTGAGGGGAGTGTTAAAGTCCCATACTATTATTATATTATTGTCGATGTGTTTCTTTGATTTTGTTATTAATTGGTTTATATAGTTGGCTACTCCGATGTTAGGGGCATAGATATTAAACGAAATAACATCTAAAGATGTTAGATATTGTTGGACAGATACTTTAAGTATGCTATAGTGCCCTTCCTCATCTCTTATTGTAGTCTTTGGTTTAAAATATAATTTGTCTGATATAAGGATTGCCACCCCAGTTTTCTTTTGATGTCCATTAGCATGGTAAATGGTTTTCCACCCCCTCACTTTAAATCTGGAGATGTCTTTGAGTTAAAATGAGTATTGCAGACAGCATATTGATGGGTCTTATTTTTTTATTTTTTAATTTTTATAATTTTTTATTTTTTATAAACATATATTTTTATCCCCAGGGGTACAGGTCTGTGAATCACCAGGTTTACACACTTCACAGCACTCACCAAAGCACATACCCTCCCCAATGTCCATAATCCCACCCCCTTCTTCCAAACTCCCTCCCCCCAGCAACCCTCAGTTTGTTTTGTGAGATTAAGAGTCACTTATGGTTTGTCTCCCTCCCAATCCCATCTTGTTTCATTTATTCTTCTCCTACCCACTTAAGCCCCCATGTTGCATCACCACTTCCTCATATCAGGGAGATCATATGATAGTTGTCTTTCTCTGCTTGACTTATTTCGCTAAGCATGATACGCTCTGGTTCCATCCATGTTGTCGCAAATGGCAAGATTTCATTTCTTTTGATGGCTGCATAGTATTCCATTGTGTATATATACCACATCTTCTTGATCCATTCATCTGTTGATGGACAACTAGGTTCTTTCCATAGTTTGGCTATTGTGGACATTGCTGCTATAAACATTCGGGTGCATGTGCCCCTTTGGATCATCACGTTTGTATCTTTAGGGTAAATACCCAATAGTGCAATTGCTGGGTCATAGGGCAGTTCTATTTTCAACATTTTGAGGAACCTCCATGCTGTTTTCCAGAGTGGCTGCACCAGCTTGCATTCCCACCAACAGTGTAGGAGGGTTCCCCTTTCTCCGCATCCTCGCCAGCATCTGTCATTTCCTGACTTGTTGATTTTAGCCATTCTGACTGGTGTGAGGTGATATCTCATTGTGGTTTTGATTTGTATTTCCCTGATGCCGAGTGATATGGAGCACTTTTTCATGTGTCTGTTGGCCATCTGGATGTCTTCTTTGCAGAAATGTCTGTTCATGTCCTCTGCCCATTTCTTGATTGGATTATTTGTTCTTTGGGTGTTGAGTTTGCTAAGTTCTTTATAGATTCTGGACACTAGTCCTTTATCTGATATGTCGTTTGCAAATATCTTCTCCCATTCTGTCAGTTGTCTTTTGATTTTGTTAACTGTTTCCTTTGCTGTGCAAAAGCTTTTGATCTTGATGAAATCCCAATAGTTCATTTTTGCCCTTGCTTCCCTTGCCTTTGGCGTTGTTCCTAGGAAGATGTTGCTGCGGCTGAGGTCGAAGAGGTTGCTGCCTGTGTTCTCCTCAAGGATTTTGATGGATTCCTTTCGCACATTGAGGTCCTTCATCCATTTTGAGTCTATTTTTGTGTGTGGTGTAAGGAAATGGTCCAATTTCATTTTTCTGCATGTGGCTGTCCAGTTTTCCCAGCACCATTTATTGAAGAGGCTGTCTTTTTTCCATTGGACATTCTTTCCTGCTTTGTCGAAGATTAGTTGACTGTAGAGTTGAGGGTCTATTTCTGGGCTCTCTATTCTGTTCCATTGATCTATGTGTCTGTTTTTGTGCCAGTACCATGCTGTCTTGATGATGACAGCTTTGTAATAGAGCTTGAAGTCCGGAATTGTGATGCCACCAACGTTGGCTTTCTTTTTCAGTATCCCTTTGGCTATTTGAGGTCTTTTCTGGTTCCATATAAATTTTAGAATTATTTGTTTCATTTCTTTGAAAAAGATGGATGGTACTTTGATAGGAATTGCATTAAATGTGTAGATTGCTTTAGGTAGCATAGACATTTTCACAATATTTATTCTTCCAATCCAGGAGCATGGAACATTTTTCCATTTCTTTGTGTCTTCCTCAATTTCTTTCATGAGTATTTTATAGTTTTCTGAGTATAGATTCTGTGCCTCTTTGGTTAGGTTTATTCCTAGGTATCTTATGGTTTTGGTTGCAGTTGTAAATGGGATTGACTCCTTAATTTCTCTTTCTTCTGTCTTGCTGTTGGTGTAGAGAAATGCAACTGATTTCTGTGCATTGATTTTATATCCTGACACTTTACTGAATTTCCTGTATAAGTTCTAGGAGTTTTGGAGTGGAGTCTTTTGGGTTTTCCACATATAGTATCATATCATCTGCGAAGAGTGATAATTTGACTTCTTTGCTGATTTGGATGCCTTTAATTTCCTTTTGTTGTCCTATTGCTGAGGCTAGGACCTCTAGTACTATGTTGAATAGCAGTGGTGATAATGGACATCCCTGCCGTGTTCCTGACCTTAGCGGAAAAGCTTTCAGTTTTTCTCCATTGAGAATGATATTTGCAGTGGGTTTTCCATAGATGGCTTTGATGATATTGAGGTATGTGCCCTTTATCCCTACACTTTGAAGAGTTTTGATCAGGAAGGGATGCTGTACTTTGTCAAATGCTTTTTCAGCATCTATTGAGAGTATCATATGGTTCTGGTTCTTTCTTTTATTGATGTGTTGTATCACATTGACTAATTTGCGGATATTGAACCAACCTTGCAGCCCTGGAATAAATCCCACTTGGTCGTGGTGAATAATCCTTTTAATGTACTGTTGAATCCTCTTGGCTAGTATTTTGTTGAGTATTTTCGCATCTATATTGGTCTATAGCTCTGTTTTTTGATGGGATCCTTGTCTGGTTTTGGGATCAAGGTGATGCTGGCCTCATAAAATGAGTTTGGAAGTTTTCCTTCCATTTCTATTTTTTGGAACAGTTTCAGGAGAATAGGAATTAGTTCTTCTTTAAATGTTTGGTAGAATTCCCCCGGGAAGCCGTCTGGCCCTGGGCTTTTGTTTGTTTGGAGATTTTTAATGACTGTTTCAATCTCCTTACTGGTTATGGGTCTTTTCAGGCTTTCTATTTCTTCCTGGTTCAGTTGTGGTAGTTTATATGTTTCTAGGAATGCATCCATTTCTTCCAGATTCTCAAATTTGTTGGCGTAGAGCTGCTCATAGTATGTTCTTATAATAGTTTGTATTTCTTTGGTGTTAGTTGTGATCTCTCCTCTTTCATTCATGATTTTATTTATTTGGGTCCTTTCTCTTTTCTTTTTGATAAGTTGGGCCAGGGGTTTATCAATTTTATTAATTCTTTGAAAGAACCAGTTCCTAGTTTCGTTGATTTGTTCTATTGGGTTTTTTTGGTTTCTATTTCATTGATTTCTGCTCTGATCTTTATGATTTCTCTTCTCCTGCTGGGCTTAGGGTATCTTTCTTGTTCTTTCTCCAGCTCCTTTAGGTGTAGGGTTAGGTTGTGTACCTGAGTCCTTTCTTGTTTCTTGAGAAAGGCTTGTACCGCTATATATTTTCCTCTCAGGACTGCCTTTGTTGTGTCCCACAGATTTTGAACCGTTGTATTTTCATTATCATTTGTTTCCAGGATTTTTTTTCAATTCTTCTTTAATTTCCCGGTTGACCCATTCATTCTTTAGAAGGATGCTGTTTAGTCTCCATGTATTTGGGTTCTTTTCAAACTTCCTTTTGTGGTTGAGTTCTAGCTTTAGAGCATTGTGGTCTGAAAATATGCAGGGAATGATCCCAATCTTTTGATACCGGTTGAGTCTTGATTTAGGACCGAGGATGTGATCTATTCTGGAGAATGTTCCATGTGCACTAGAGAAGAATGTGTATTCTGTTGCTTTGGGATGAAATGTTCTGAATATATCTGTGATGTCCATCTGGTCCAGTGTGTCGTTTAAGGCCTTTATTTCCTTGCTGATCTTTTGCTTGGATGATCTGTCCATTTCAGTGAGGGAAGTGTTAAAGTCCCCTACTATTATTGTATTATTGTTGATGTGTTTCTTTGATTTTGTTATTAATTGGTTTATATAGTTGGCTGCTCCCACGTTGGGGGCATAGATATTTAAAATTGTTAGATCTTCTTGTTGGACAGACCCTTTGAGTATGATATAGTGTCCTTCCTCATCTCTTATTATGGTCTTTGGCTTAAAATCTAATTGATCTTTTTTTTTTTTTTTTTTTTTAAAGATTTTATTTATTTATTTGACAGAGAGAAATTACAAGTAAGCAGAGAGGCAGGCAGAGAGAGGAGGAAGCAGGCTCCCTGCTGAGCAGAGAGCCCAATGCGGGACTCGATCCCAGGACCCTGAGATCATGACCTGAGCCGAAGGCAGCGGCTTAACCCACTGAGCCACCCAGGCGCCCAAAATCTAATTGATCTTATATAAGGATTGCCACTCCTGCTTTCTTCTGATGTCCATTAGCATGGTAAATTCTTTTCCACCCCCTCACTTTAAATCTGGAGGTGTCTTCGGGCTTAAAATGAGTTTCTTGGAGGCAACATATAGATGGGTTTTGTTTTTTTTATCCATTCTGATACCCTGTGTCTTTTGACAGGGGCATTTAGCCCATTAACATTCAGGGTAACTATTGAGAGATATGAATTTAGTGCCATTGTATTGCCTGTAAGATGACTGTTACTGTATATGGTCTCTGTTCCTTTCTGATCTACCACTTGTAGGCTCTCTCTTTGCTTAGAGGACCCCTTTCAATATTTCCTGTAGAGCTGTTTTGGTGTTTGCAAATTCTTTCAGTTGTTGTTTGTCCTGGAAGCTTTTAATCTCTCCTTCTATTTTCAATGATAGCCTAGCTGGATATAGTATTCTTGGCTGCATGTTTTTCTCGTTTAGTGCTCTGAAAATATCATGCCAGCTCTTTCTGGCCTGCCAGGTCTCTGTGGATAAGTCAGCTGCCAATCTAATATTTTTACCATTGTATGTTACAGACTTCTTTTCCTGGGCTGCTTTCAGGATTTTCTCTTTGTCACTGAGACTTGTAAATTTTACTATTAGGTGACGGGGTGTGGGCCTATTCTTACTGATTTTGAGGGGCGTTTTCTGAACCTCCTGAATTTTGATGCTCGTTCCCTTTGCCATATTGGGGAAATTCTCCCCAATAATTCTCTCCAGTATACCTTCTGCTCCCCTCTCTTTTTCTTCTTCTTCTGGAATCCCAATTATTCTAATGTTGTTTCGTCTTATGGTGTCACTTATCTCTCGAATTCTCCCCTCGTGGTCCAGTAGCTGTTTGTCCCTCTTTTGCTCAGCTTCTTTATTCTCAGTCATTTGGTCTTCTATATCACTAATTCTTTCTTCTGCCTCATTTATCCTAGCAGTGAGAGCCTCCATTTTTGATTGCACCTCATTAATAGCTTTTTTTATTTCAACTTGGTTAGATTTTAGTTCTTTTATCTCTCCAGAATGGGCTTTTATATCTCTCGAGAGGGTTTCTCTAATATCTTCCATGCCTTTTTCAAGCCCGGCTAGAACCTTGAGAATTGTCATTCTGAACTCTAGATCTGACATATTACCAATGTCTGTATTGATTAGGTCCCTGGACTTCGGTTCTGCCTCTTGTTCTTTTTTTTGTGTTGAATTTTTCCATCTTGTTATTTTGTCCAGATAAGAGTATATGAATGAGCAAGTAAAATACTAAAAGGGTGGCAACAACCCCAGGAAAATATGCTTTAACCAAATTAGAAGAGATCCCAAATCGTGAGGGGGGAGAAAGGGGATAAAAAGAGGTTCAAAAAGAAAGAAAGAAAAAAAAAAAGGAAAGAAAAGAATTAAAAAGAAAGAAAACAAATAAGAAAAATATAAAAAAGAAAAAATATATATATTAGATAAACTAGTTAAAAAACGTTAAAAAAAGAAAAAGGTAAAAGTTCAAAAAAAATTTAACCAGAAGGCGAGAAAAAAAAACAAAATGAAAAAGAAAAAAATTAAATTAACTGCAAGACTAAAAAAAATCACAGGGAAAAAGCCATGAGTTCCGTGCTTTGCTTTCTCCTCTTCTGGAATTCTGCTGCTCTCCTTGGTATTGAAACCGCACTCCTTGGTAGGTGAACTTGGTCTTGCCTGATTTCTTGTTGATCTTCTGGGGGGAGGGGCCTGTTGTAGTGATTCTCAAGTGTCTTTGCCCCAGGCGGAATTGCACCGCCCTTATCAGGGGCCAGGGTGAGTAATCTGCTCGGGTTTGCTTTCAGGAGCTTTTGTTCCCTGAGCGCTTTCCGTAGAGTTCCAGAGTTCCGGAGGACGGGGAATACAAATGGCGGCCTCCTGGTCTCCGGCCCGGAGGAGCCGAGAGCCCAGGGCCCCACTCCTCAGTGCGCTCTCAGAGAACAGCGCCCAGTTACTCCCGTCTGCCTGACCTCCGGCCGCGCTCCGAGCTCACCAAGCCTGCGACCGGTTCAAGGTAACACCGAGCTGTGAGCTTACTGTCGGCTCTGTCTCTGTAGCCGGCTTTCCCGTTCCAATACCCGCAAGCTCTGCGACACTCAGACACCCCCGATCCTTCTGTGACCCTGTGGGACCTGAGGCCACGCTGACCCCACGTGGGCTTCGCCCCGGTTTAGCCTCTGGAGCGATGTCCCTCAGCGGAACAGACTTTTAAAAGTCCTGATTCTGTGCGCTGTTGCTCCGCCGCTTGCCGGGAGCCGCTGGCCCCCCCCGCCCCCCGTCTATCTTCCCGTCGCTTTGGATTCACTTCTCCGCCGGTCCTACCTTTCAGAAAGTGGTTGTTTTTCTATTTCCAGAATTGCTGTTCTTCTTCTCTTCGATCTGCTGATGGATTTTCAGGCGTTTGCAATCTTTAGATAAGCTATCTAGCTGATCTCCGGCTAGCTGAAGTAGTCTCAGCCTGCTACTTCTCCGCCATCTTGCCTCCTCCTGGGTCTTATTTTTTTTTATGCATTCTGATACCCTCTGTCTTTTGATTGGGGCATTTAGCACATTTACATTCAGAGTAACTATTGAAAGATATGAATTTAGTGCCATTGTATTGCCTGTAAGGTGAATATTACTGTATATTGTCTCTGTTCCTTTCTGGTCTATGTTACTTTTAGGTTCTCTCGTTGCTTAGAGTACCCCTTTCAATGCTTTCTGTAGGGGGGGTTTGGTGTTTGCAAATTATTTTAGTTTTGTTTGTCCTGGAAACTTTTTATCTCTCCTTCTATTTTCAATGATAGCCTAGCTGGATATAGTATTCTTGGCTGCATATTTTTCTTGTGTAGTGCTCTGAATATATCATGCCAGTCCTTTTTGGTCTGACAGGTCTCTGTGTCTAGGTCTACTGCCAATCTCATATTTCTACCATTGTATGCTATAGAACTCTTGTCCCAAGCTGCTTTCAGGATTTTGTCTTTGTCTCTGAGACTTGTAAGTTTTGCTATTAGATGATGAGGTGTTGACCCATTTTTATTGATTTTGAGAGAGGTTCTCTGCCTCCTGGATTTTGATGTCTGTTTCCTTCCCTCCGATTAGGGAAGTTGTCTATTATAATTTGCTCCAATGTACCTCCTGCGCCCCCCCCCCCCTTCTTCTGGGATCCCAGTTCATCTAATGTTGTTTCATCTTATGCTATCACTTATCTCTTGAATTCTCCCCTTGGGATCCAATAGTTGTTCATCTCTCTTTTTCCTAGCTTTTTTATTCTCCATCATTTGGTCTTCTGTATCACTTATTCTCTTTTCTGTCTCATTTATGCTAGCAGTAAGAGCTTCCATTTTTGATTGCACTTCATTAATAGCCTTTTTGATTTTGACTTGGTTAGATTTTAGTTCTTTTATTTCTCCAGAAAGGGGTTCTCTAGTATCTTCTGTGTTTTTTCTAGCCCAGCTATTATTTATTTATTTTTTTAAAAGATTTTATTTATTTATTTGACAGAGAGAGATCACAAGTAGGCAGAGAGGCAGGCAGAGAGAGAGAGGAGGAAGCAGACTCCCCTCTGAGCAGAGAGCCCGACGCGGGGCTCAATCCCAGGACCCTGGGATCATGACCTGAGTCGAAGTCAGAGGCTTTAATCCACTGAGCCACCCAGGCACCCCCAAGCTATTATCTTTATAATTGTCATTCTGAACTCTATTTCCAACATCTGACTAATGTCCGTATTGATTAGGTCCAACATGTTTATGTTTATTTTTATTTTTATTATTAATTAATTAATTAATTTGTCAGAGAGAGTGAGTTAGAGAGCAAACACAAGCAGGGGGAGTGGCAGGCAGAGGGAGAAACAGCCTCCCCACTGAGCAAGGACACCAGTGTGGGATGTGATCTCTAGACCCTATGATTGTGACCCGAGCCAAAGGCAGACTCCTCAACCAACCAAGTGTCCCTAACATATTTAATTTTTCCTGTAGCTTCTTGAACATATGAATTGATTTGTAATAATTGTTATCATATCTTTATTTACTAATTTACTGTCATCTTTGTCATTTCTGAGTTTTCATTTGAAATATTTTCTCTTCTTTATTGGCTGCATTTCCTTGCTTCTTTGCATGCTTTGTAATTTTTTATTGCATAGAGGTTTTGTGAGTTTTACCTTATTTGGTGCCAGATCTTTTAAAACTTTAATAAATATTTTTGAGCTTTATTCTAGTGTTTGATTATTTAGAGACAGGTTCATCCTTTCAAATCTTCTTTATACTTTGTTACATGCGACTAAAGAAGCATTTAGCCTTGAGCTAATTTTGCTTTGCTATTGGGTAAAACTCTTCTGTATACTGTAACAAATGTATTTAGAATGAGGTTTCTTATTTTGATGGGAACAGGAGCTGAGCTGCTCCTATCCCTTTGTGAACTTGGAGCTTTTTTTCCTCTAAAACTTATGTGGTATTATTTCCCAGATTTTGGGTGATTTCCTATTACACATACACTGATCTCTATTCAGCTGAAGTAGTCTGACTACTTCATCTGCACAGGGGACTGTGCAGATGTTAGAGTTCTTTTTCTGTGCAACTCTCTCATCTTGGGTACTCTGCCCTGTGAACCCTAGCTGTCTGGGCTTTTCCAGATGGCAAGGTCTTTCTCTTCAACTAAGAAGCTGCTGTGCTGTGCGTTGGAACCCCTCTAGGCAGAAGGCTGGGTCCCTCAAGAGTTTACCTGTTTTGTTTCCTTTCTCTCAAGGATCACTGCCCTTATGTTGCCTACTGAAAACTGTTTTTCCTATATTTTGTCTGATTTTCAAAACAGTATCTTCAGACAAGAGTGTAAATTTGTTCCCTGTTATTCCATTTTGTCCAGAAGCAGAAAACTTCCTCGAAGTTTATTGTATACCTGCAGTAATTGAGAAAAAAATTCCTTGAGTGTCCTAAATCAACAAAACCAAATTTATAATTTTTTACCTTGAGCTTATTTTCATATTACCCTAATATGTCCAGTTATCTAATTTCTGTAAGGGTAATAGCTAACATTTATTGTGTTTGTACACTATATCAGGCACTGTTTTATATGTTTTGCATGCATTAACTCATAAAAATTACACAGTGATTTAAGACACATTTTGCAGGTAATGAAACTGAGTCCCTTACTTGACCACTTTTAAGCTGTTAGAAAATTTGGGAGTCCTTTCATATCACATTAGAAGCAGCAGATTAGAAGTAAAGGGAAAATGGAATCCTTTTATAATAATGAGAAGTAACTGTTTATACCCATTCAATTATTCATTCACTTCCCCTTCACTCAGCAAATATTTATTACTCATTTTCTGTGAGCCAGGCATAAAGGTACAAAAAGTGTCAAAAGCAGATGGAACACTTAGAAATCTTGGTCCTGTGGTGTTATCTATCAAGACTTTTTGGAGACAGCAATGTATTACATACAATAGGTGTTTCTAAGAAGTGTTTAAATAAAAAATTCATTTATCTGCATACCTTAGTTTTTGGTTATAGCCACCATGATGTGTTGTATTGTTTAAGTATTTGTGTTTGGTCAGATTTATGGAGTATTTGGTGTCTTTATAAACTGATGGGACTACCATCATAAACTGTGTCACATTTACCCATTTCTTTATTTTATTTATAAAAAGTGTAGCTTGAATCTTTTTCCATTATGATAGGGAGGGTACAGCTTTGATAGGCATTATTATTTAGAACAGGAATTGGCAAACTATGGGCCAAATCTGTTCTGCTGTTTGCTTTTGTAAATGAAGTTTAATTGGGACACAGCCATATCCATTTGTGTATGTATCATCTATGGCTTGTGCCCTGCAAAGGCCAAATAGAGTTATTGCAAAAGAAACATTGTGGTTACAAAGCCGTCTTATTTGCTATCTGGCCCTTTACAGAAAAACTTTGTGCTGACTCCTAATATAGAAGTTATAATTTCTGTAAATTATGTTTCTTTTGATGAAAAAGGGAGAGCTAGACAAACATTATTTTATGTTTAGTATAAATTAAACCTTAAGGTGCTCATTAGACCCTAGGATTTTTTTCAGAAGCAAATTTAGTTTTTGGTACATTATTTATTTTAAAGTACTATTTAATCTATTATATTTCATAAATTAACTCAAACTTGTACTACTTTTGTTGTATGAATGTGAAAAGACAATTAAAAAAAAGAAAAGACAATTCAAAATGCAAGATTAAAAGAAATGTAAGAGATCTATTAACTAATCATAAGATAGAGATTTAGATGGATTCCTGTTTAAACCAAAGTTTAAAAATCAAAATAACAATAGTAGAAAAAATTTTATAAGACAGCCAGAGAAATGTGAACATTGATGAGATCTATTTCAATTCTAAAGATGGTTCATCTTTTTATATGTCAATTGCTTAGGCTGAGGTTCTGTTTTTTAAAAAAATAATTTTTAATTTTATTTGTTTATTTATTTTTAAAGATTATTTATTTATTTGTTAGAGAAAGAGAAAGAGAGAGAAAGAGCACACAAGCAGGGGGAGCTGCAGGCAGAGGGAGAAGCAGGCTTCCCACCGAGCAAGGACTCTGATGTGGAACTTGATCCCAGGATCATGAGCTGAGCCACAGGCAGATGTTTATGGACTGAGCCACTCAGGTGTCCAAAAAGTAACTTTTTAGATGTAAAAAAGTTCAAATTTAAAAAAAAAAATTAAAGGGTGCCTGGGTGGCTCAGTGGGTTAAGCCGTTGCCTTCGGCTCAGGTCATGATCTCAGGGTTCTGGGATCGAATCCCACGTCGGGCTCTCTGTTCAGCAGGGGGCCTGCTTCCCTTCCTCTCTCTCTGCCTGCCTCTCTGCCTACTTGTGATCTCTGTCAAATAAATAAATAAAATCTTAAAAAAAAATAAATAAAAATTTAAAGCGTTAAATTCTGATTATTTAATTTGGTTGGTATGTTATTTCTAAATACAGCAAGTTCCCCTTTATTTGCACATTATAAGTCTGTAAGCTTTAAGTGATCAGTAGTACTAATTTGTCTTTCCTCAATTTTTTATATTTATGATGAATAAGGAAGCGATAGGTAAAATAGATAGAAATCAGTTTTTTTTTAAAAAGATTTATTTATTTGAGAGAGAGAGAGAATGAGAGAAAGAGAGAGCATCAGAGGAGAGAGGTCAGCAGGAGAAGCAGACTCCCTGCCGAACAGGGAGCCTGATGCAGGACTCGATCCTGGGACTCTAGGATCATGACCTGAGCCGAAGGCAGTCGCTTAACCAACTGAGCCACCCAGGTGCCCTAGAAATTAGTTTTTAAGTCCAAAGAAGCAGCTCTCATTTTCTCTTGTGTCTTTATCATCCAGAATAATGTATTTTGATTATTGGGATCCCTGAGCTTTCTTGAGAGCTTTCTAAATCACAGAATGAGACATTTTTAGACTAATTATGGAGTCATGATTCCTTGAAAATGGGTGATTGCCATCCATGAGGTTGCAGTTCACATCTCATATTTGGCCAAATAACTCTTTCTGGGAAGCTTGGCTGTGCTAGTGTTTGCTGCAGCAAACAAGAAGCAATGGCCTGTTGAAGGTTTCAATAACCCCATCTCAGGGCTGCCCTCAGTAGAGTGTCATTGCTTTTTGTTTTACATCATGTTGGACTTGTTTTAATGTAAATTAAATTGGGTATAACACAAGGAAAATGTTGTCCCTTAAGGAATATTGACAGGGCCACCCTAGTTTATTATTATTTGTTTAATATCTTGCCTATGTTTATTTGATGCTTAGTATGCTATAGGCACTGTCACATATGCTTGGATATGTCAGTGAAAAAAGATTCCCATTCTTATGACACTTACAGTTTCTTTGGGGAAGGTAGAAGTAAACAAGAGGCATAATATGTAAATTATAAAGTGTCTAGTATGTTAGAAGATAGAAAAAAGAAAAACGTGGAAAGAGCAAAATGGCAGGGATTGAGAGTCCTGAGTAGGTAGTTGGGTATATTTTTACATAGGTCTCATTAAGGGGACACTTTTGAGCAGTTGAGGAAACTTGCCGCTTGGGAAAAAAGGATGAGACTGATAGAGGGAACATTCAGGGTGAAGGCCTTGAGACTAGTAGTCCCCTTGGCATATTTGTGTTTTGGGGAGGCTGGAGTAAAGTAAGCCAGGGAGCAAGAAGACTAAGAGATGAAGTAAGGAGGGAGCGGGAAGGATCACATCACTTAGGATTCTCATTCAAACTCCAGGATTGTGCAGATTTTGAAAAGAGGAATGTCATTGTCTGACTTATGTTTTACAAGGAAGTCGGTGGCTAGTGAGCATAGACTGGGGCAGGGAGCAAAAAGCAAGGCGTACGTGAAAGTAATGAGTCCATTGCAACAGTTCAGGTAACAGATGATGGCGGTTTAGACAAAGGTGGTAGCAGGAGAGGAGGTGAGAAGTGGTCACCTTCTGGATATATTACAAAGGTAGAGTCGATGGGATTTCCTAACTTGAATGAGACAAAATTTCTAAGTTTTCTCCTTGGAGAGTCATTAAGACTGTGACAAATGTGAATGATACTGCATTTAATGTTCTAGAAAGTGATTTTTTGGGCATGTTAGTATCATGTAGCTTTTCAGAATTTAAAAAATGATTTCAAAAGCACTTATATGCCATTTTGTGTGATTATTAACTACTAGAGAGGTAGTTTTTGATAGGAAGAAAAGGTCAGATATTCAATATTCTTATCCATAAGATGGGAACCATATAGTCAAATTCCCATGAATATTGTAAAATGCCTCAACTATTTAAAAAACTTGCATAGCAGCCAATGGCAAATTAATTTAATTTAAAAGCAATGTCTTTAAGAAATGAAAACTAAAACTAAAAATATTTTATTTTAACAAAGATTTTATTTATTTAGTTGACAGAGAGAAACATAGCAAGAGAGGGAACACAAGCAGGGGGAATGGGAGAAGCAGACTTCCCGCTGAGCAGGGAGCCTGATGAGGGGTTGGATCCAAGGACCCTGTGATCATGACCTGAACCGAAGGCAGATGCTTAATGAATGAGCCCCCCAGACCCCCAAAACTAAAAATATTTTGTAAAACGCCATTAATTCCTGATACTGGGATTGAACCCAAGATGACCAATGGGCATGCTAAGATTTAGCTTCAAAATTCTGTTCTGATCATTTAATATACTACTTCAGCATATCTTTTACATCTTCACATGAAGAGAAGTTATTTCTTATATTACATTCCTTTTCTAGAAGAAGGAAGTGCTAAAAATGCCATCAGGATGGCTCAACTCGTATTCAAGTTTCTATTTCAGTTTTTCTTCCATTTGAACTTTATATGATGGCTTTTCTTTTCATTTTCTATGTGGTTTCATTTGATGGAGGAATAGGACAAACTATTTTCTACTTTCAGAATCCTTTAGAATTAAACAAAAATAGAAGTTTGAAGGGGTAAAGTTGTTTATTCTTGTTGGCCCTCTCTTTTTTCAGTGCCTCCTACCTTTATGTATATTGGAAAAATAGTTATTGGACTTAACTATTTAGTTTCTCACTAGAACTATTGGATGTGTTTGAGTGGCTCCTTAGATTTTGTTTTCCAGTCTGTCACTGGTCTTATTAACAAATGAATCTAAAGACTTCAATGTGCATTACTTTGAGTTTTAGTGTTGGGATGATTAGAAGAACAGAAACAAAAAATAGAGATCAGAAAACTAATGAGCAGGCATAAACAAGTTCAAGGAAATCTATTACTAGCTGGTTCAGATCTTTAAGAAGTTGGCTATGGAAGGAGATGAAGTGATTGATTATTATGGTAACTGCTTGCTGTTACTGTATTAGGGAATGAATGGAGTGGTTAATTATCCTGAATGCTATTTGAAATCTTTGAAAATAAGTTTTTTACAGTTAGTGAACAGTATCCTTTTATTTACTTCTTTATGTTAAAACTTGAAGTTTAGGGCTTAAAAAATTACTTTTGGTACACACCATAGTACTTACCATAGTAGAAATGATTTAAGGGTCATATATATAGGTCATTTGTATATTTTTGGGGTATCACGTCTTGCAAATGTAAGTACATCTCATTGTTTTGGGGCATCTCTAGATGTACCCACTCATTTTGAGTAGACCCAGTTGTTATAGTAGGCAAGATCACCAAATCTGAAAACGTTTACTGAAACTTTAATTCTTAACCTTATTAAATAGATCTTGTGGCCATAGTGATCCAAGATAAATCTTAATATTTTCCACTGGGAAATCAACCATTTACTTCTTGTGTTGAATTTTGCCAACTTTTACTTGTTGGTTATTGCAAATGAAATTGTACCACTTTCAATTGTAAAATTTCTAACTTGGAGAAAATTTTAAAATTTGGGACATATGGCCATATTATTATTTTGAGGTAAACCTACAATTATATCTCTGTGCCAGACATTTTTTCAGTTGCCTTACATGATTTATATTTATTGAATTTGTAGGAGAAGATGATACTGAATTTTTAAAAGAATAATTTTCTGTTATTAGCTTTTTAGTTGGAGAAGGAGCCTACAGATGGGCAGTAGATCACGGAATACCCTCTTGCCCTCCTAACATCATGACCACAAGTGAGTAAAAATTTTTCAAAATTAAGCTGTATTAGCATATGTACCTGGAAGTGTTACATTGCTTTAATCCACATAGTACTCTGATATATAAAAAAGGAAGCTTATATGTTGAACTATTTAGAGTTAAAGTTATTTGATTTTAAGGTACTTTTATATTCCTGAGGATCCCCCCATTCTTATGGTTTCATAGAAGTATTGCTAAAGGATCCCTTTTAGGTTACTTAAAATAATTACTAACAGTAAAACCTTAATACTACCCCCTCAGAGAGAGAGAAGAAAGCACAGGTCAACATTTATCCATCTTTGACCTGAGGAAGGCCTTTCTAGGGACAAGTGCAAGAGAATAAAGAACAAAAGTGTTACTATGTAAGAGTTAAGACTGAAAAAAACCCCACTTACCATAAATATGACAAAGTATACATATCTTTAATCTATGAAAAGTATATTAAATTAAAAACCACAGAAATAATACCCCAAATGAAAAATGATCAAAAGTCGTAAATAGATAATAGAACATAACTAATTGGGAAATGCAAATGAGTACATGTTAAATTTGTTCCCTCCTAATTTGTGAGAGTTAAAAATACTGTATCACTGCTCATAGGTGTGTGATGAAACAAATATAATACATTGTAGGTACAAATATAAGTTAGCAGAAATTTTGGAGGACAGCTAAGTAATATAGAGCAAAGCCTTAAACTTATTCTGCTTGTAAGAACTTGACATTAGAAATATAGACAAAAATTTATATAGTTCTCAGTAAGCATTATTAAGAATGTCAAAAATTTTGGAAAAATCTTATATCCAACAGGAAGGAATGTAAGTAAATTGTCATATGATGAAATGTTATGTAGTAACTAGAAATTGTTATCAAGAACTACTGTCTGATCATGATTAACTCTAATGACTTTAAAAAATGAAAAATGAGTTATAAATATATATATGTGAATGTGTTTTATATGTCTATTTGAAAAATGAAATCATAGCTACTAATATTTATGCCTAAAAGACAAATATTGAAAACATATGCTACTTGTTTTTTAAGTTAAATTTTAGTTTTTTGTCATAGTTACCTATGAGTATAAATAATCTTGAAAATACGGGGAATCATTCAATCCAAGGAAACCAAGTTGTATTCAAAAGAAATGATTATATATCATAGCAGGTATGTAATAAGGATCTTTTTTTTTTTAAGATTTTGTTTATTTGACAGAAAGAGAGAGAGAGAAAGAGCGAGCGTCAGAGTGCAAGCACAAGCAGGGGGAATGGCAGGCAGAGGGTAAGGGAGAAGCAAGCTCCCCACTGAGCAGAGTGCCAGATGGGGGGCTCGATCACAGGACTCTGGGATCATGACCTGAGCCAAAGGCAGATGCTTAACCAACTGAGCCACCCAGATGCCCTTAAGGATCAGTTTTTAATAACATTATATTCAAAATGAGGACTCATGTAGCTGAACATTGTAATATTAAAGAGGCTGGAGGGAAGGGAAATACGTTCATGGTAGGCAAACTGGGAGTATGAGTTCTAATTCTCATAGTCCCTCCCACTGATTCTGCCTTAAAATCTCCCAGTGGAATTTAGGTAGTGTTCTTATGTCACACAGTCAAATCTGGTCATTTGATAGTTCCATTTTGTTTTTCCTTGGAGATATGCCACTTGGCACCTTCAAGTCTAGATTGGGTATTCAGTAAGCCTGGTGCATGACTCCCATCCCTGGTCTTTATCTCACCATCATATTGGATTTCCTTTTCATCTCTCCAATACCAAGTTCTCTGTTTCCTGAATCTCATGTTTTTTTCTCTCTTGTTTTATTCCCTTATTTGGTATATACAAGACTAGAAATTATTTTTCCTAGGTTTTGAAGAAATTGTTCTTATGTTCTAGTTTTCAGTCTTGCTCTTATGCATTTTGATTCCTAGTTCTTTATGGTGTATTTTCATCTTTGGAAGGAAGCCTTAATCCCTGTATTTTTAATATTACAATGAAGCATCTTAGAATGGGTCTTTTTTTATTCAGCATGCCTGGTACTTACTGAGTACAGAGTACTGAGTACTTTTAATCTGGAAATTCATGTAGTTTAATTTTGAGGAACTTAAAAAAATTTTGTATATTAATCTCTTCCTTATCTTTATTTTATTTTTATAATTTTTGTGAATTGGATGTTGGATCTTATGCTCCAATCCCTTGTATATTTTTCAAAAATTATTTTTTCTTCTTTTTGAAATCTCTCTTGTCCTACTGTCTCAGAAATGTCTTCAGTTTTATCTCCTAAACCTTCTACTACTTCTATTTAAAAAAAAAAAAGATTTATTTATTTATTTTTCAGAGAAAGAGAGAGCAGTGTATATGAACAGGGGAGTGGCTGGCTAGAGGGAGAAGCAGGCTTCCTGCTGAGCAAGGAGCCTGATGTGGGACTTGGTCCCAGGATTGGGATCATGACCTGAGCCCAAGGCAGATGCTTAACTGACTGAGCCATCCAGGCATCCCTTCATCTTCTATTTCTGATGAATTTGTAATTTTGGCTTTTATTTGTTTTAATTTCTAGGGATTCATCTATGACTAATACATTTATTTATTTTACAAAAAAGAAAACTATTGACCTAGGTGAATTTGAGGAGAAATTGTAAATATTATTTAATTAAAAAAATTTTAAATGCTATCCTATTTGGGCACTTGTCTAATCCTCAGTCAAGTTTAGCTTGTATACTGGTACTTAATGGTGTTCTTTAAGCTTGATTACCTTTTTTTTTTTTTTTTTAAAGTAAAGAAAAGGGTGGAATTTAATCTTTATTTGCAGGACACTGCAAGAGAGGAGATTCCACTTAGAAATAAGAAACCCACTGAGAGGATGAGCTTCATAAAGTTTGTACAGTTTGGAACAGGTCAAGTAGAGTTTTATTGTAAACAGTGCTATAATAACAAAACCCATTTAAAAAGAGTTTTTAGTAGAGAAACAGTAAGACAAACTTCTACCAAACAGAGCACACCACAAACAACTTTCTGCCTCAGCTGTATAAGCTAAAAGTTACAGGTCCCTGAAATGCTATCCTGAACCTGGAATGTATATCCTTCAGAAGTAATTTCTGGCACAACATTCTGATCTTCTTTTCCTCTACAGAGAAATATTTCTCAATCAAGTTTAATGAAGCTTTGTATACAGACTCATTTTCATGGTTTTGTAGAGCCTTGATTTTGTCCAAACCTCCACATTCTTCAATCATTATACTAAGTTTCTCAGTTTCACCTAGTTTCTCAGCAATATGAAAGATGTTTGAAATGGCATCCAGAATAACCATAATAATTTTGGTATCCTTTGCAGTTAAGAGGTTCATCAGTGGTTCTATTTTGCCACAATGAACGAGGTATACAATCTGTTCAACTGTCCCACCACTTGTATAGTTGGTCACAGCCCAGACAGCTTCCCTTTGTGTCTTAAAGTCTGCCTTAGAGAGAACACCAATGAAGAATGGTACTAATCCATGATTCACAACTTACTGTATCTGGTTCTGGCAGCCAGCTGTGATGTTTGACATTGTCCACGTGGCTCACTTCTGAATATTAGTTTTGGGGTTCGTTAGCAGGCTGGGAAAGACAGCAAGTGCTCCTGCATCTATCATAACCTGAGTCTGTTCATCTGTTCCAGTGACAATATTAACTATGGCTCTTAGTGCAGGAGTCACAATGGGCAATTCAGTAGCTCTTGGAAGCTTCACAAGCTGGGGCACAACTCCTATTTCCACAGCCATTTCAATCTATTCATTTGGATGATCAGTAAGGTAGGAGATGGCCCAGCAGGTATCTGCCAAGACTTTTGGATCATTGTGATGCAGCAGAGAAACTAAAGTAGGAAGAATCTGCTCGACAGCATCTAACAGGGGTGCAGGATTCTTGTTGCGACAAAGGTTTGAAAGTGTCCACGTAAGGTTTCATAAGTATCCACATGTTAATGATGACATATCAGGAACCACAGGAGAGCCAAAAGCGGATCAACTGCACCATACTGGATAACCAAGTCTCGAAAAACTGAATCATCACTTTCAATGTTTCCTAGAGCCCATACAGCTTGTTTGCTGATGTGGGCATGGGAAGATGCCAACAGAGAAATGAATGCTGGCCTAGCACCTCCATCTACCACAACCTTGGTCTGTTCTAATGTCCCCAAAACAGTGTTAGTGAAAGCCAAAGCAGATTCAAACTGAATGGGACTACCATCAGTTCTGCCCAAGAAGGACACAAATTTTGGAACCAATCCAGCCCAGATTATGTTGTCTATGGGGGGCTGCTTTTCCCTAGAAAGCAGTTTCCTAGCAGCTTGAGTAGCCTGGAGCTGGCTTTCCAAACTGTTGCTGTTTATGCCTTTGACAAAGTCATCAACAGACCAATTTACAGTGCCTGGTTGTTGCGGTTTTCCTGCAGTGGAGAGGTAGCATCATCAGGAAACGAGCTTACGTTTCCCCTTTTCAGCATTGGGTCATCCTTCTTAGCTTTCCTCAGCTCCACATTAACTTCTATTCGACACCGCCTCATTTCTGTACTGTCTTTCCCCTTGTTCTTGAATCTGTTAAGGCGGGCAACTGGTGAATTAGCATTCTCATTGGTGGGCATGGTTATGAGACGAAGGGAGAAAGGCCGCTGGCTCAGGCTTCCGTGGGAGGCGGTCTGGGATGTGCAGACTGCAGGTTAGCTGTCCTCAAAACGGCCACCACGGGTCACCCCAAAGACGGTGTGGCTTGTGCAGCTGGCCAGTGCGATTTTTTAAACTTGATTACCTTTGTGGTTTGGGCAGGTGTCATTGGTAGGTTTTTATCCCTTTTCATTGTTCCAGAAGTTTTTAGAATGTCTTTCCCAGGTTTATTCTAAAATAGTCTTTGACATAGTTTCTCACATACTTAATATTTCATTCCCGTATGTAGATGTGAATTTCTGCCTGGCATTATTCCTTTCAGCTTAGAGCAAACATTTCTGGTAATGTGGTAAGTATAGTGGTGAAAAATCAGCTTGTTATCTGAAAAAAACCCTTTATTTTTGCCTTTACTTTTAAAGTATAATTTCTTGTCGAATACAGACTTCCACATGGTCAGATTTTTTTCTTTTAGCACCTTTTTTTTCCCTTTCTTTTATTGTGGTTAAAAAATATATATATATATATATATATATATATATATATATAACATAAAATTTACTATTTTAACAGTATTATGTATATAATTCAGTGGTTCTAAGTATATTCAGTGCTGTATAACTGTCATCATTGTGCATTTCCGTAACTTTTTTTTATCATCCCAAGCAGAAAGCTCTGTACCTGTTAAACAGTAACTATCCATTCCCCCTTCTCTCTAGACCCTTGGTAGCCTCTATTCTACTTTCTTTCTTATGACTTTGCCTATTCTATGTAGCTCCTTGAAGTGGAATCATAGAGTGTTTGTCATAGCCTGGTTTTTAGGCTTTGTGAGAGTAAGTCTATTTCAGTTTTGTTTTTAAACTTAGAGTTAAACCTTAGTACTAGCCTGTGGTCTTCCCAAGATAAGTCCTTTCTAGGATTTTATTCAAAAGTCTCAACCTTGAAACTTTGTCTTTTCTACACAAAGTATTTCTCAAAATCTGCGTCAACTAAATGGTATGTATATGTTTAAATATAAGTAAAGAGTAGATGGCAGACTTTGTTCTATCCTTTCAGTTTATGGGTGTGATTCTGCTACAAAGAATCCTATTTTCTTTTCTGTTGGCTGGATTCTGGTCTTACAGTTTTTCTGCCTTTGAGTAGGATACTTTGAAAGACAGCATGATTGATAAAACATTTTGTGTACTAATTTTAGATTTTTGTGATAACTGGTATGTGATATATCAATACTTCACTCTTTAGTATGGCTAGTTAATGCTGTTTTAAGGTTTTTTTCCTTCCTTATACTTATTTATTTATTATTTCAAGTATTTTATTTTTATTTATTTTTTTATTATGTTCAGTTAGCCACTGTGGTACATCATTAGTTTTTTTTTTTAAAGATTTTATTTATTTAACAGACAGAGATCACAGGCAGGCAGAGAGGCAGGCAAAGAGAAAGGAGGAAGCAGGCCTCCTGCGGAGCAGAGAGCCCAATGTGGGGCTCGATACCAGGACCCTGGGATCACGACCTGAGCCGAAGGCAGAGGCTTTAACCCACTGAGCCACCCAGGTGCCCACATCATTAGTTTTTGATGTAGTGTTCAGTGATTCATTAGTTGCGCATAACACCCAGTGGTCTGTTGTAAGTTTTTTATTTTTAGATAGTTATAAATTCACATGCAGTTAAAAGAAGTAATGCCGAGAGATCCCTGTGGATCCTTTGCTCGGTTTTCTCCAATGGTAATAATCTTGTAGAACTATAGTGTAATATTATGTTTGGGATATTGACGTTGATTTAGTCAAGATACAGAACACTTGTATCTTCACAAGAATAACCCAGTTTGCCTTTTAATAGTCATACCTACTCATCTCCATGCCTTCCTTAACCCTTGGCAGCCACTGATCTATTCTCCATTAGTATAATTTCGCTTTTTCAAGAATGCTATATGAATGGCATCATACAGTATATAACCTTTTAGGAACAAGCTTTTTAGTAATTCAGTGTAGTTCTCTGGAGAGTCATCCAGGTGGTTGTATTTATTAATAGCTTGTTCCATTTTATTGCTAAGTAACCCATGCTATGGGTCTGTCACTGTTTAACCATTTGCCCATTGAAAGATATCTGGATTGTTTCCAGTTTTGGGTCGTTATAAATAATTCGGCTATAAACATTTGTGTACATTTTTTTCTGTAATTCTTTTTGAATGTTTTGACCAAATGCACATAACATAAAATGTATCATCTTAAACATTTTGTTAAAAAGATTTTATTTATTTATTTGACACAGAGAGAGAGAGAGATCACAAGGAGGCAGAGAGAGAGATGTGGGGCTTGATCCCAGGACCCTGAGACCATGACCTGAGCTGAAGGCAGAGGCTTAACCCACTGAGGTGCTCCTAAATATTTTTTAATGGTACAGTTCAGTGGCCTTAATTATACTCATATTTCTGTGCAACCATCACTACCATCCTTCTATAGAGCCCTTTATATCTTGCAAAAGTAAAACTCTGTACTTATTAAACAGTAATTCCCTCCATTTAGCCCCTGGCAATTTAGCTCCTGGCAACCACAATTCTGTTCTCCATCATTAAAATAAAAAATAAAAAATTAAAATAAAACTACTGCTGTAGTTACCTCATGTAAGTGGAACCATGCATTATCTGTCCCTTTATGACTGGCTTTTTTCATTTAGCATGATATCCTCAAGGTTCACGCATGTTGTAGCATCTGTCAGAATTTCTTTTTAAGGCTGTGGGGCACATGGGTGGCTCAGTCAGTTAAGCATTCAACTCTTAATCTCAGCTCAGGTTTTGATCTCAGGGTCGTGAGTTCAAGCCCTACATTGGGTTGGTGTGGAGCCTAGTTTAAAAAAAAAAAATTTCTTTTTAAGGCTGAAAAATATTCCACAATATATATCCCACATTTTGTTTATCCATTTACCTCTTGATGGATACTTAGGTTGCTGCCAACCTTTGGCCACTGTATACTGCTGCTGTGAACACGGATGTACAAATATCTGTTAGAATCCCTACTTTCAATCCTTTTGAGAACTGTGAAATAAAATGACTGGATTTTCTGGTAATTCTGTTTTCAGTTTGCGCAAGGACTACCATTGGCAACACCATTTTAAATTCCCAATAGTAGTGTACAAGGGTTCCACTTTCTCCGTATCCCTACCAACACTTGCGACCTATTTATTTTCTGTAAATAACAATCATTCTAATGGGTGTGAAGTAGCATTTAATTGTGGTTTTGGTTTGTATTCCCTAATGATTATGATGTTAAACATTTCTCATGTGCTTATCGGCCATTTGTATATCTCCTTAAAATTTTCCCAAAGGGAAAAAGAGAAAAGTTGAAGGTGGGGAAAAAGCTCCAACCTTTTAAATTCCCTGGAAGTCAATTCATCTGGAGAGGGAGGGCATTGCAGCAATGGCTGCCCACCTCTGTATCTGCACCTGTGACCAATACCAGCAAGAAGCAATCAGAGTACATATCTTGTATTTGGAGGACAGGGTCTTTATTGCCCAAGCTGGCACTCACAGGCTGTGTGCGGTCTACTCTAGGAATACATGCATGGCTGTCTGCCAGAAGGATGGGGATGGGGAATGGGTAGATGCTACTGCAGTAAGAGCTAAAGTTTACCCTGACTAGTGACAGTTTACTTCAAGCCTTCATTTGAGAGTTACAGCCTTAAATAAACTCCAGAGTTCCATAACATTTGCATTAAATTCTGGCAGAGCAATTATTCTTTAGATGGAGAGATGGATTCCTGGCATTTCCTACTTGGCCATCTTCTCTCTAACTCCATCTTATTAATTTTGTATTTTATCATTCTGATTTAAAGATATTAATCCTGTCTCATAGCTATCTGCTTATACTTAAAAAATTTAAGTTATCATTACCTTTGTATATGTCTTTTGCCTTATGGGCATTTTGAATCTTATATAATTGTATCAGCCAACAGATTATTTTAACATTTTAAAAAGATTTTAACAGATTCTGGCTTTGATAACATTTTATGGAAAATCTACTATTTTCAAATTAAAACCAGTTAAACTAAAAAATAAAATCTCTTTCAAAAAAACCTGATATATATGCCTATATTGTTGTGTGATGGGTTTTTTTTTGGCTCCCCTTCTTTTAGATTTTATATATTAAATCATTAATACTTTAAGATTTCATTTTTATGTATAGCATGAGGTAGGAATCTAATTTATTTTTCCAAATAGATAACATTATGTCAAGACAGCTTATTGAATAACATATTTATTTACTACTGGTATTAAATATCATGGTTTTTCTCAAATTCCATTAGAATATACATGAATTTGTTTCTGAACTTGATGTTTAATTCCATTAACTTTTTTTTTTTTTTTTTTGGTTCATTTCTATGTCATTACTACAGTATTGTTTTGAGACTTTGTGATTAGTTTATTATTGGGTATTTTACAGTTTTGGCTGGTATTAGAAATAATCTCTCCATTTTGCTTCTTTAACCCATTTATTGTGAACTCTTGTAGACATACCTCCTGTAGGTAGACAATTATGTTGGCATTCTAATACACTTACAAGTTTTCTAGTACTTATATTCTGTATCAGTTGGCTTTCTCTAAATACATGCACTGTGGTAGAATTTCTGAATCAGTGTCTGCCTATCTTCATCTTTACCAGATGATGCCAAAGTATTTTTCAAAATGTTTTTTGCCAATAAATATAATTGTATTTCATATATGTATGTTTGTTTATATGTGCATATGTTTATATATACATATACACATATATTTGTGTAGCTTTATTACTAAAACCTTTTATTAATCCTAATAATCTATATGTAGATTCTCATTGATTTCTAAATTCATAAGCATCTTACTTGTGAATAATGATAGTTATGAAAGAACTTAATTTTGTTTTCTTTTGCTTTAGTTGCCATATATTTACTTGGATGTGTTAACAGCCCCACAAAAATCTGGTTCATTGACCTTTTTATTTTAAAGAAATAGCATTCCAAATCTAGTAATGCTTGCTGCCTTGAAGTCTACTTGTTTGATACTAAAATAACTGTAGGGGTGCCTGGGTGGCTCAGTCAATTAAGCATCTGACTCTTGATTTTGGCTCAAGTCATGATCTCAGGGTCATGAGATTGAGCCCCTCATTGGCTCCATACTGGATGTAGGGACTGCTTAAGATTCTCTCTTTCTCTTTCCATTTGCCTCTCCCCCCTCCACTTACACTCTCTTTCTCTCAAAAAAGAAAAAAGAAATAAAAAGAATAACCACAATAGCTTCCTTTGGTTAGTGTTTGCATGTATATCTTTCTTTTTGTTTTCAGTCTTTCTGTGTATTCTTATATTTAAGATGTTTCTCTTAGAAGCAGCACATACATTTAAACATTTTTTGGGTGATCTTTGTATTTTAATTGGTTCATTTAGTCCATTTATGTTTCATTCAGTTACTCATATATTTGGATTTGAATTTTCTCTTTTATTCTTTGTTTCTTATTTGTCCCACATGGTGGGAAATTGTCCCCCATATGCTTCCTTCTATATCTCATTTCTTGCCTTCTTTAGTATTATTTTCTAGCATTACATTTTCTTTTTTATTAATATGTTTGTATTTCCTTTTTTTTTTCCCCCACAGAGAGAGAGAGAGAGAGCAAGGGGAGGGGCAGAGGGTGAGGGAGAAAGTATCTCAAGGGGGTTGCACACCTAACACAGAGCTTGACACAGGGCTTGATCTCACAACCCTGGGATCATGACCTGAGTCGAAATCAAGAGTCAAACGCTTACCTGACTGGGCCACCCAGGCACCCTGTATTGACTTCTTTTACCATTCTCTTTGAATTAACCTAGAAATTTCAACATACATAATTGACTTATGCAAGTCTATTAGAAGGTAGTACTTTTTAATCACTTCTCAGACAATTCAAGGACTATAGAGTACTTGAATGAACTACATTTAACACCTTCCCAACTTTTGTGTTTATATTTTAAAACTCAGTATGCATTTAAAACAGTGGGAAACATTATTATTTTATAACAGTCAATTTTCATTTAGATTTGCCCATTTACTTTTTCCTTTGCATTTAATCTCCTCCACTTCTTTTTTTCTTTCGGCTTCCACTTTGTGTTATTTTCTCTGTTTCTGAAGAACACCCTTTAGTATTTTCATTAGTACAGGTCTTGTTGGTGATGAATTTGCTCATTCTTGTTTATATAAAACAATTCTTATTTTCCCTTCATTTTTGAAGGATATTTTCACTGAATATAGTGTTCTGAATCAGGACATATTTCTTTTCAGCACATTGTTAGTAATTAGTCTATTGTCTCAGGCTTCCTTTTTTTGCTGTTGAAAAGACGGCTGTCATTTTAATTGTCACTTATTTGAAGGTAACCTGTTTTCCCTTTTGCTATTTTTAGATTTTTCTATTTCATTGTTCATATTCTATTTTACTTAATGTATCTTGTTATGGTCTTTTATGATTTTAATTTATGGATATTGTTTACAATGGCTTTTATAATTTTGGAAAAATCTTATTCCATTTTTTATTTATTTTTTATTTTTTTGGGAAGATTTTTATTTATTTATTTGTCAGAGAGAGAGAGAAAGAGCAGAAGCAGTGGGTAGTGGCAGGCAGAGGGAGAAGTACGCTCCCTGCCAAGCAAGGGAGCCTGATGTGGGACTTGATCCCAGGACCCTGGGATCATGACCTGAGCTGCAGGCAGACACTTAACCAACTGAGCCACACAGGAGTCCCTCTTAATCAGTTTTTTAAAACATTACGTATATCCTATTCTTTTACTTTCACCTTTGAAATTCTGATTAAACACAATATTAGACCTTTTCACATTATCTACCCTATTTCTTAATGTTTCTTCTGTATTTTCTATAATTTTATCTCTTTTATTTTATTTTTTGAATATTTTAAAATTTATCATATAATGTATTCTTTGTTTCAGGATACAGGTCTGTGATTCATCAGTCTTACACAATACCCTGTGCTCATCACAACACATACCGTCCCCAGTGTCCATCACCTAGCCATCTCATCCCCCCAGCCTTCTCCCCTCCAGCAACCCTCAGTTTGTATCCTAAGTTTAAGAGTCTCTTATGGCTGTGTCCCTTTCTGGTTTCACTTTGTTTCATTGTTTCCTCTCTTCCCCTATGATCCTCTGCCTTGTTTTGTAAATTCCGCATATAGTGAGATCATATGATAATTTTCTTTCTCTGATTGTCTTACTTCACTTATCATAATACCTCTAGTTCCATTTAATCTCCTTTAGCTACATTCTGGCTAACTTTTTTCTGATTAGTCTTCTAATTTAGTAGCTCTTTTTTCTCTATCCTATCATCTACCAAACATGTACACTGAGGTCTTCCTTTTGGTTATCTTTTCATTTCTAGGAGTTCTGTTTTTGTTTTGTTTTTTAAGAGCCTGGTTTCTTTTAGTTTATGGTATGAATTGTAGATGTTTTTCATGTTTTTAAAATCTTTTTTAATCATTAGAAGTGTACTTGTTTCATATTTATGCCTGATAATTCTAGTATCTGAGATCCAAATTAGAATATTTTTCCTGCATGTTCTCATTTATGGTGCCCCCCCCCCCTTTTTTTTTTTGTGCCTGATTATCTTTTTTTTTTTTTTTTTTTTTTTAAAGATTTATTTATTTGACAGAGAGAAATCACAAGTAGACAGAGAGGCAGCCAGAGAGAGAGAGGGAAGCAGGCTCCCTGCTGAGCAGAGAGCCCGATGCGGGACTCGATCCCAGGACCCTGAGATCATGACCTGAGCCGAAGGCAGCGGCTTAATCCACTGAGCCACCCAGGCGCCCATGTGCCTGATTATCTTTGACTGTGTGCTTATCATGGCCCTTGAATAATTATTTGTGTAGTTTCACCATGGCCTAGGATGGAGGCATTTTTGTCTAGATACTATTTTTTGCATTTATTTTTGCCAGTTATATGTGTACTGTTTATATGAAAAACACTCTTCTGTTCTTTACTCTCATACTGCTGTCATACTCAGAACTCTCTACATCGGGGCACTTCAGTGGCTCAGTTGGTTAAGTATCTGCCTTTGGTTCAGGTCATCATCTTGGGGCCCTGGAATCGAGCCCCATGTCAGGCTCCCTGCTCATTGGGAAGTCTGCTTCTCCCTCTGCCCCACCCCCCACTTGTGTGCATGCTCTCTCTCAAATAAAATACAAACAAACAAAAAAACAAACAAACAATAAAAACACCTCTCTAACACCACTTTTGACACCAGATGTGTGGGTTTCTACACCAAGCAATTCTTTGATGCCATCTGGGTGTCCTACAATTAAGTTCAATACTGACTCCAGCTGGAGTTAGAATTTGTCTCATAAATCTGCCACCTCTTCTTTAGATACCGGTTGAAAGTCTAGGTTGTCACTTATGCTTCTGACCAACTGGCTATAAATCAGAGGTTCCCGTGACCCCATTCTTGGGTTCAGTTAACTTGTATCATCTTCCTGACATGTATGCTTAGCTACCTGGGAACTCCCCAGACCTTGTACTTTTGGAATTTTTGCGGAGGTTTCATCATGTAGGCATGCATACTCTTTAGCTCAATTGCCAGTACTTCCATCCTTCCCAGTGGATGGGGATGGGGCTGAAAATTTCAAGATTTTAATCATGGTTTAGTCTTTCTGGTGACTAGTCTTCTTGCTGATGCTATCTGGGAGCCCACTAAGAGAGTTGCCTCATTAAAGCAAAAGACAATCGTATCAACCAAGGAATGCCAAGGGATTTAGGAGCTCTGTTAGAAACTGTGGTCAATGACCAAACAGTAGAACAAAAGATGGTCCTAGTGCTGTTATAATTTAGGAAATTACGAGGATTTTAAGAGATCTTTCCTAGGAACTAAGGGAAGAGACAAATATATATATTTTCCATTATTTTACACACCATTAATCAGAATCTACTTAAACTTAATTTGAAGTTTAACATTCCCTGACCCATCCAGACTATGTGTTTGCAAATCTCTATGCAAGTGCTCCAGTCAACTCTGGACTTCTCAGGGGTATTTTTTTTCTCTTTCTAAGTCCTCTTATCCCTATCCTTTTCCTCCTCCTCATTCTTTTCCCCCCTAGATCCAAGACAGTCTTGCTCAATGTACTTGGTGTTGAGATAGAAGGTAGGAGTGGACTAAGTGGACTTGCATAGTTCTGAATCAGCTCTATTATGGGAGCATTAGCTCTTTCAGTCCCCAGCATTTTGTGGGAAGTGTGTCTTATGAAACTCCCACCTCTGATGGGCTCTGGGCTTGACTTATGTCTCTCTTTGATGCTATTTAACCGAACACATGTGTGCTAGTGTTGGCAAATGCTTGTAGTGCAATAATAACAGCATTAGTCCTCGGTTTACCCCAGAATTTAGCTTGGTACTTTTTATAAGGGTTCTAATGTTTTTAAGATGATATTTCTTAATATTTTATCCAACATTTTTAGTAAATTAAGTAGGAGAATTACTCTGAATAATTTAGTCTGCCACAATCAGAAAACTCTATCTCTTTAGCATTGTATTCTAGTTTATAATTTCTCTTTTATCAGCTGAATCTAATTGGCTGTTGAAATCTATATGTCAAGTTTAAAATTTTTAATTATTATATTTCTTATCTTTAGAAGCTCCATTTTTCTTAAGTCTGCCCAGTCATTTTATCATTTTATCATTTTTTATGCCTTAATTATATTTTCAATATATTTTTTCTTAATTTCTGTGAGGATAAACATGTTTTACATTCTATATCTGATTATTTCATTATTTGAGGCCATTATAGGTCATGTTATCCTTTCTTATATTTGGCTGGCTTTTAGTCTGTTATTTTTGGTAGTTCATTTCTCATGTATTTTGTAATTTTTTTTTTTTTTTAAACTATGGGCTCATGTTAATTGGAACTTGGGAATTCTCTGAGGTCTGGTAAGTTAAGATGTGTTTTTCCAGGCAGTATTTGCATTTGTTTTTGATGGGTTTTTAAAGCTCTGCAACACCAAGATCACTTGTGTGTGGGTGTGTGTGTGTTTGTGTATGTGTGTGTGTTCTCAGACCACACAGATAATGAGAATTCTTTAAATTTGTCTGAATGCATTTTTTGTTCATGAATTTTCTAGCGAGACTTTTCCTCCTTTACATTTGTATCCACAGCTGAAACTTGCAGGTTTCCTGTTTCTTACAGTGGCCTTTTCCAGTTTTTCCCTTTCACTGGGCATGTTACTCCTTGAGATTCCTTACTTTTTTTGTGGAAAATCTCTAGTATGTTTTCTCATGCTTCTAGATTTCATTCCTTGTCCTTTATGCACAGAGACCTTCAAAACCAAAGTTGGCAGTAGCATGCGTTAGCAGATACCACTGGGTGCCACCTACCTTCAGGATTGATTTGCCTATCTGGATTTAACATTTTTCTTATTTCTTTAACCTTAGGTTATTTCTCTTATTCTCCTATCACTTCAGTGTACATTGGAAAAACTTTTTTTAACCCTTTTTTCATCGTTCTTAAGAAAGGCTCTTCAGGATATCTCATTACTTCATTACCCTAATATTTCTCAAATGTTATTTTTAATGTTTCTTTTATAGGATTCAGTTTAGCTGCATTTAAAAGGAACAAGAGGAAACTAGAGCTGGCAGAAAGAGTGGAAACAGATTTCATTCAACTAAAGAAAAGAAGACAATCAAGTGAAAAGGTCAGGACGTGTTTGAAATATTAACCATTAATGTATCATAATGATATCTATAATCTGTGTTTAGACATATCAGCTTTAGAATAGTACTTTCCAGTAAAAATACAATGCATGCCACATATGTACTGTTAAGTTTTCTAGTAGTTACATTTAAAAAAGTAAGAAGAAACAAGTGAAATTAATTTTAATAATTATTTTGTTTAAACCAGTGAATCCAAAATATCCCTTCAGAAATATAACCAGTGGAAAAATTATTCGTGAGCTGTTAAGCTTTCTTTTTCATTTTTTAAAAAAAAATTTTTTTTTTTTATAAACATATAATGTATTATTAGCCCCAGGGGCACGGGTCTGTGAATCGGCAGGTTTACACATTTCACAGCACTCACCATAGCACATACCCTCCCCAATGTCCATAACCCCACTACCCTCTTCCTACACCCTTCCCCCCCCAGCCACCTTCAGTTTGTTTTGTGACATTAAGAGTCTCTTTTGGTTTCTCCCTCCCGATCCCATCTTGTTTCATTTATTCTTTTCCTACCCTCTTAAACCCCCCCACCCCCATTGCATCTCCACTTTATCATATCAGGGAGATCATATGATAGTTGTCTTTCTCTGATTGACTTATTTCGCTAAGCTTAATACCCTCTAGTTCCATCTACGTCGTTGCAAAATGGCAAGATTTCATTTCTTTTGATGGTTGCATAGTATTCTATTATATATATGTACCACATCTTCTTTATCCATTCATCTGTTGATGGGATATCTAGGTTCTTTCCATAGTTTGGCTATTGTGGACATTGCTGCTATAAACATGTGCATGTGCCCCTTTGGATCACTACATTTGTATCTTTAGGGTAAATACCCAGTAGTGCAATTGCTGGGTCATAAGGTAGCTCTATTTTCAACTTTTTGAGGAACCTCTGTGCTGTTTCCCAGAGTGGTTGCACCAGCTTGCATTCCCACCAACAGTGTAGGAGGGTTCCCCTTTTTTTTCATTTTTTAATTAAGTCTTCAAAACTGGTGTATATTTTATATTTAACATCTCAATTTTGGCACTAAGTTTTCATTGGAAATATTTGGTTTGTACTTAAATTTAACAAAATTAACAGTTGAAAAAGTAGGTTTATATAACAGTTTATTCTGAACATACTGAAAACTTTCTAATAATTAAATATGTTTTAAAATTAAAATTAGTTAACATTTAATGAAATTAAAAATTCAGTTTCTCATATGCTCTTGCCACATTTTAAGTGCTCAGTAGGTACATGTGGCCCATGACTATTGTTTTGGTTCTTATAGCTCTGGATAGTGATTCTTAACATGGCTATTTAGAGGGTAGAGTGTGTTTATAAGGAAATGTGTATATTGAATTCATGTAGATTTGTTTTTATATTCTAATTACATGTCTCTGTTTCTTAGTCTTTTATATTCTTTGTTTGCATTTTGCACATCACTGTTGCTGTCATGAGTCCACGTGTTGCGTATCTTAGGTGTTTTGAGGGCTAGAGAGAAGTTGAAAACCACAACATTCTTGCTTAGCCTATGGCTTGGGGTTTGTTAGCACCCAATTCATGATGGGTGTCTCATATTACAGGCTTTTGATGTACTTTGATACCTCATTAATGTTCTTTATTGGTTATTCCTTTTATGATTGCTTATATACTGTTTATGCTTTCTGTCATAGTTTTATTTACTCTATATAAATGCATAATAAGTTATCTTTCATAGTGTTATATATTTTCCCAGTATGTTGCTACAAGGAACAATTAATCAAATTTTTTTGGTCTAAATCTTTTCATTTTCTTCCAGAAAGGAGTAGAAAATTAGCATGTGAATGAACAAATTAGTAGGTAGGTCTTGGTGAAAGTGGATAGTAGTGTGGTTCCATTTCTTGGGTTTCTATACCCCATGTGATATCTGAGCGAGCAAATTTAAGACTTTTGATCTTTTAAAAAACTGGTAAAATTTGCATGCAGTGAGTAATTTAGTCATTTTTATTAATGTGTATACCCATGCAACTCACATACCTGTCAAGAAGTAGAACATTTCCAGTTCTTTTTGTGCTTCCTTCCAACCAGTCTTGACCCTCCACTGGTAACTGCTACTCTGATTTTTCTCACCATAGATGTTTTGTATTTTTTTTAAACTTTATATAGTTAAAATCATACAAAAGGTACTCTTTTCTTTTTGGTTGATTTTGCAAAGTACCTTTGAGACACTGGCTCATTATTTTTTAATGTATTGAGTGATTAATATTTCCTAGTGTGAATATACTATTAATTTGTTTGTTTTTCTGTTCTCTTATTGATAGACATTTGGCTTGTTTCCAGATTTTAACTACTGTGAATAAAGCTGTTCTGAACATTCTTTTTTTTTAAGATTTTTAAAATTTATTTATTTGACACACAGAAAGAGTGCAGACAGGGGAAGCCGTAGGCAGAGGGAGAGGGAGAAGTAGGCTCCCCACTGAGCAAGGAGACCAGCATGGGGCTCCATCCCAGGACCCTGGGATCATGACCTGAACTGAAGGCAGATGCTTAACTCACTGAGCCACCCAGGTGCCCCTACTCTGAACGTTCCTATATATGAGTTTAGGATTTTTTTTTTTTTTTTGACATAAGTTTAGGATTTTTATGCAGTTGATCTCATAGAGAATATATTTAGCTGGTCTTATTCAGAAGATTAATTTTTTTTCTTCAGAAAATATTTATTAAGCAGTTACTCTTGTTACGGAGCTGGGTATTAAGAAAAACAATGGTGAACAAGGTGGAAGAAATTCATGCAATAATGAAACTCTACATTTTAGTGGAAAGAAACAGAAACATACAAGTATATAATTAAGTAAGCTAGTTACCATGTTTGGTAACTGTTAGGAAGGAAAACACTGCCCTTAAGATGATATGATACAGAGTAACTTGGATGTGAGTCACAAGAGCCTTAAAGGAAGACTCCTTTAGCTAGAGTCATCATGATAGGTCTCTCTGAGGACATAATCATTGAAAAATGAGATGTGAATTTTATGAAGAGTCAGAGAACTCATTCCAGGCATAATGAACTGCATATGCAATGGAGGGAATGGAGAAGCACACCAGTGTGCCTAAAGCAGAGTGCAAGGGGAGAATGGTATGAAATGGAGCTGGGGACATAGCTGGGTGCTGGCTCCATTAGGATCTGGTAGATTATGGCAGGGGGTTTCCATTTTATTTCATGAATAATGAGTAACCATGGAAGAGTTGAAAGTAGAGAAGTGATGCCATCTCATTCACATTTTACAGCATTCTCTTGGGCTGTTTTGTGTCATGCGAGGGTGGGGCAAGAGTAGAAGTGAGGGGACTAGTTAGGAAGTTATTCCAGTTGGGAGATGTTGACAACAGGAACTGATAGGGATGACATTGGAGAGAAGTAACTGTATCAGGGACATCTTTTGAGAGTTCCTAGAAAGATAGGCATTTTTGCTCTCTTAGATACTGGTAAGGAAGAGAGAAGAATGAAAGGTTTTAGCTTCAGTGACTGAGTATTGCCATTTACTGAGGTAAGGAGGCCTGGAGGAGGCATGGCTTCATGGTGATAGATGTAAGAAGTGGAAATTTGGCTCATTTCCCCTTAATGGACTCAGATTAACCAATACTTTCCAATTTCACCATAAGACACATTACCTGATGCCAACAGCACCCTAAACGCCCTAAAGCTAATAGAACATCATTTAGTGTACCATGCACTCTGCTCCTTTCAGTTGAATTATATGCCACCAAGAACCCCGTTATGTTTGTTATTATTACTGTAATTATATAAATCATTAAGTGTCATGTAAACTGATGAATACTGAGTTTAAAAAACAGAGTTATGGGTTTGTAAGGTAAGATTGTTGTTTGAGAGCTAACTTGAAAAAATAAAGTTGGTTCATAAAAAATTGCCATAGAATTAAGTATAGACATGCCAGCCGTAAAAGAGAAAAATCATAAAAATCTAAAAGCATTCTGGGTGTGTTGTTAGTGTCTTTATGTTCTTGTTCTATTTTAGATAAAATGAAACTTGAAATCCTAGGACAGTTCAGTGTATTATAGTTTATATAAGAAAGATGATATGGAACATTTAGTTGTGGGCCTACATTCAAAGAAAAGGCTTTGGTCTTATATAAAAAGATTGGCTAATGAATGAACCTTGGTGTTTTAAATAAGAAGAAAATGTTTAAGTTATGTGTACTTTGTTTTTAAATGATTCTCCACTTTACCCAGAGAATATTCAACTTTTGAAAAATTTAACCAACCACTTACCATACTGGTTAGGAGGAATTTTCTTTTTTTCTTCCTTTTTTTTTCTTTTTCTTTTTCTTTTTTAAGGAGGATTTTTCAATAAAAAGCTTGATACAGCAGGAGGAAAGATTAACTGTGGATTTGGGTTACATATATCTGAAGCTATGGACAGATCAGAAAGGAGATTTCCACTTGGGAATTATTGGCATCAAAAGTTATATACATACATGTGGCTAGATGAGCTCACTTAGTAGTGAGAGAAGATAGGGGTCTGAAAATTGAACCCTGAGCCAGTTAAACATGTACAAGTTGGGAAGAGGAAAACCCAGCAAAGGAGAAAGAAGATGCAGTCAGTGAGACAGATGTTATCACCAGAAGAGTGTCTAGGAAGCCATAGAGGAGTAGTTCAAAGTCAGTCATCATCTGGATGGAGCACTGCTAAGAGGGCAGAGAACTGACCTTTGGATTTAGCAACTGAAGACTGTGGGCCTAGATAAGGATAGTTTCTGTGACACAGTGGATTATGGACCAGTGTGGCACAGGTTAATCAGGGAGAACAAGGGTGCAGATGATTCTTTTGAGAAGTTTTGCCATGGAGTAGTAAGAAAGAGAGAGAGAGATCTGAGGTCAAGAGACTCTACCATTGTCAGTTATGGTCTATAATTCAGTAAGTCATTTATCATAAAAAGGCTCAGTTTTCTTTTTTCTTTTCTTTTCTTTCTTTTACCTTTCTTTTCCTTCCTTCCTTCCTAAATTTTATTTATTTATTTGAGAGAGAGAGTGAGTGAGAGAAAGTATGGAAGGAGGAGGGTCAGAGGGAGAAGCGAGCCTCCCACTCAGTGGGCTGCATGATGCGGGATTCGATCTTGGGACTCTGGGATCATGACTTGAGCCAAACAGGGGCGGAGGCTTAACCAATTGAGCCACCCAGGTGTCCAAAGGCTCACTTTTCTTATCTTTAAGGAAATTGTGATATTCTCCCATAGCAGGGCTGTTATTGGGAACAAAAGTGATAGTAGATATTCAAGTTGTTTGTGGCTGTAATTGATGTAGACACAATAGTCTTTGCCATTGTGACCTGTAACCTTAAATTCAGTTGGCCAAGAAAAGAAAAAGGAGGGGAGGAAGGGTAAGAAAACTGCTGCCCAAATTAATTACCTTGGGTGGAGTATTTTAGATATCTTAAATGACAGGAAAATTATTTTTTACTATTATTAACATATAATGTATTATTTGTTTCAGGGGTACAGGTCTGTGATTCATCAATCTTATATAATACACAGTACTCACCACAACACTTACCTTCCTCAATGTCCATCACCCAGCTACCTCATCCCTCTCACTCCCCTCCACTCCAGCAATCCTCAGCTTATTTCCTGAGATTAAGAGTTATGGTTTGTTTCTCTTATTTCATCTTGTTTCATTTTTCGCTCTTCCCACCTATGATCTTCTGCCTTGTTTCTGAAACTCCATGTATTGGTGAGGTTATATGAGAATTGTTTTTGTTTGATTGAGTTATTTTGCTTAGCATGATATCGTCTTGTTACATCCACATCATTGCAAATGGCAAGATTTCCTTTTTTTGATGGCTGAGTAATATTCCCTTGTATGTATGTACCATATCTTTTTTATCCATTCATCTGTTGATGGACATTTGGCTCTTTCCATAGTTTGGCTATTGTGGACATTGTTGTTATAAACATTGAGGTGCAGGTGCCCCTTCAGATCATTACATCTTTATCTTTGGGGTAAATATCCAGCAGTGCAATTGCTGGGTTGTAGGGTAGCTCTATTTTCAACTTTTAAGAAACCTCTATACTGTTTTCCAGAGTGGCTGTACCAGCTTGCATTCCCACCAATAGCGTAGGAGGGTTCCCCTTTCTGACAGGAAAATATTTTTAATATTCAGAGTATCTGAGCTTTAAAGCAAAGCTCTGTGTTTTGACACTGGCCTACAAAAATGATTGGGACCTAAGGCCCTGCCATTAAAGAAAGATGCTGGCCAGAGGCTTTGTCTTATAGATGTTCGCTGCATAACCTTGGTAGGCCTTATTTCAATAGTAAAGGTAATAAACATGGCCACAGAAAGAAAAGACCACTGGATGATGAGCCAGTGAGGAAGAAAGTTATAATTTTTAAGAGGAAGTATAGTAATTTTTTTAGAGATATGACAGGGAAGGACAGATAGCTACTTTCTAAATAACCTGTATTTGGTTTTTTTCTTCTTATCCTGTGTGTGTAGCTTCAGCATAGTTGTGGTTAGCCAGCATTGATTGAGGCTCAGGACTACTGTTTGTTGGAGCCATATAATATAACCTGTGAGTTGGTTATATAAATATAGCCAAAAGAATAGAGTGTTTGGTAACTTTCGTAATGTTGACAATTTTTGTTACTGTTGAAGGAGATAAACATTGTCTTGAAGAGTATATGGTAGAGTAAGTCAATATTTTTAATCCTGAAAATAAATCAATTGGAAATTTTTGTTGCATTGATATTTCTTGTTTTTCTATAAAAAAGTAATTGATTTTTACCAATATTACCACAATACTAGTAGAAATAAAAATTAAAGCAAGAGAAATATTTAATAGCTTGCTATCTCACTAAACTGTAGTATTTTTATTTTCCTCAGTCTTTGATCATTTACATTTACATTTGACTTAGTTTAAAATAAGAATAGTTAATCCTTGGAATGTTTTTGGCGGCAAACAATAGAAAACCTGATTGTGGTTAGGCTATGCATATTTGTCTTCCTTCTCCCTGGCCTGTTGCCATATAATAAAAAGTTTGGAGGTGGTTGGTTGCTGGCGTTAGCTTAGGTTTCCAATGGTGCTTAGCCAACATATCTGGGATTCTCTTGGGCCTTTCTCTCATGCCTTTTGCCTTATGGATGTAATATGGCTCCTACAATTTTAGATGTCACATCTGCATTCAAGGTGAGAAGAAGGGAGATGATGGGGGTAGGGAGACTACTGCCAGATGTATCTGTTACTTTTAAAATCTGGGATGCAAACGTTTTCCAGAGTCTCCCTGTAGACTTCCCCTTAGTTATTTTTGGGGGAATAGTGGAGAAGAGGCACATTTTAGTCACTTGGCTATTCTTGGCTGTAAGAGAGCTTAGAAAGTTGAGTGGGTTATCCTAATGACTGTCTTATATAGCTCATGTCTTGCTGCTGGACACTGTCTTTCCAAACAAAATAGTGGTTTTGTTGTCAAAGGAGGGGGAGGAGTGTGGCTGTTAGGTAGGCAATTTGTAGCATATAGTGTAAGGGGAGAAAGTTTTTAATCAGTTCCTTCCCCACAATTAACATATCCTTTATTACTATAAACCGATATTGGTGGAAGAAACTAATCTGCACAAAAATCAAATAAAAACAATTTTGTTGTGACTTTTCAGGATATATAGATTTTAAGATATAATATTAAAACGAGTAATGTCAATTCTAGTAATTGCCTTTTCTTGGTAAGTGGCATCTCTGTTTCAACCTTGTTTATTTTTCATGACTTAGAGAGAAGACATGCTGGAGAAGGAAACATTTACTATTTAACTGTAGTGCTGTATATATAATACAAAAATAGTCATTGTTTACTCTGTTCCATTCCCCTCTCTGGGTGCACCCAACTCTTCTGGATTTTTCTTTTACCACTTCTTTCCCTTATGGCATATAGACAGTTCATACTTTGCATGATAGTGCTGGACCATAAAAATGTACTAGCTGGAAATGTGTAAAGGGATCTTAATGACAAAAAATTACACTTGTTTCATGACCTTTAAACACTTTTGCCAGAGCATTAAAAACTCTTTTACTGTTGGTTATAAATGTATAGAGCAATGATTAAAAGTAAGTAAAACTAATATTTATTTAGTATACTAATTTGAAACATTTGTGGCAGTAAGAATTAAAGTGTTTTATTTGGGGCGCCTGGGTGGCTCAGTGGGTTAAGCCTCTGCTTTCGGCTCGGGTCATGATCCCAGGGTTCTGGGATCGAGCCCCGCATCAGGCTCTTTGTTCAGCAGGAGCCTGCTTTCCTTCCTCTCTCTCTGCCTGCCTCTCTGCCTACTTGTGATCTCTGTCTGTCAAGTAAATTAAAAAAAAAAAATTAAAGTGTTTTATTTGTGTTAAAAAGAACTTATCAAGGGTAGTTTGAATGGCACTTGCTTTCTTGTTATGTAACTTATGATGTAGAGTGAGCATCTTTTTATGTCAAGGTAAATTGTCAAACTCCTTTTTAGTTTTGGATCAGCTTTCAACATTTTTTCCTTTGCCCTTTCCATGTTGCAAAATATCTCCCAGAGTTTGTTTGTTTATTTTTTTTTCTTTCTGCTTCCCTGCCTTCCTCCTTTCTCCTTCGAGTGCAGTTTATTTCTTTATTGATTGAGGTATAGCTGGCATACAATATTACATTAGTTTCAGGTTGTACAACTATGTTGTACAAATTGTGGATTATTTAATGTTCACCATGATAATAAGTATAGTCACCAACTGTCATCATACAACATTATTACAATATTGTTGATTATGTTTCCTGTGCTGTACTTTCCATTTCCATGTTTTACTTATTTTATAACTAGAAGTTTGTACCTCTTAATCTCTTTCACCTATTTTGTGTACCTCCCACCCTCCTTCCATTTGGCAACCACCATTTTGTTCTCTGTATTTATGAGTCTGTTTTTGTTTTGTTGTTGTTATTTACTTGTTTTCTTTTTTATATTCCACACAGAATTGAAATTATATGTATTTGTCTTTCTCTTAAAGTCACTTTAATGTCAGGTTTTTTTGTCAACGTCACTTCCTCTGGGACATCTTTTTATCATGGCCACATTCCTTATTTATGTTAAAAAATTTGTCTTCACTAATTTCCTCTGATTGCAGATCTTAAGTATCTTGAATGGTGTCAGTGTGAAACATTCCTAGTGTCAGCTGTTTCTTTTTAACCTCATTTATGTTTGATTAGAATTTTGCTTCCAACATTATCACTTTTGTTTCTTTGCTTCACTTTCATCTTTTTTGGCCAGTTCCCTCTTTTGGTGATCATTTTTTTTGGTAAAATGTCATGGATTTATCACTAGGAGCTAAGGAGGCAGCACAGCTGTACAGTGTGCTGTCTGTGCACAGTGACCCATCATAACAGACTTTGAAGAAGTGACGTAACTGGTTACCGATCATGATGAGCCTCTGGTGTTTACATAGTGATCTGTGAACTGAAGAGCTAACAATGAAATCTGTACTTCATGCAACTTATTCATAGTTAATATACGATGGTAACTGAAATTTCAACCATGTTGTTGAGTGACTTGTTCTGTTTAAACTGTGGTAACTGAAATTGGTAAATATTGGAAGTAGGCAAAGTGAAGACTCTGTTTCTGTAAGAACACCTGAACTATTTGTCCTCTGGAGGGTCTTTCAGTATGAATTTTGCTGATCACATATGTGTGGTACCTTTTAGCATGTTTTTCTGTTCTTTCTAATTCCTTCATAGTAGTATCTGGGTCTTCCCCAACAGTATTGTCATGAACTCTCATTGTTAGAATACGTATCAGTAATTCTTGTAGTATATGTGATGAAGTGATGACGTGTTTTAAATTTATTTTTTGCTTTGTTTTGATACAAAAAGAAAAAGATAGTTGTGTTAGTATTAATCTTTATCATATTTAAGAAATGAAACCTTTCTTTTGGAATGAAGTGATTGACTCATTGGCCAATTGCTGTTCTTGACCATGGCACAGGACTGAGTTGCTACAAAGGGAAGATACTCACATTGGGAAAGCAAACTAACTCAATGTACACCATAATCTAGATTTCATAAATATCAGTTTCAAACAGTTAGCCCTGGATATTACCAGAAGGGACTCTCTTATTCTTAGCATATTAAAAGAAGTTGGGAGTATTGTTTGATCTCAATATATCTGATGTTTCAAGCCTTTTTTCCCCCGCCTTCATTTTCCACAAGCATATAGTTGAAATAGTCACCCTTTTTCTTTAATAACAGATTTTACAATTAAATGTACATAGAATTCTTTGCCTCCTCCTGCCACTTTTTAAAGTAATTTAACTTTTCAATTAATTTCATTGGTTTTTTGGTAAAGCAGTACTTACATAGGATAGTGGAATGAAAGATAATTTGGCCTTTTTGTGAATATCTTTCATTCTTCAATTTCTAATGAACAAATTGAGAAAATTTTACAATGCTTTATACAATGTTGTGTGTTCAAAACCACTCTAAAGAGATGCTACAACTTTTAATTTTGTGTTCTTTAGCCACCACATAGGGACATCAAATTGGCCACATGTTTCAGAAAGGAAATGTTGGGCCTTGCTTTGTGCGCTTCATATAAATATATTCTATTCTTTTGAAGTATATTGTGGGTAACGTTTTTCTCTTTTATCCACCATCTTGAAATTATTATGTAAACGCTTAACTGTATCATACTAAATCTCTGTATTTTTTGGGTGAGAGGTAGGTTAAGATCAAAGAAAATAAATGCATAAAAAACACGTTTTCTTCAGATTGTTCTATTTGTACTTGTGTACATGTCTGTCTATAATGTGTACAGGGAAAGGAGTAATTAGTCTTTTATAGAAATTTACTTGATCTGGAGTTTTGTTGTATTTCTTAAGAACATGGTTAATGCATAGATATGAGTAAACAGAAGAAATTTCTTTGAATTCTCTTTACAGGAATAACTGTAGTTTATATATTTAAGCTTTTCATAAAACTGAAAATTCATTCTGTTAAGTGATTACTTTGAGTTGTAAGTAATATATTAAAAGTTACATATGCATTACCTATCTTGATTACTGAATAAGCCTGTAGAACTTATATATAAATCAGATACATCAATATCTTTTTTAAACATACTACATTTGGTGTGCTTGGATGGCTCATTTGTTTAAACATCTGGCTTTTGATTTCAGCTCAGGTCATGATCTCAGGGTTATGAGATTGAGCCCCATGATGGCTCTGCCCTGGGCATGAAGCCTGCTTAAGATTCTCTCTCTCCCTCCCTCTGTGCCCCTCTCCCTTCCCTCTAAAAAATATATTACATTTAATTAATCACCATTACCTCATACAATTATGTAGGTTATGGAGCCTGGTGATCATCATTCCTTTGCAGTATAACTTGATAGGAATTCTTTAAATGTCTGTGGTTTCTTGTGCTTTGTGTCAATTCATCAGTTATTTAAATTCAGAACTTTCAACCCTTGGTAGCTGAATAATTACAGTTATCTTTTTTCCTGTGTCAGGAAAAAGCTTCTCAGTTCTCATAAAAAGATTCAGTAGCTGGTGGGTTGGGTTTCTTGCTAAGTCTTCCTTGAACCCATGCCAGATTATGCCTTAAATCTACACTGAGTCTTAAATTGTAAGCAAGATAAGATTGAAGCAAGAAGTCATTGTTGACAAATCTTAACTGCTGCTTTTACTTCGTAATGAAAGTAACTAGTGGTTTTTTAGGGGACTTGTAAGTTGGCATCAGATATTTTCAGCCTTATAAATTCTCCCTCAATTCAGCTGTTCTTTGGAGTCTCGTTTTAATTTTAGTGTAACAGAATTAGTGGAGAAAAAACAAGAGCATTTCTTTGTTATCGCTGGAATAGTCCCAAGTGATCTTGTGTATAATGTAGAAGCCACCATATTGTAGCTTTCCTAAAAGGAAAGACCTCCAGTGGATAGAATTTTATTGGTGCAACAGATAGAAGAAGCGAGGAGCTGACTCAGACCATGGTCTTAAGAGCATTAGACTCTAAGTCAAATCTTTTAAATATATCCTCATTTGATATCACCAGGTACTAAGGACCCACGTTGTCGCATTATAGATGTAGTGATGTTGACATATGTACAGCTAATAAGACCAGCAGAATAAACCAATATGTGAAAAGATAAGTGTGTGTATACATGTGTGCACACACACAGAGTAACAACAGGGGTGTTTTAGGGTCAGATGAAAGGACTGGTGCTTAATTAGGTTGAAGGAGAACTATCTTTGAGTTTTAAAGTCTTGATTGGGCTACCTTTTTTCTAATCAGCCTCAAAGATTTTGATAAATAGATAGATGCCAGGAACCATTTAGAATTCAAGACATGAGGCTGGGATTACTTGAGGAATTGAGGGGCAGGGACAGGCTAAGAGATGGGGCATAGTGGACCATGAGTTCTAGTCTAAGTCTGCCATTGACCAGTCCAGAGACCTTGGGCAACCATGGAGCCTTTGTAGACTTTAGTTTTCTCAGCAGTGAAGTCAGCATGCTGGACCAGGTGATTACCATTGTTCTTTCCAGCTTGAATATTCTCTGATCTATTTTCAGTAGCAATGTGGAGTTTGTTCAACCCCCTTTCTGGATCCTCTCATTAAAAGATTCTTTTCTCTAGTATATCCTAAACCTGGCAGACCATTAGATTCATCTGGGGAATTTTACAACATTCTTAGGCTCTACTCTTAATATACTGAATCAAAATTTGTGGGGATGGATAAGTTATTGGGCCAGCATTAGAGGGTTATTGCTTTGTTCTGCATAATTATGTCAGAGTGGGCCTAGTAAAACAGGTGCATTGGTAATCATTGTTTAAGTGAACTTGGGACATTCTGTGAGTTAGGAATTACATAGTTGTGTGTAGTTAATAACTTCATGTGCACTGTCATTCATTTAGCTTTCCTCCAGGTGGAGTAGAGCTCCTTACTCCCTTCTCTGTGGTTCAGAGTTTGTCTCCAGGTCACTGTTATTGTCCTCAGGCATCTCTTTTAATGACCATGGTTTCTCAGTTTGGCATATAAGTGCTCAAAAATATTTGTTTAATGAATACATTTTTTTGTTTGTTTGTTTTTGCTGTTTTTTTTGGGTTTTGGTATTATTACCACCATCAAGTCTGTAAATTTTCATCATTGATTGCTGGACAGTTGCAGTATCTGCATAACTGGCTTCCCTTCTTCTAGCTTTACTCACTTCCTCATTAAACCTGTGTTTCTTATCCCAGGATATATTTTCTTAAAAAATACTTGTATTGGTATTGTTGTTCTGGGAGAAACTTCAATAGAGTATTTACTATTTCTAAGTTAAAACCCAACTTATTAGCCTGATTTTATAAATCCTCTTGAAACTTGGACCCAGTCTACTTTTTTATTATTTTCCTTTGGGAATTTTCTTTTTCTTTTGCCAAATACATACGATTTTTCATGAATTTACTGAAAGTTCTCACTTCCATGTTTTTGCTTATGTCTCTTTTCCTTCATGTAATAATAATAATGGAATGCCAGCCACTTCTCTGCCTGCTGAAATTCTTTTTTTTGTAGGTTTACAATGAATTTTAATTATTCTTATTTTTATTATTTTATTATTAATAAAACAATATTATTATTTTAATTATTTTATTATTAATTTTATTATTCTTATTTATTATTATTATTAATTGAAATTAGCCAGCATATAGTACATCATTAGTTTTTGATGTAGTGTTCAACGTTTCATTAATTGAGTATAACACTGAGTGCTCATCACCACATGTGCCCTCCTTAATACCCATCACCTGGTTACTCCATTCCTGTATGCCCCTCCCTTCTCTAGCCCTCAGTTTGTTTCCTGGAGTCCAGAGTCTCATGGTTTGTCTCCCTCTCTGATTTCTTCCCCTTCTTTCCCCTGTTTTCCCTCCTTTCCTCTGTTGTCCTCCATGTTATTCCTTATGTTCCACATATGAGTGAAACCATATGATAATTTTCTTTCTCTTCACTTAGCATAACCCCCTCCATTTCCATCCATGTTGATGCAAATGGTGGGTATTCATTCTTTCTGATGGCCGAGTAATATTCCATTGTATATATGAACCACTTCTTCTTCTTTATCCATTCATCTGTTGAAGGACATCTGGGCTCCTTCCATGGTTTGGCTATTGTGGACATTGCTGCTATGAACATTGGGGTGAATGTGCCCCTTCTTTTCACTACTTCTGTATATTTGGGGTAAATACCTAGTACTGCAATTGCTGGGTTGTAGGGTAGCTCTATTTTTAATGTTTTGAGAGTCCTCCATACTGTTTTCTAGAATGGCTGCACCAGCTTATATTCCCAACACTGTAGGAGGGTTTCCCTTTCTCCACATCATTGCCAGCACGTATTGTTTCCTGTCTTATTAATTTTTGCCATTCTAACTGGTGTAAGTTGGTAACTCATTGTGGTTTTGATTTGTATTTCCCTGTGCCAAGTGATGTTGAATGTGTCTGTTAGCTATTGGTATGTCTTGTTTGGAGAAGTGTCTGTTCATGTCTTCTGCCCATTTCTAGACTGGATTATTTGTTTTTTGGATGTAGAGTGAGAAGGTCTTTATAGATCTTGGATACCAGCCTTTTATTTGTAATGTCACTTGCAGATATCCTCTCCCATTTCGAGGGTTGCTTCTTAGTTTTGTTGACCTTTCCTTTGCGGTGCAAAAGCTTTTTATCTTGATGAAGTCCTGAAAGTTCAGTTTTGCTTTTATTTCCCTTCCCTTTATAGACATGTCTTGAAAGAGGTTGTTGTGGCCAATGTTAATGTTCTCTTCTAGGATTTTGATAGATTCCTGTCTCACATTTAGGTCTTTCACCCATTTTGAGTTTATCTTTGTGTATTGTGTAAAGGAATGGTCCAATTTCATTGTTCTGCATGTGACTGTCCAATTTTCCCAGCACTATTTATTGAAGAGACTGTCCTTTTTCCATTGGATATTCTTTCCTAATTTGTCAAAGATTAGTTGACCATTTCTGGGGTCTCTATTCTGTTCCATTGATCTATGTGTCTGTTTTTGTGCCACGACTATGCTGATTTGATTATTGTAGCTTTGTATTATAGCTTGAAGTCAGACATTATGATACCCCCAGCTTTGGTTTTCTTTTTCAGCCATCCTCTGGCAAAATTTCTGGTTCCATGCAAATTTTAGGACTGTTTGTTCCATCTCTGTGAAAAATGTTGATGGTATTTTGATAGGGATTGCACTGAAAGTGTAGATTGCTTTGGGCAGCATGGACATTTTCACTATATTTATTCTTCCAATCCATGAGCATGGAATGTTTTCCCATCTCTTTGTGTCTTCCTCAATTTCTTTCATAAGTGTTCTGTGTCTCTAGACTGTAGATCCTTTACTTCTTTGATTAGGTTTATTCCTAGATATCTTACAGTATTTGGTGCTGTTGTAAATGGGATCAATTCCTTAATTTCTCTTTGTTCAGTCACATTGTTATTGTGTAGAAATGCAACTGATTTCTGTGAATTGATTTTGTATCCTGCATGTTGCTGAATTGCTGTATGAGTTCTAGTAGTTTGGGGGTGGAGCCTTTTGGTTTTCCACATAAAATATCATGTCATTCATCTGAGAATAGAGAGAGAATTTGACCTCCTCTTTGCCAATTTGAATGCCTTTTATTTCTTTTTGTTTCTGATGGCTAGGACTTCAGAAGCTAGGACTTCTGGTACTATGTTGAACAAAAGTGGTGAGACTGGGCATCCCTGTCGTGTTCCTGACCTTAAGGAAAATTCTAATCCAAGTCCAGCTCTAATCCAACAACCAGCTCAAATGCCACCCAGATCTGAACAAATTCTTCCTTCTACTTAGTGCATATAATGGGTATTTATAAATGCTTGTTGAATTATCTAAACATTTGCCATTTTAAGATTGGTGTGTATGGTTACTTTATAATATTGTGTAAGCTCAAGGAGCCATGAGCATTTTTTTCTTTCCTTATCAGAGTACCTAGGAACAGTGTCTTTACTCAGCTAACATTACTAACTTAAACATCTACAAAAGATGATTCTAATATTAATTTTGAGAGAGACAATCCTATAATGTTATTTTCTTCAGTTGTAAATTTTGTGGTCTTTGAAGGTAAGTTTGAATCTATTATTTAAGTGCTTCAAGCATACGTTAGTTTAAAACAGTGCTTTGCTGTTTACCAGTAAGCTTGTTTCTGGGGATGTAATGAAAAAAGAGATGATAACTGAAATATTACTAATAATATAACTGTACTTCCTCAGTATTTTAGAGATCTGAAGATATTATATAAGTAAGAGAGGGAAATGATTATGGGGAAATGATATTTTAGAAACAGCCCACAATCTCAACTGACCATTTCATAGAGGTGAGTCAGGAACTGCCCACAAGGGGGCGTGCCCATCTAGAGAAAACTTGACCGAGTTCCTTTCCTGCTATGCAGGTAAAATGCGTTTTACAAATAAAATCCTAGATCATGCCTTTTTTTTCTAGGAAAAAGAATGGACCCTCACCACTACAAGAATTTCTACCCATTTGCTAGCACCTGTTTATTTGGGTTTTGTGATTTTCCCAGAAGGGACCTGGACATGTGATAAAATAAAAATGGGGTTGCTTTGCAGGCTTACTGTGTGAAACTTGTGATTATCCCCCCCCCCCCCTTTTTTGCAAGCATTGCCTTCTCTTCGATGGTCATTTTGGGTCATTTGCTCAAGGGATAGGCAGTGCTCCATTTTCATTGCTCTGTTGATTTGTGTAGCCCGAGGTTATGTGGATCTCATATCAGCAAGTCACCTTGAGTACACAGACATTAAGTGATGTTTCCACCCGAGGTCATGGCCTCACGGGATCCTTAGTTTTTCTTCCCAATTCCTATTTTCCCTTTGACTTTGGGAGTGCCCTTTATATTCAGGCTTTTATGTAGGTTTTAGGGAGTAAATAGAGTGTATAACACCTAGGCACTGACCATTATATTTGGTTCATGGGAATTAAACATAAAGGGAACTCATACCATGGAGTATGTGCTAGAAGAGTGAAGGAATCAGTGAGGGCCATGGGAATTGGTAGGATGGAGAAATCACTCTACAAACTCACAAAGTTTTTCACTGTAGGCTTCATCAAGAGGGAGAATTTAAGCTGGGTCTTGGATAAAGGGGTAGGACTTAGATATTTTGATGGAGAGAAAGAGAAAGCCTTAGATTTAGAAGCCTGTAAGTAGAGAAGCTTGGTTACACTATGGAGCTTCTATAGGATGGTGGTTTCAAACTCACATGCTTCCGGGGGCCAGTCAGGTAGTCTACATGTGTGAGACAATCTAGAAAGGTGAGCACTTGGTGATACACATTCCATTTTAAGGTATTTGCAAAACAGAATATATAATACTAATGTATAACACTTTGCTGTTGAAAGCAAACTCTAGTTTTGGCAGTTTGTAATACCTTTTGTGGGCATGACAACTGATCAGATTCAACTGTGCCCAAAATTTAGCGAAACCCAAAAAGGCCATAGAAGGCATTAAGTCCACAGCCAGAGTACTCCCTGGACATTTGTCTACTTTTATTTTCACTAACTGTATTTAGGAACAATGAAGAGAATATTTTGAAATATGTATGAATGAAGCCTAGCTGGGTGATTGTTTGTTTTAATCACTGGCTTTTGAGTGGTGGGAGTCTGTAAACATTCTGAGGTTAATTTGAATGGAACTTAAGATTTCTGGGATATAGTACTAGTCATAATTAATTTGGATTGTATTTTATGTCCTAGAATATACTTAGCTTGTTTCCTACTCTTTGTGATTCCTTGATTTCTCTTTATTTTCTAATAAAATTTTAAGGTATTGAGGCATAAAAGGAAAAAGTATGTGGGCATTTTTTCTTTCCCTTTTGTTTTTTAATATGCTTATCTTTAGTAGTTGTGTATTTATGATTTTTAATAATTATATTTTGGAGAGTATACTCATAATTGTATAGTCAAATAGATATTGCTTTAAAAATATCATATCAAATAAAGTAACTTATGGACATTGGGGAGGGTATGTGCTTTGGTGAGTGCTGTGAAGTGTGTAAACCTGGTGATTCACAGACCTGTACCCCTGGGGATAAAAATATATGTTTATAAAAAATAAAAAATAAATAAAGTAACTTATTACTGTATTATTAAATTCAGTGTCAAATACTGAATCTGGAGAGGGTCAAGTTTAAATCCCGGTTAAAGAACCCATCCCAATTGTCCCGGGCATGGTGTTTCATCATTAGGAATAGAATCCAGATTGTCGAAGTTACCTTCTAGTACTTTATCTGTTGTTCCCCACTGCTTTAAGACTCAGTTCAAAGGCCAGTTGAGCTCTGGTATTTAAAAGAAAAAGTGTAATTTTATCCAGAGAAGGTAAACGTATGCCCTGAAATGAAAGAAAGACCAGAGGTCCAGACCACGGCCAGGTGTTGCTGGAAAGAGCCAAATTGGACAACTAAATTGAAAAAGGTTGCCTGCTCTTATTAAAGAGACTTTGTTGCTGTCTATTTAATTAGCAAGGCCTTAATTCATTTATTTGGGTGTTTTTTAATCTGCCCAGATAATGAAGTTCATAGCCTATTAGTGAATATGCTGGTAGCATGTTGCGTTATCTCTGTCATTGAAGTACTGTGATATATGTGCCTGTATGAAGTGAAACTGCCAAATCATCTTGATTCCCTCCTCCCTTGAACATGTTTCTCAGACGTGATGACTGAGGTTAAGGTAGTCTCTGGTGGAAAAAGCAAAGTTAAAGCTAAAGCATAGTATATATGTTACTTATGTAGAGCTTTTAAGAAAGTGATTTGGAATTAGAGAAAGTGAATTGGTTAGTCAAAAATGAAAAGAGTGTGATCTGGTGCCAGATGGCCCAAAAGGATGGGAGGGCAGTAAAGTTTTGCTAAAGGAAAAACATTGAATGGAAGAGTGTGGACCAATATCAAGACATCTGATTTCTTTATAGATTTTAAGTGAGGGCTTAATGTTTGACAGTAAGAGTCTAAGAAGTTTGTTTTGAACAATAGGCCAGAGGGCATGCAAAACCTCCTGAAATAAAGATCACTCCTGTATCCTGAGAAGGGGGTCTGGACTTCTGTGTGGTTATTATGAGGATCAGGCAGAGATTTCACAGTAGTTGTTTAGGGTCATACTTTTGGAAAGAGCCTATTCAGAAGTGATGTGCAAAATTGTTACATTTAGGGATGATCTAAATATGAAATAATCAGAGAGAAATATGTGAGGTACTTAGGAAAATTGCTTTAGATAGGCTGAGTTTGGATCTTGCATATGTATTGAGCAAGATGCAATTTCAGAGGGCCTGGAGTTTGATTTATTAATGAGGGTCAATTAAAAACTATTCCTGATAGTTTGTTAGTTGCTATGTACAGGTTGACAGGGAGCAAGATAAGCCACAAAAGATCCTAGGACAAGCCAAGCATATGACGAGTTTTCCCAGAGCGGGGACAACCACCTGTTTCAGGTTGAGCCTTTAGGTTCAAGGGCCTCTTGTGTGGTTGGGAAGAGATTAAGGAAATCCTTTCTGGAGTTATTTGGGGTCTCAGGACTTGCAGAAACAGTATTTTGGTATGAGATGGGGAGCAGGGGTGTGGAGAGCCACTTTTACATTGGAACAAAGTGTGAGTGAGGGGGAGTGTCTATCTGCTATTACTTTAGAGAGTCAGTGTTCTCTTCGGAGAAGAGGGAGGAGGGCTGGACCTTTGCTGGGATTTAGGTGACACACAGAGAAAATTGTTGCCTATCAGATTTACTTTATTCAGTTCATTCATTCAACCAGTAGTTTTTTCATAGAACCAACTTTGCCTTTTTTTCCAATCTATTTATTTAATGTTTATTTCTTTCACTAATTTTTCATCTTATTTTTGTTTTCTTCTTTTTCTTTGTGTTTATATTGTTCTGAAACTTCTTTAGTTGGACACTTAGGTCATGTTTTGTTCTTTTCTAATATCAACATTTTGGGTATAAGTTTTTCTCTATGTACCACTTTTGCTGTATTCCACAAGTTTTGAAATGTAATATTTTTTATTCATTATTGTTTTTATTTCTGTTTAGATTTCTTATTCGATTCATAAGTTATTTTGAAATATTTTTTCTTTTTGAATTTCCAAATTTTGTTTACTTCTATTGACTCCTGACTTAATTGTATCATAGTCAGAGAGCATATTCTATTTGATATTATTTCCTGAAATTTGTTGTAACTTAGTTTGTGCTTTTGTATATGATTAGGTTTTATAAATATTTATATGCATTTGAAAATTTTTCCTTTTGGTGTAGCCACTCTGGAGATTGGCTACAATCTCCAGATTGTATGGAGGTTCCTCAAAAAATTTTTTTTTAAAAAAGATTTTATTTATTTATTTAACAGACAGAGATCACAAGTAGGCAGAGAGGCAGGCAGAGAGAGAGGGGGAAGCAGGCTCCCCGCCGAGCAGAGAGCCCGATGTGGGGCTCAATCCCAGGACCCTGAGATCATGACCTGAGCTGAAGGCAGAGGCTTAACCCACTGAGCCACACAGGTGCCCCCCTCAAAAATTTAAAAATAGAACTACCTATGATCCAGTAATTGCTCCTGTAGATATTTACTCAAAGTATACAAAAATATAGATTCAAAGGGGTACATTCACCCCAGTGTTTATTGCAGCATTATTAATAATAGCCAAACTATGGAGAGAGCCCAAATGTCCATTGATTAATGAATAGATAAAGAAGAGGTGTTACTATGAAGTATTACTCAGCCATCAGAAAAATGAAATCTTGCCATTTGCAGCAACATGGATGGAGCTGGAGAGTATAATGCTAAGTGAAATAAGTCAGAGAAAGACAAATACCATATAATCTCATTCATATGTGGAATTTAAGAAAGAAAAAAGCTGAGTATATAGGAAGGGGGAAATCAAAAAAGGAGAGAAGGAAACAAACCGTAAGAGACTCTGAACAATAAAGAACAAATTGAGGGTTGATAGAGGGAGGTAGGTGGGGGATGGGCCAGATGGGTATTAAAGAGTTACTTAGGATGAGCACTGGCTTTAGTATGTAAGTGATGGATCACTGAATTCTATTCTAGAAATCAATATTGCATTGTGTGTTAACTAACTAAAATTTAAATTAAAAAAAGAAAATAATGTTAGCCCTCTAATTGTTGGGAACAGAATTCTATAAAAGCTAGGCAATCACACTTTTTAATATATAATTTGGGTCTTCTGTTTCTTACTGGTAGTTGAAAGAAATGTATTGAAATATCTCATTATGAGTATGATTTGTTGCTTTCTCCTTGTTGGTATGCTTTTGCTTTATATACATTTGAGCTATTCTTATTTGGTATATGCAAATTTAGAATTACTCTCTCTCTCTCTCTATCTGGTGTTAAACTTCCAGCATTTATCATGTAGAGATTTTATCTCTATTAATAACTTTTGTCTTAACACTTAATTTGCTCAACATTAATATAGTTACATTGTTTGGACTGGTACCTGCTTGGCATATCACTTTTCCCTCCATCCTTTTACTTTCAACTTTTCCATATCCTTATGCTTTAGGTATATCTCTGATGAATAGCATACAGCCATATTTCAAAATCTAACCTGGCATTCTAATAATTTTTAAAGACAATATTAGTTTCAATTTACATGCTGTTTTGCCATTTTATTTGTTTCCTTTCATGCCTGATTATCCTTCTTGGATTATTGTCTTAAGTTTGTTTGAGCTGATTTAACAACATACCATAGACTGGGTGGCTTATAAACAACAGAAATTTGTTTCTCACAGTTCTGGAGTCAGGGAAGTCCAGCATCGAAACCCAGGCAGTTGAGAGCGTCCTTCCTGGGTGGCCATCTTTGTGCTATAACCTCATATGGCAGAAGGGGTAGGGGAGCTTCTTGGGTGTCTCTAGAAGGGCATTAATCCCATTCATAAGGGCTCTGCCATCTTTCAGTGCCCCCACCTCCTAATAGCATCACATTGGCAGCTAGAATTTCAACATGTGAATTTTGGAAGGATACAAACATTCACAACAACAAGAAAATTTTTATTTCATTTTATTTATTTAATTAACAAATGTCTGTTGAAATCTTTGTTGCAGACGTTTGAGATTCATCAGTGAACGAAAAGATTTGTACCCACGCTGAGTGTACTTTCTAAGAGACTGAGTTGTTGAGAGGCAAGATTTGTTTATTTTCATCTTTTTCTTAAGAATTAGGGAATAACCAGTGTTGACCTCACAGTAAGTGTCAGATAGGGAAGGACACAGACATTCAAATCGTAGCAATTATTTTTCTCTTTGTGAAGTATGTAATTTACTTGCTTATTCATGCATCCATTCAACAAATCTTTATTGAATGCCTAAGAGATGTGAAGTGCTTTTCTCAGTCTTAGCAAATGGCAGTGAATAAACCATAGAAAGAATGCCGCCTTTTGTGGAGCTTCTAGTCTTGAGGGGGAGGTTGGCAATTTAAGTCATGCAAAAATCAACTATGCAGTTTAGGAGATGTTGAGATGTTATAGAAAAAAAATAAAGTTTAGCCAAGAAAGGGAGATTAGGTCTGCTTATGAGTAGATGGTAGGGAGGACATAGAGGTCAGGTTGTACTAAAAGGAATGGTCCTTCAGGCGTTCGTTAAGTGCAGGTCGCTTGGTGGTAGACTCACTTTACTTACTGATTTAAAAATGTCTTTATTTTATTTTTGTTCCTAAAAGATAATCTTGTTGGACACCTGCTTCTAGGTTTATAGTTACTTTTCTCTGAGTAGCTTGAAGATATACCACAGTCTTCTGGCTTTTGTTGGGCTTCTGGCAGTTCTGTCATTCTATTATGGGTGATCTTTTCTTTCTAGCTGGCTCCTTTCCTTTCTCTGTGGCTTCTGGGAGATCTGGATTCTTATATCTCATAAGTTCTGGGAAATTTTAGCCTTTTCTCTTTCATTATTTTCTCTTCTTTATTCTGCCTGTTCCTTCCAGTTGGACATATGTTAGACTTTCTCTCATACTTTTTTTTCCATCTCTTTCATGTTTTACTACTTAACAGTTACTAAACAGTTGTAATCAACTGTGTATTAAATGTTATATAAATATAAATGTATTATAGTATTAGGACAGAAATAGAAATAGAAAATTTGTTCATGACTTGACGTTTTGAATTCTTCATTGTGTACTTTTAGATAAATGCATCAGCTACTGATTTTTTTAGAGGTAAAGCTTATGTGTGGTGCAATGCTTATATCTTAAGTATATAATTTGATGAATTTCGACATGCATAAAGCCATGTAGTCCATACCACTATCAAAATATAAAACATTGCCATTACTCCAGAAGGTTTTCTCATGCCCCTTCATAGTCAAGACCCCTGCTAAGACAACCATTTTTCTGATTCTTTTTCACTGCAGAGCAGTTTTACCTTTTCTAAACTTTTGTGTAAATGGGATCATATATTATATAGTCTGTTGTGTCCAGCTTCTTTTACTCAGTGGACACCTAAAAGATTATCCATATTGTTGTACATATCACTAGTTCCTTTTTATTGCTTGGACAGTCCTCCCCTGTTGCCTTTATCACAATTTTTGTATGCATTTCCCTCTTGATAAGCATTTGGGTTGTTTCTAGCTTTTGACTGTTACAGTTAAAAGTGCTGTGAACATTTTTGACAAGTCTTTTGTTTTATGTATTTTGATTTCTCTTGGGTAAATATTTAGGGTTTTAATTGCTGTGTGCATGTTTAATTTAAAATTATTTTTTTAAAAATTTTACTTCATTTTTTCAGTGTTCTAGGATTCATAGTTTATGCACCACACCCAGGGCTCCATGCAATACATGCCCTCCTTAATACCTACCACCAGTCTCATCCATCCTTCCACCACCCCCCTTTCGAAAACCCTCAGTTTGTTTCTCAGAGTCCACAGTCTCTCATGCTTTGTCTCCCCCTCCGATTTCCCCCAGTTCACTTTTCCTTTCCTTCTCCTAATGTCCTCCATGTTATTCCTTATGCTCCACAAGTAAGTGAAACCATATGATAATTGATTCTCTCTGCTTGACTTATTTCTCTCAGCATAATCTCCTCTAGTCCCGTCCATTTTGATGCAAAAGTTGGGTATTCATCCTTTCTGATGGAGGTGTAATATTCCATTATATATATGGACCATATCTTCTTTATCCATTCATCTGTTGAAGAGCATCTTGGCTCTTTCCACAGTTTGGCAACTGTAGCTATTGCTGCTATAAACATTGGGGTACATATGGCCCTACTTTTTACTACATCTGTGTTTTTGGGGTAAATACCCAGTAGTACAGTTGCAGGGTCATAGGATAGCTCTATTTTTAATTTCTTAAGGAATCTCCACACTGTTTTTCCAAAGTGGCTGCGCCAACTTGCATTTCCACCAATAGTGTAAGAGGGTTCCCCTTTCTCCACATCCTCTCGAACACTTGTTGTTTACTGTCTTGTTAATTTTGGGCATTCTAACTGGTGTAAGGTAGTATCTCAATGTGGTTTTTATTTGAATCTCCCTGATGGCTAATGATGACAAATATTTTTTCATGTGTCTGGTAGCCATTTGTGTGTCTTCTTTGGAGAATTTAAAATTTTTGATTTAGAATTTAAAAATTGTGATTAATATTTATTCCAGAAAAACAAAAATCCAAATCAGAACTTTTAAACCAATATTTGTAGTCACTGAGGCTTATTCTCTAAGTATTTTGATCAGATGTATGCAGTTTAATGATCAGGCTAATATTATCTTAAGGGCTTTGTCAGACTTATCATTCTTAAATTCCTCAATTTTTATTTTAATTCCAGTATATCTTAGGTTTACTTTCCTTAACCAGTGGTTCATTATAAGGATAAAATAATTTTAATTTTACAGCATATGAATAAGAATAAAAATGATTTAAAGCTGTATAAAACTACCCTTGTGGTTTTTACTCTTCAGATATGTAATAATTTAAGTCATGAGTATGTTCATCTGGTCTCTTCCCTCACTTATACGTGCCCTCTCAACATGCACACTGAGGCTCTTGAACTGCTCCATTTTGAAGCAAACAAACCCATAGTTCATTATTTGAAATATTATTTTAAAAACCAAGATTAAAACCATGGCTTTTTCTACCTTGAATGTTGCAAGCCACAGAAGACTGTCTAGGTGTTCTGCCATTTGGAAAACATTGTCTTCTGCTGTATTTAAGGGTTTAGAATTTTTAGGTAAATCTCTGGAGCTTTGTTATGGTATGAACTTTAATTAAAGTTGTGTAGTGTAGATATATTAAAGCCCCATAAAAGCATGGTTAACCCACTTCATTTTTATTTTGAGCTAAAAATGTTTCTGTTAACTTTTGTTGAGTGATTTAAGGAATAAATAACAATTTTTTAATAAATTTTTTTTCTGTAGTAGATATGTTTGACTCTAATTTGTGTAGCGTTGCAGAGATATTTAATGCATACTTACTAAGCAAAGAAAATAAGGGATTATTTAAGAATAGACATCTTGACTATAATTAATAGAAACATCATTTATAATACTGGGCATCAGAAGGGTGATTTTCTTTTTTTAATTTAAATTCAATTAGTGAACATATAATACATTATTAGTTTTGGATGTAATGTTCAGTGATTCATTAGTTGTGTATAACACCTGGTGCTCATCACGTCCTGTGCCCTCCTTAATACCCACCACCCAGTTACCCCATCCCCCCACCCACCTTCCTTTCCACAACCCTCAGTTTGTTTCCTGGAATCAAGAATCTCTCATGGTTTGTCTCCCTCTCTGATTTCTTCTCATTCAGTTTTTCTTCCCCAGAAGGGTGATTTTCCTTGGAGAGAGGGAAAAGGTCATTGGGTATTGTATTCTTATTTCCAAATTTTCCTTGGTTTCAGCCAAGCCATATACACAAGAGTAGATAATTCTAACTAAATCATGCTTTGTTTACCCATACCTAATATTCTTTTTTTTTTTTAAAGATTTTATTTATTTATTTGACAGACAGATCACAAGCAGGTAGAGAGGCAGGCAGAGAGCCTGATGCGGGGCTCGATCCCAGGACCCTGAGATCATGACCTGAGCTGAAGGCAGAGGCTCAACCCCACCCAGGTGCCCCCATACCTAATATTCTTAATCCTCTAGTGGCCCCACTGTGGGGCTGGTTTTTGGGAGATAGACATGGAGCCAGTCTAGGTCACTGGTAGCTGGAACTAATTCCATGGTTAGAATATTCAAAGACGTAAAGCTCTATGCTGCCATTAATGTACTGTCATGGAGGGTGTAAATCATCTGCTTTTCTCAAGTGGAAGTTCATGCCAATTATAATCTTGCTCATAATCCTAACAAACGTGCATGTTGAAGTTTTGGGATCTTTTAAAAAAATGTATTTTTTTTTTATTGTATTGGGTTATTTCCACTGAATACCAGTTTCAGGATGCACTTATGTGTTTGAGATATTATTCTTGCATTTTAGCTATTTGATACTTGAGTAATTCTGTATAGAAGAAAGGCCAGGTTAATGAGATAGGTAACTGATAGATGATGTCTCTTGGCAGATTTCAGAGTTAGAACACAGATTAGAAGCATAATTTTATGGTGCGAAGTACCTACACTTTGTTTTAAGGGATTTGTTCTTTTTGAAGTAGTTATGTTTTACTTAATTTGATTTTACAGTGATTGTGTAATAGCCATCTCCAGATTAGAGCAGAGAAAAATTAAAACTTTTGACATTAAGCCCAACATGATTACTAGTTTATTGGTGAGTTGAAGAAAGTTTTATTTCCGTGTTTTTCATAATACATGCAATCTCTATGCCAACTTAATATACATGTGTTTATTATAAGGGGAACTATATGATTTATACAGTTGCTTTTTAGTCACTCTTTTATCAAATAAGTATTGGAAATAGCGTGTTTCATTTGAGGACAATAGGTACATGTGTACCTATGTGGAGCATGTACTTTTAAGTATTTATGGAGTATAAGAGCATAATAGTAGCTCTATATACTAACAGTCATTGTGTGTTTTTTAACCTTTCTAGGATTTCATTTCTGTACAAATGAGTTCTGTGAAATTATTATGGCTAAAATACCAGTGTTTGTCATTCACTTAATTTATCTACACTTCATAAAAATGCTTAAATCTTACTTCATCATCCTTAAATTTGCCTTTCACTATGTGAAATCTATGAACTAATTCTTGAATATTTATGAAGTAATTCTGATTTTTGCAGGTGTTGCAAGCCCCTAGGAATATTTAGCTTAATTTGGAACAGCATTCTGTAGTTTTGCTTGATTTTTCATTCTTAAAAACCAAGTTCAGTAAATCCACCTACATGTAATATTTTTGTATCTTTCTCTAGTAGTTTGATTAGATAAGAGTCTTTATAGTTTATGATATCCTGATGAAATGCTAAGAAAATTGTTTCATAAGTAATGCATATCATTGTGTATACATTATCTATCCCTTCAGCTAAAATTCTGTTTTACAGAATGCTTGGGATCAGCAGTCACAGTTAATAAAGAACTAATGAAGAATACCCTTTCTTGACTTTATTGTTGTTAAGGAAAGTATCTTATAGTTTCTGTTTATTTGTATGAGAGTTTTCTGTTTCTAAAAGAAACAGAGATATGTATGAGATCAGTACGTTAAGACACTTTACAGTATGTTCATTGTGGTACGATCATGGTGATATGCTGCCAATTGATAGTTGCATGAGGTAGAACTTAAATCTTTTATGTTGACATAATGCTAATGCTGAAGTTTCTCCTTCAGCAGATTTGTGCCCATAAACTTATTTGCCTTAAAATGAGTAGAGCGGATGTTTGGCTGATAATGAATCCCATAGGATGGTATTTTACCTTGTTTCTTAAGGTAGGGTCTGAGGACCAGCAATATCAGCATTGCTGGAGAGGTTGTTAAGTGGAGAGTCTTGACCAGTGCCAGATTACTTAATAAGAATCTACATTTAACAGGTTCTCAGATGATTTGTGTGTACATTAAACTTTGAGAAGGCCTCCTGTTGAAGACATAAGACCTGGCATCTGAAAAGGAACAGACACATCTCTATTTGAGGTTGCAAGGGTGTAAAGATATAGGAATTATTTCCTAGAATAATGAAGGAAATGTTTCCCCTTTAAAGTACATTTCTCTTTAGGGTTCTTCTTCTTCTTTTTTTTTTTTTTTCCTGGAATAAAATGCCTAATGCAATTGTTTACTTTTATACTTTTATCTTACCTACCAAAGAAAATAAACTTTACTTCTTCCATAACAAATGAGGAAACCTAGTTATTGTTAAGTCTTCCCTAAGGTAGTGGCATCCTCTGGATTTGTATGAAACTGAGTGTTGAGAAAAGAGATGGAAAACTGAGGCCTTGATATTAGAATGGTCTTGCATGTATCATCACTTGTTTTACTTGTTTCTGTGACACCCTGGATGCAGACATGCTTTATATCCTCCTAACTGAAGATTAAGTATGCCTCCATGTCTGCTGTATGTAAAATCAGTCAGTCAGCCATTTCTTCAGAGAATTTACAGTCAGGTTAGCGAGCTATCTTTGAAACTCAGGCAGTCTGCCACCTGCGCAACTGTGGTATTCCTGGATATAGCCTAGACTTCCCCTGTCTGTGGTTAAAGGGAGAGAGGGAATAAAACACTTATTTCAGTCAGCTACATGTTTTCTATTAAAGTAAGTAGTGTCCTAGTGTATCAGTATTGTTAAGAGGAGTTAGAATCTAGAGCAAAAACCAAAGAAATGTAAATGTCTAGATGTACCTTCTCCTAACAGACTTCATGTAATATTTGTTGAGACATACTCTACTTCTGGATTTTTAAATTTGCTTGAAGTAAAAAACTTTTGCTTGCACTATTTCAGAACTCCCTTCAATGTTGCTCACCTTCTAAGGTTGCCCTAGGAACTCACTGACTTTTCTGGGGATTGCCTGAGAGTGTCATTTGAAAACTCTTTAGCCAGGGATCCCTCAGTACAAATGAAGTATTGCTCAGCAGTATGGGCAATAAACTACGCAGGAGGAGGACCTGGTCTTGTTGAGCCTGGAGTTGTGCCTGGGCTCTTTTATGCATTTTTGGGGGTGAGGGAGAGGGTGGGAGTCTTGGGTTGTGGGGCATAGTTTAAAAACCAGAACTCTAGAGTGAGAACATTGCAATGACTGTTGTTAACCTAAAGACCTATAGTAGCCTCCCTTGTTAATATACACAAAGAGATATTTTTTTTGAAACATTTTCCCTATTTTCTGTGATTTTGATTTTTACCCAGAATCATAAGGTTTGTCTGTCTTGCACAGGTGACCCAGAAATCTTTGAGGTAGGAGACAGCTGCTTATAGTCAATAATATATTGGGACTTGGGACAAGATACAGAAATGCAAAGATACCTCCGAGGAATGTACAATTTTCTGCTATATAGTTGGCGAGCATATTATTAATATAGCAGTGGAAGGAGGTGGCCATCAATTTCTCACAAGCAAGGAATTATAAAAGATAATTGTAACATAGTATGGTTCAAGATTGTAACCACCATTCTCTTTATTTATTGTATTAAATATATTATTTTTAGAAATTTAGGTACAATATTTTTAGAAGTACTAGAAATGGCACTTACTGGTTCATTTATGCCATAGATCTTCTCCTCTTACAAATTTTCAATCATGAACTTAATACTGGAGATTAAGGGGACACTGCGATATGCTATTTTATATTAGATTGTGTTTTTTCCTTCTCCCTTAGGAATGCTAGGCTTATTATTAGAGAAAAGCAACAAGACACTTTTTGCTCAGGATCTTTCAGTAGAAAATACATTTTGACTTGAATTTTAGTGGCAACTTGATAATAGATTGGTACTAATATCAATCAATTAATATTAATAGATTAATATTAATAACTTGATAATAGATTAATAGATTAAGAGTTTGCTGAATTATGTCATGATTGTATTGAAAAGTGCTGTGTGGTCATATCAAATTGTGACACTCTGTGCTCAATGAGTGCTCATATCCTGTTCACTCTCTAGGAGAATGACTCAGGCACTTTGGACACAGTGGGCGCTGTAGTGGTGGACCATGAAGGGAACGTTGCTGCTGCTGTCTCCAGTGGAGGCTTGGCCTTGAAACATCCAGGGAGAGTTGGACAGGTTAGTATTACAGGGTTTTTAAACTAGCTTTTCAATTTAAAACACGGAATTTTCTAGCTCACCATTTTTTTAAACCAGCAAAAAGTTTTTTTCATTTGAAAAAAAATTATATTATTGTGATTTTTTAAAAGCATTTATATAATTCCAGATTCTAAAAAAAACACCTCTCCCATAGAGTTCTTTTTGATCTTTATCGTCAGTAGTACTATGTTTTTTTTACTTCCAACAGGCTGAGTATTGGGTATTTAGTAGACATTAAAAAAAAAATATGAGTTGATCTTCATTTTCTTTCTTTGCGAATGTCATTCTCTATAGGAGTAAACATTACCTAACTATATTGTTGTTGCTTTGTAGGTAGGAAATGATTTTAGAGTAACTGTGTATTTCCTCCATTCAAGGAATAGTAAAATTCTTTTTTTTTTTATTTTACTTATTTTATTTTTTTTTAAATTTTTAATTTTTTATAAACATATATTTTTATCTCCAGGGGTACAGGTCTGTGAATCACAGAAGGTTTACACACTTCACAGCACTCACCAAAGCACATACCCTCCCCAATGTCCATAATCCCACCCCCTTCTCCCAAACCCCTTCCCCCCAGCAACCCTCAGTTTGTTTTGTGAGATTAAGAGTCACTTATGGGGGGCGCCTGGGTGGCTCAGTGGGTTAAAGCCTCTGCCTTCGGCTCAGGTCATGATCCCAGTGTCCTGGGATCGAGCCCCGCATCGGGCTCTCTGCTCCGCGGGAAGCCTGCTTCCTCCCCTCTCTCTCTGCCTGCCTCTCTGCCTACTTGTGATTCCTCTCTCTCCGTCAAATAAATAAAATCTTAAAAAAAAAAAAAAAAAAAAAAAAAAAAAGAGTCACTTATGGTTTGTCTCCCTCCCAATCCCATCTTGTTTCATTGATTCTTCTCCTACCCACTTAAGCCCCCATGTTGCATCACCACTTCCTCATATCAGGGAGATCATATGATAGTTGTCTTTCTCTGCTTGACTTATTTCGCTAAGCATGATACGCTCTAGTTCCATCCATGTTGTCGCAAATGGCAAGATTTCATTTCTTTTGATGGCTGCATAGTATTCCATTGTGTATATATACCACATCTTCTTGATCCATTCATCTGTTGATGGACATCTAGGTTCTTTCCATAGTTTGGCTATTGTGGACATTGCTGCTATAAACATTCGGGTGCATGTGCCCCTTTGGATCACTACGTTTGTATCTTTAGGGTAAATACCCAATAGTGCAATTGCTGGGTCATAGGGCAGTTCTATTTTCAACATTTTGAGGAACCTCCATGCTGTTTTCCAGAGTGGCTGCACCAGCTTGCATTCCCACCAACAGTGTAGGAGGGTTCCCCTTTCTCCGCATCCTCGCCAGCATCTGTCATTTCCTGACTTGTTGATTTTAGCCATTCTGACTGGTGTGAGGTGATATCTCATTGTGGTTTTGATTTGTATTTCCCTGATGCCGAGTGATATGGAGCACTTTTTCATGTGTCTGTTGGCCATCTGGATGTCTTCTTTGCAGAAATGTCTGTTCATGTCCTCTGCCCATTTCTTGATTGGATTATTTGTTCTTTGGGTGTTGAGTTTGCTAAGTTCTTTATAGATTCTGGATACTAGTCCTTTATCTGATATGTCGTTTGCAAATATCTTCTCCCATTCTGTCAGTTGTCTTTTGATTTTGTTAACTGTTTCCTTTGCTGTGCAAAAGCTTTTGATCTTGATGAAATCCCAATAGTTCATTTTTGCCCTTGCTTCCCTTGCCTTTGGCGTTGTTCCTAGGAAGATGTTGCTGCGGCAGAGGTCGAAGAGGTTGCTGCCTGTGTTCTCCTCAAGGATTTTGATGGATTCCTTTCGCACATTGAGGTCCTTCATCCATTTTGAGTCTATTTTTGTGTGTGGTGTAAGGAAATGGTCCAATTTCATTTTTCTGCATGTGGCTGTCCAGTTTTCCCAGCACCATTTATTGAAGAGGCTGTCTTTTTTCCATTGGACATTCTTTCCTGCTTTGTCGAAGATTAGTTGACTGTAGAGTTGAGGGTCTATTTCTGGGCTCTCTATTCTGTTCCATTGATCTATGTGTCTGTTTTTGTGCCAGTACCATGCTGTCTTGATGATGACAGCTTTGTAATAGAGCTTGAAGTCCGGAATTGTGATGCCACCAACGTTGGCTTTCTTTTTCAATATCCCTTTGGCTATTCGAGGTCTTTTCTGGTTCCATATAAATTTTAGAATTATTTGTTCCATTTCTTTGAAAAAGATGGATGGTACTTTGAAAGGAATTGCATTAAATGTGTAGATTGCTTTAGGTAGCATAGACATTTTCACAATATTTATTCTTCCAATCCAGGAGCATGGAACATTTTCCCATTTCTTTGTGTCTTCCTCAATTTATTTCATGAGTATTTTATAGTTTTCTGAGTATAGATTCTGTGCCTCTTTGGTTAGGTTTATTCCTAGGTATCTTATGGTTTTGGTTGCAGTTGTAAATGGGATTGACTCCTTAATTTCTCTTTCTTCTGTCTTGCTGTTGGTGTAGAGAAATGCAACTGATTTCTGTGCATTGATTTTATATCCTGACACTTTACTGAATTTCCTGTATAAGTTCTAGCAGTTTTGGAGTGGAGTCTTTTGGGTTTTCCACATATAGTATCATATCATCTGCGAAGAGTGATAATTTGACTTCTTCTTTGCTGATTTGGATGCCTTTAATTTCCTTTTGTTGTCTGATTGCTGAGGCTAGGACCTCTAGTACTATGTTGAATAGCAGTGGTGATAATGGACATCCCTGCCATGTTCCTGACCTTAGCGGAAAAGCTTTCAGTTTTTCTCCATTGAGAATGATATTTGCGGTGGGTTTTCCATAGATGGCTTTGATGATATTGAGGTATGTGCCCTCTATCCCTACACTTTGAAGAGTTTTGATCAGGAAGGGATGCTGTACTTTGTCAAATGCTTTTTCAGCATCTATTGAGAGTATCATATGGTTCTGGTTCTTTCTTTTATTGATGTGTTGTATCACATTGAGTGATTTGCGGATGTTGAACCAACCTTGCAGCCCTGGAATAAATCCCACTTGGTCGTGGTGAATAATCCTTTTAATGTACTGTTGAATCCTGTTGGCTAGTATTTTGTTGAGTATTTTTGCATCCATTTGATCTAGTAAGCTTTCTGAGCATAAGCCAATTTGGTACATTACTTATGAGCTTAAGAAATATTTGTTGAGTGAACTAATGATTCCTGGAGTCTGTTAAAGTAGTTGCAAGCATTATGCTTAAGCTCAGTACTTAGATCTCATGTTACATGTAGAGCACTTCTTGGCATTCTTTGTATGTATGCCTTGTCTCTCACATTTGAAAAAGAGTAGTTATCACAGTTGTTTTGGACATGGTGGTTAATGAATGCTTGGAATAGAGTGATCTGATTCATGGAGGATGTCTTTGGAAATCTCCAAGTGATATTCCCTGATCTGCCCTGATCTGCTCTTAAAATCCCATGGGGGGATGGGTAGGGAAGAATAATTAATTTTGTGCTACTCTTTGCCTACTGTACAGGGGGATTTATGGGGAATGATTACTCAACGTGTGTACAATGCTTTGAACTCATTATAAAAAGCCTTTTTTGGTCATGGTGTTTTTCCACATTATGAATCCCTGTGTATTTGTCAAGTTTGGAATAAGAACCAAGCTTGGCATATCAGATTTGGATGCCTGGGTGGAGAAAGAGAGAGAAAAGCCTGCATAGCTGCCTTCGTTGCCTTGCAATTCCCATGACTTTCTCACTGTTTTTTGTTTTTTTGGTTAGCAGAATAGCCAACAGCAGAACCAAGGATAGTTCTGGTCTATGTTAGGAGGATATTACATTGAACAATCTTGAAGCCATTCTGCCACTACACATGGGACTGTCCTAGAAAAAGAAATACTTCTGTAAAAATTAAACATATTGATTTGCCCCAATTAGCTAGTGTATGAAGACATAGTTTGTGAGAGATGAAAATCAGGAAAAGGTGTGGTGGGTAAGGGTAAAGTTACTTACCAGGAAAATGCATTTGCTTAATTGGATTATATTGCTTGGATAGAGGAGCTGTAATAAGCCTGGAAATATGAAAGCATCAGTTGACAGTAGGAAACCATTCTCCTTGACGATCAAGAGGGAAGGAAATAAAATATACAAAGTGTTGAAAAAAAAGACTTTTAAAAATATGCTAGAAATAGATGCTTTTAAATACATTTTAAGTGTACAGTGAACTCTTTCAAAGTCTTAGCATATTAATTACCCTGCTCTAGACATATGATAACTGTTCATATGGTGACGTGGCAATTTGAATTACAATTTATTTACTTGGCTTACCAACAATAGTTAGAATTTACAACTGGGACACAAAAAAGGAATGATTACATCCCACTCTCAACTCAGCCCCACACAAATACGCAGTTGAGTTTAGTGATTAAGAGTGTGAATTTTGGATTCAGATAAACCTTTATTCTAATCTCACCTCTCCCTTATTGTAAACAAATTGTTCAACGTCTTTTTTTCTTTTTTTTGAAGATTTTATTTATTTATTTGACAGACAGAGATCACAAGTAGGCAGAGAGGCAGGCAGAGAGAGAGAGGAGGAAGCTGGCTCCCTGCTGAGCAGAGAGCCCAATGCGGGACTCGATCCCAGGACCCTGGGATCATGACCTGAGCCAAAGACAGAGGCTTTAACCCACTGAGCCACCCAGGCACCCCTGTTCAACATCTTTAAGCTCCACTTTCCACAACTGTAAAATGGGTATAGTTACCTTACGAAGTTCTAGAAGATTAAATGACATATTTAAATTGCTTGCCATAGTCCCTCATAATATAGCTATATATTAGCTAGAACTGTCTCTTGCTATGTACAGTAAGTGTGTTCATTCATGTGATCTACAGAAACATTATAAGGTAGGGGTTTTTGTTATGCTCATTTTATAAAGGAAAAGAAGTTCCAAAAAAGACTAAATAATAATAATAATGATATTTATATGATCTATTTTTACTGAATGTTAATACCTTTGTTAAATGTTGAGGAAGTTTTACTACTAAAAAGAAGAAAGCTTATTTTTATTTTTTAAAGCCCTGCTTAAGATTGTTATTATTATTATTTTTTTAAGATTTGTTTGTTCATTTTAGAGAGAGCTGGTGGGGATGGTGCAGAAGGGGAGAGAGAGAGAGAGAGAAGCAGACTGTTGGCTGAGCATGGAGCCTGACGTGGGACACAGTCACAATCCTGAGATCATGACCAGAGCCAAAATCAAGAGTTGGATACTTAGCCACCTGTGCCATCTAAGTGCCCCAAGCTTGTGATATTTTATCCAAAGAAGTGTTAAGAGCGGGACAGTCTCTGGTTCTTTCTTTTATCTGACCTATCACTGTATCAGCTCAACTGGTTTCAGAAGTTTAAGATGGAAGACAACTTTAGATCATGAAATTGTGGTGAAGTGGCATAAGGGGAATTCGCTTAGAGAGAAGAAACAAAGAGTAGGAGTAAGTCTTCTTCTTCTTCTTTTTTTTTTTTCCTTAAAAAAAGGACCCCTGTAGGTTCTGAAGAGGTGTCCTTACGGCCTTATTTGCTATTTTGGGGTCCAGGCTCCTGGTCAAGATAACTGTGGTGAATGGCAAGGATAGTGGGTTTTCAGTGAAGGCAATAACCAGGTTTTCAGTGAAGGAAGAGTAGGCCCTTCCTCTCAGGTGGCTTATTCTCTGAGGCTTTGGCTCACCTAGGAACTGTCCCAGGTAATACCAGTTGAATGGCTTATTCCACAAGTTTGCCAGTTTGGTTCTGCAATCCATGTGCAGAATCCCTTCCATAGGGCTTTCAGTTCCCACTCTGACCCAACAATCTTGTGTATTTTAGAAGCATGGTGTTTTCAAAGGCAATAATATATTTTCTACTCTTTGCCATATTGGCAATGTTGTATTGAATTCTTTGTTCTACTTGTAAGGCTATTGCCGGTGACAACTGAGGGTGGCAACTGTGGGTCACATGAGCATGGGAGACTTCATCTCCAATTATCTTGGACATTGGATTATTTCTCAAGGAGAGTGATTAAGGGCGTAGGGTGTGTATGTGTGCATCTCAAAGTCTTGAGGAACAGTTCACAAATCTAGTATTCTCTTGAGTGAGAAAAGAGTAATCAGGGCACTCAGATAGCTGTTTTAAAAAATTTAGAGGACTTAAGCAGGGAAGGTAAAGTAAATCCAGAGAGTAGAACCAGGATTAGCGGATGAAAGTTATGATAAAGTGGTTGTTCATTAAAGCAATCTAAGGAAGAACTTTAAGCCAAAGGTAAGTGTCCAAAAGGGGAATGTGTTCCCTCACGAAGTATCAAGGTTCTTGGTATGAGAAGTGCCTGGGATATTTCATGAAAATTCCTGTTCTGGATAGAATATTAAAGCAAATGAGTTCTGAAGTCCTTATTAGAAAAAAAAAAAGGAATATTGTAGAAAGCTGGTCTGTCTGGTTACCATTCCCATCTTAGCTTCTTTCCCCACTCCTTAAAAGTGATCTCTTTGAAAAGAATAGTTACTATTTTATGGGAGTATTTTTTCTTTCATTAGTCAGAAGTCATACTGAAAACTCCATGTATTGTGGCTTGTCGTCGTCGTCTTTTTTTCACTCAATAATATTTTTGGAGTTTTTATTAGTTTCTAAAAATCTTTTTGAAAAAGTTGCATTCTTTATTTTGAACTCTCTGCAATGAATACTGCATATTGCTGGGCAAATGTTTAACCATTTCTTTACCGATGGACATCTGTGCTTTCAATTTTCCATTCTTTACCAAACTTGTGGTGGTGCATATTCTTTTTTTTTTTTTTTTTTAATTTTTAATTTTTTATAAACATATATTTTTTATATACATATATTTTTATCCCCAGGTCTGTGAATCACCGGGTTTACACACTTCACAGCACTCACCAAATCACATACCCTCCCCAATGTCCATAATCCCACCTCCTTCTCCCCAACCCCCTCCCCCCGGCAACCCTCAGTTTGTTTTGTGAGATATTCTTGAGCAGACTTCCTTGTATTCTCTATGCTGGCTACCAAAGGGGTTTTCTTCTTCTGCTTCTAACTAAAAACTGGAAAAGTTACCAGTTTCATTTCCCCTCCCATAGGCAGAAAGTCATTGTGGATATTGAAGAGATGAATCCAGACATTCTGGGTGGCATTATTAAAAACAAAATAAGGATGATTGTTATATTCTTTTATAAAACCACAGTAATTTGTGTTATTGGTGGTTTCAGGCATATAAATCTGTTCTACTGCCTCATAAAATAATTAACTTGAATTGATCTTTTTGGCTCCTTTCTTTATATCTGGGGAATCTAGATTCTTCAGATATAAAATGTAGTTCACAGTGGTGAACATATATTGGGCCCTTTGGTAGTAACTGTTTGCAGTTTCTGCTGTGCCACTTTAAGGGAGGCATGGCAGAAGCCCTCCTAAACGGGGTTTTTTAGAGTATGCCAGGAGGACCACCTGCATCCTAGCCCCCCTGCGGCCCTGTTTAATAATACCAATTCCATGGGCAGCCTCCAGACCACTGAATCAGAATATCTGGGAACCACGTTCCTATCACCAAACTTCTCAAACAAGTTGACATATACCTAGTTTGAGAGCCACTATTTTAAGGCAACCACATGATTTCAAGGAGCCAGAAGAGAGGAATTTGTCTGAACTGGCTGACAAACTATATTTGGGGAAAGGTTGTTCAAGGAAAAAAACTACTGCTGATGAGAGTCTAAAAACTTTCTTTTGCCCTTTTCTGAAAAATTTTAGATTAATACAGTAATTGAAGATACAGTTTAAAATAGTATTAGAACCATTGTTTGGGCAGGTCTTACACAATCTCGGGTATTATTTCCCAGTTGATATGCATCATTATTAAACCAGGCTTTATTAGATGGGTATAATTTTGTCTTTTGTTGAAAGCAAGTAATTACACATAATATTTCTGAAATACATTGTGTACCTATTTTCTCTTTTCCTAGGCTGCTCTTTATGGATGTGGCTGCTGGGCTGAAAATACTGGAGCTCATAATCCCTACTCTACAGCTGTGAGTACCTCAGGTATTTGCTGCTTTCATGACCATTTTTCATAACTGCTACATTGTAGGTCATTTAATGATTGAAAAGAATATTTTTGTGTAAACATATAGCATGTGCTAAGGCACTGCCTAGACTAGAGCATTTATGCGTGAAAGACCTTTGATATGTGGGAGCTTTTAAGGATTGTTTCACAATGTAAGTATCCCAATGTAAACGTTTTGCTAACATTTCATTACAACTCTGGAGTTAACTATAAGTTACATTTTTAATGTTTTGTTTTTTTTTCTCTAGAGATTTAGGATAGTGCCAATTTAGATCACAAAAGATATAAAAGCAACAAGGTATTTCAAAAATTAGGTAATCTCTTGAATAAAATGTTGGGACAGAAAATATAAGATGTATTTCAAAATGTTTGTTTGTGTATGTGTGTGTGTGTGTGTATGTATATATATGTGTTTATATGTATATATATATGTATTTATATGTATATATATGTATATATATATGTATTTATATTTAAACATTTTATTTATTTGAGAGAGAGAGTTCCATAAGCAGGGGAGGGGCGGAGGGAGAAGGAGAAGCAGACTGAACTACACAGAGAGCCTTGATCCCAGGACCCCAAGATCATGACCTGAGCCGAAGTCAGATGCTTAACCAACTGAGCCACCCAGGCTCTTCAAATTGTATATTTTATGACATCTACTCCTCTAGCTACACTTTTAATTAAATGCAGGTCCTCTTTTTGTATCTGTGTTAGAAGTTGTTATCATTCATCCTTTTTGATGGCTGAGTAATATTCCATTGTAGATACGTACCACATCTTCTTTATCCATTCATCTGATGAAGGGCATCTCGGCTCCTTCCACAGTTTGGCTGTTGCGGACATTGCTGCCATTTGCATTGACATGGATGGAACTGGAGGGGATTATGCTAAGTAAAATAAGTCCAGCATAGAAAGACAGTTATCATACAGTTTAACTCATATATAGAACTTAAGGAATATAGCAGAGGACCACAGGGGAAGAGAAGGGGACAAACCATGAGAGACTCTGGACTCTGGGAAATAAACTGAGTGTTACAGAAAGGAGGCTGGGTGAGGGGATGGGGTAACCAGGTGATGGGTATTAAGGAAGGTATGTGTTTGGATAAGCACTGGGTGTTATCCGTAACTAATGAATCATTGAACACTACAACAAAAACTTATGATGTACTATATTCTGGCTAATGGAACATAATAAAAAAAATAAAAAATAAAAAAATCACATTACTACTTAAAAAATCATTATCATTTAGAAATTCCGTGTGTGTGTGTGTGTTGGGAGCAGTTAATGGGCAGGATGGTTATCTAGATCCAGGTTTTCTGTGCTTGTGCCAGGTGTACTTGAAGCCTTTTCTCTCAATGTAGTGATATGAGTGGTTGACCAAGTGGTTCATCCCCTTTGCTGTGTTGTCTCTCAAGTTACAGACTTAGGACTTTCTCCTTCATGTCATCAGGCTTTATCAGGAGAATAGATATGGCTGCCTTTCCTTCCTTTCTTCAGTTGCTTGACACTTTGGCTTCTGTATGACTCTGCTAACAAACCACCCAATCCAACCCAGCCCTTTTTTCCTGCTTACTTTTGACTCTCAGATCTCTTATACAGGTGCCTCTCTCCTTTTTATTGTAGCATAGATCCTAAAACTCTCTTGGTTTGTCCTGTTCTTCTGACCTGCTCCATCCTGGCCCTCTTCACAGACTCTTCCCATTGCTACCAACCCCAGGGTTGGGCCTCTTGTGCCTTTTCTTAGTTTCACTTTATGTTTTCTCTTGGTGATTTGGTGTTATTACTGTTCTCGTGATTTTAGCAGTTGTTTTTTACAGTATTTGCTTCCATGTCTATCTCCTCTGGACTTTTCTCTGGAAGGCCACATGAATTTTTTCTGACTTTCTGTTTGACATATCCCTCTGGGTGTCATCTGTGCATATCAGATTCAACAGGCTCAGTGAAATACCTTATTCATTATTCCCACCCTTTGCCATGAGATTTCTCCTGTGTTCTCTCTCTTTTGTTGCCATCACTATCCTATTCTTTGCTCAGACTTGACCTCTTGGTACCATTTTCATATTTGTTGCTTCTGTCCATTTCCTTGCATCAGTGGAAAAATAATTGTGGACCACTGGCCTATAAGGTGAAGTCTCCAAACACAAATTAATGTTAAACTTTAACCATACTAATTGTAATTGGCAAAAAATTGATTTTCATTCTTTCAGTTTTGAAGAGATGAGCATAATATAATATGAGTTAGTTTTTAAAAAGATTTTATTTCTTTATTAATTGAGAGAGAGAGTGTGTGTGTGAGCAAATGTGGGGGGGGGAGCAGAGGGAGAGGGATAAGCAGACTCCATACTGAGCTTGGAGTCAGACACAAGGCTCGTTCACATGACCCTGAGAACACAACCTGAGCCAGGATCAAGAGTCAGATGCTTAACCGACTGAGCCATCCAGTTGCTCCAATATGAGCTAATTTTTAGTTTAATATTGGTGGCACATGGAAATCTCTGTGCATGATATTTAGGAATTAGCTTTTGCACATAATTAAGTATATGGTTTTATGTCTATAGACAGTTGTGGTATTTGAAAAAACTGAAGTCTAAAATAGATAATTCATTGTTTCATTTTTATTTTCCCAAAGTAGTATTAGTATCATATGTTGTATTGACTTAATTTTTGGTCAGTGTGTTACTCAGTGAGTTGGTTTGTCATCGTTAAGTGTTACTCTCATGTCTAGACATTTGGAAGCCTGGATTCTCGTTTAAGCTAAAATCCTGAAAGCTACCTGTCACTTCAGAAAAGAAATTTGATCTCTTTGGGATTTTCCACCTCTCTCCTTTTTAAAATTGGTGATGTAGAAGCTGGAATAGGATCACATTTCATTGATTTGATTATGTTAAGAGTGCAGTGGGTGGGTAAAGCTAAAATTATAAAATTAAGGTCTTTTTCCCTTCCCCTTGCATATTACCTCCTTTGCACATCTTGCATCAACTGAAGATAATTTCACATGACTAAAGATAAATTCAGGTTTCTAGTTCATGACATCCAGTGCAGTTTTTAAACTTGGATTCCTAGTTTGTTATGTTATATTCTTCTGATGTTTAAGGACTAACCATCATCATCCCCCATACCCTGAGGATAATAGAGCAAATCTCCAGTTCCTTCGTCCCTGGGACTTTGTATGATTGGTTCACCCTTGTTTCTCCTGGGGCTGTTGCTGTGAGATTGACAACAGAAACACATGGCAGAGTTGGGTGACCAAGTCAGAAGAAAGGTGGTGCAAGGAATTTTGCAATTGTTTGGTCAAAATAAAAAAGACTGGTGCCTTAGGCTGTTGCAGAAAATTTAGAGACCTGGCCTACATTTTAGGTTTATAGTTCTTGGAAGGTAGTAATTGAAAGATGGAGGGAAGATAGTTATGGTCAGGGTAGGGCTCTCCCAAGGCCAGACAGGCAATTTGACCATTAGCCTCAGGGATAAACTCCAGCATCTTGTTCTCATCACTGGGTGGGGAGGAATGAGTGGGGAGTGGGAAAGAGAGTAGTGTGGCAGGAGCGGGCTGTGCAAACTCTGACTAATGTTCTGGCATTATGGAAATTTGTCTAGCTAGGAAGGTAGCAGAGTATATACCTGGGTTCTTGTGCAGACTCTTTCACTCACTGGCTGTGACCTTGGCAAGGGTTATTTGTAAAGCAAGAATATCTACCTTAATATCTGTGAGTACTGAATGAGTTGACATATGGAAGGCAGTTAGCATACTTCTTGGCTCAGAGTAGTCCTTCAGTAATTAATGGTGTGTCATTGAATCTAAGTCACCGTCTTTTATAAGCTACACCATTATTTTTAAAAAATTGGTTGATTCATATTTTTTTATTGTGGTAAGAATACAACATAAAATCTTTTCTTAAATTTTTCACTGTAAAACACAGTATTTTTAACTTTAGATGCAAATCATACAACAGATCCCTTGAACTTTATTCATCTTGCATTACTGAAACTTTATGTGTTTTTGTTTGTTTGTTTGTTTTTTAGAGAGGGAGAGGGGGTGGGCAGAGGGAGAAAGAGAGAATTTTCCAGCATGGAGTCTGATGTGGTGCTCAGTCTCACAACCCTGAGATCATGACTTGAGCCAAACTCAAGAGTTGGACATTTAACTGACTGAGGCACCCAGGTGCCCTAAAATTTTATGAATTTTTTAATATCAACTCCCCATTTCTCCCTTCTCCTAGCTCCTGGAAATCACCATTCTACTTTTTGCTTCTATGAGTTTGACTCTTTTAAGTTCCTCACGTAAATGGAATTATGCAGTATCTGTCCTTCTGTGACTGGCTTACTTTACTTTGCATTGTATCTTTGAGGATTATCCATGTTGTATATGGAGGGATTTCCTCTTTTAAGGCTGAATAACATTCTGTTGTACATGTATACCACATTTTCTTTATCCATTTATCTGTTGGTTAGCATTTAGGTGATATCTACATCTCGGCTATTATGAATAATGATGCAGTGAACATGGAGGTACTGATATCTCATCAAGATCCTGATTTCAATTCTTTTGGATAGATACCCAGAAGTAGAATTGTTAGATCATATAATAGTCCTATTTTTAATTTTTTGAGGAACCTGCATACTGTTGCTCGTAGCAGCTGTACCATTTTACAATACCATGAACAGTGTACAAGGCTGTGAATATCTTCACAGCTTCACCAGCCTTTTTATCTTTTATCCTTTCAATACTAGCCATTGTAATGGGTATGAGGTGATGTCTCGTTGTGATTGGAGAAATGTCTATTCAAGTCCTTTGCTGATGTATTAATCTTACTATTTGATTTTTTGCTATTGAGTTGTAGTTGTAGGAGTTTCTCATGTCTTTTGGATGTTAACTCCTTATCAGATATATGGTTTGTAAACATATTCTCCCATTCTTTTTTTTTTTTAATTAATAATTAATTTATTTATTTGACACAGAGAGAGAGATCACAACTAGACAGAGAGGCAGGCAGAGAGAGAGGGGGAAGCAGGCTCCCTGCTGAGCTGAGAGCCCAATGTGGGACTCAATTCCAGGACTCTGAGATCATGACCTGTGCCGAAGGCAGAGGCTTAACCCACTGAGCCACCCAGGCACCCCCATATTCTCCCATTCTATAGGCTGCTTTTTCATTTTTTGATTATTTCTTGTGCAGAAACTTTTTAGTTTGATATAGTCCTACTTACCTATTTTTGCTTTTGTTGCCTCTATATTTAGTATCTTATCCAGGACTAAAATATACCAATATGATACATATACTAAGGGGGATAAAGACTGCCAGTCATAGTAGGACACACTTTTTTCTCATCTCTCTTTACACATGGTTGTTACTTTACAAGAAAATATAGAATTTATACAATTCCTCCAACAAGAAACATTTGCTGCACTAATAACAATGTCATGTACCATTGCTATTTCCATGCCTTCTTATGCTCATACTTACTTTTTGTTCCAATTCTGCAATATACTGTAATATTTTTTGAATACATGGTAAGTGACAACTCAGCTCAAAACTTGTAGTTCCAGCATGGTGCACAACTCCACTGAAGGGTTGACAACAGGATCAGCTTACTTCCTTCTAGAGGCAGTGCTCACTATGTCACAGCTGCAGCCTGGAGAGCAGCCATGGGAGGATGCCATCAATTATAATGTGTGGACTGATTTCAGAACATTTTGAACATAGAAAAAAATATACTTTAGAATTGATGAACTTCAATAAAAACTTTTCTTATTCTCAGTTGTGTGTGTATGTGTGTGTGTGTGAAAATAACTATTTAGGCTTTCTTAAGCAGTGGCATAAGCTCTTGAGAAAAGGGGATCTGTGGGTATGTTTGTGTTTCCTGAGTGCTTGGCATAGGGCCTTGCACTTAGTGCTTACTAGACAAATTAAAATTAAGACAAATGATGATTATTATAATCATCAATGTTGCCAAGAGACTGGAACTTAATTATTCCAATTACTAAAAAGATAGGATAATTATGTAATGTGATAGAGGTGCTAGTTATTGCTACAGTGGCAATCATATTATAATATATGAATGTATCAAATTAACATGTTGTAAACCTTAAATTACATAGTGTTATATGTCAAATATTTTTCACTAAATGCATATGTGAGTCTTCCCTCTTCTGGAAGGATGGATGTCATTTCAAAAAAGATTATTCATCATGGAATTTCTTTAAATAGTACTTTAAGATTTGATTCAATTTGCCAAAGTCAGAATCACACATAATTTTTCAGTAACATGTCAGATGCATAATGTCAGATGCATCTGTGGTCTTTCTCTGGCTATGGAAAGGAAGAACAGATTGAGGATTAGAAGATCAGAAGGAGGAAAAAAGAAGGAGATTAAGTTTATGCTCTGCTTGACCTTAGCATTGGTATGCCTTTCCTTGTCTGTGCAGTATATTTTTTCCTTAAAGAGAAATAGTGAGTCCAGGGGTTAGATGGCAGTTGAGTGGAGTTCAGGAGACACAGGCTTCAATCCTCCTTCCTTAAAGTGTTTTAGCATGAAGAAAGCTCTGTTACTTGGTTTCTGGTATGTGACCCAGTGATTTCTGATTTTGTAGGTTCTTTGATTTTCTAGGGTTTGACTCTGGGTAGTTCTAGAACCCTGAGGTTGGTGACGGTATGGCAATGTCTTGCCAGGAGTAGGTTCAAAGGCTGGGGTGATAAAAAATGCAAAAAATGAGACCGGGCTTTGCCTAAATATTTGTGAGTCAGTGATTCTGAGCTGGCACTCTTCCTCTGGGGCTGGGAATTAATGTTACCCTTCCTTGGTTCTTCAGCCTAACGCAGCAGTCCTTCCTCTGCCCTTCTGTGGGAGATTGTCTCTTAAGTCTGTGCTGCAGAACTCCTCCCCAGGGACCTTTGTCAGAGGTTTAAAGCAGCCTTCCTCACAAGAGTAGAGTTACATAATGCAGAAGCCAGTGGCTGACCATTGCTGAGACATCCACATGTACTATATGGTCATCATTCTCTGGGGGCCCAGAAAGGGTGGAGAGGCAGGTAGGAATCCATGCTTTTACCTCCTCTTTAAGACTAGCCATGATTTCTCTTTAGTATTCTTTGTATGTCGTAAGCATTCTTTGTGGCTTAGCCTCCTGATTAATGTCCTGAATAAAACCCCTGTTTTACTCAGGACTCTGTGTTTAGGTCACCTTGGAGTTCAGCCTCTCTTCCCACTCTTACCTGTTTTTGATCAGCCTTTCAAGGTGAAACATCAAGGAGTTGTCTCTACCTAAATTTCAGTATTTTTTCTCAGTTCTCTCCTCTCCTCTATTTTTTACATCAGTCAGGCCTTCCCTCTACTACCACCACCTCACCAATCTGTTCTTGTCCAGATAAACAATCACCTCCAAAATCCAGTGGTCATCTTTTAATCCCATAAGCAGCACTTAACACAGTTATTTGAATGGCTTACTCCTCTTGGAAATACTGTACCAACAAGAGTTGGTGGTCTAACCTGTCAAATCATGTCATACTTCTTCTTTGAACTGTCCAGTCACTAACCTTCTTACTCAGAGGAAAAGCCAAAGTCCTTACGAAGGGCCTCTGAGACCTTATATATGGTGTTGCCCACTTTCTTCTCAGACTTCAACTTTTGGTTTTCTTTCTTTGCTCATTCAGTTCTAGCTACATTGGCTGCTTTACTGTACTTTAAATATGCCATGTATATTACCCCGTTAGGACCTTTACACGAGTTCCTTCCTTTTCTGTTATCTCTCTGCCCTCAGTAGCTGAAGCTGCTGCTTCCCCCTTTATAAACTCTTTATTCAGATGGTTTACCTTCTTACTGTGATCTTTCCTCACCACCCTATTTAAACATGTAAATTTTCTCAGCCAACATTCTCCTTCCATGTTGTATTTTTTTCTCATAGTGTATATCATTATCTAATTTTTAAAAAGATTTTACTTATTTATTTGACAGAGATTACACGAAGGCAGAGAGGCAGGCAGAGAGAGGGAGTAGCAGGCTCCCCATGGAACAGAGAGCCCAATGTGGGGCTCGATCCCAGAACCCTGAGATCATGACCTGACCCGAAGGCAGAGGCTTAACCCATTGAACCACTCAGGTGCCCCTATCATTATCTAATTTTATATGTCACCTATTTATTTTATCTTTATTTTCAACCCTGCTTTACTCCAAAACTCCATGAAGACTGGGATTTTCATCAGTTTTCTTCACGGATATGTGGATGGTGCTTATCTGAAGCCCCCAATGATGTTTGTTGAATGAATTGAATATGAACAAATAAATACAATGGGGTAGTGTCTTAGCTTGTGCTACTGTAACAAAATACCATAGACTGTGTGGTTTAAACAATCGGCATTTATTTCTCACAGCTCTAGAGGCTGGGAAGTCCAAGATCATAGTGCCAGCAGATTCGCTTCCTGGTGAGGGTACTCTTTTTGGCTTGCAGACAACTGCCTTTTTGCTATACCCTCATATGGTAGAAGGAGGGAAATAGGGAGAGAGGGAAGGAGAGAAAGAGAGAAGGAGAGAGAGATGGAGGCTCTTGTGCTGTCCTCATGACTTCATCTAACCCTAATTACCTCTCCCCAAATACCATCACACAGAAGATAAGGGCTCCAACATATAAATTTGTTGGGGGTAGGGTGGAGCACAAAGCATTAGTCCATAACAGGTGAAGTGTGCTGGGTCAAGGGCTGAGAGGAGGGTCAGGGAAGTGTTGAGAGTGGTTATTCTGGTGAGAATGGAAGATGCTTAAGTAGCGGGGTGAGTGCAAGGTGTGTGGAGTTTAATTTAGAGTCCCTAGATGGCCTTGACTTAGTATTTAAATTTTCTTTTGTATGAAATGGGGATCTTTTTGATTAGGGACCCACTCATACATTTGGAAGATAAATCTTTCATCTCTGAGGTTGTTCTGGAATGATTAACAGTGATTTAGACAGTGGGAGGCAAAACTGGTCAATAAGTTAAATACCTTGCTATTCTACTGAGTTGGAATCCAGACTCTTCAGCCTGCTCTGCTTCCTTTATCTGCCTTATTAGGCAGTGCTACTGTTGCATAATTTGTTTCACTTAAGAAGAATCTTCAGGGGCTCAGGATAATGAACAGATACTTAAGCTGAAATAATTTGGTTTGTAAGATGTAGGGTTGGGAATCATGCCATGAGAAATCTTTTTTTGTGAATTGTAACTTCTAGATGTGAGCATAGATAAAACCTTAACATTTGTAAACATCATCATCTTAAAAGCACTTGATTCCTTGGATTGTTTCATTGGCGGTGATGGGGGAAAGAAATATTGTTCCTTTATAGATAACAGAGTATTTAAACTACCAGCACATTTCTAAGAACTAAAGTAATTATCTGGGATGGGAATTCTATTCTGAGACTGTTCCTTATTCTGATTACGTCACTTCATATCAGATGAACTATTAATATATTATTTCCTGCTTTTTACATAAGTCACTGATGGTTCAAAATAAAGTGGAATTCTCAATTATGCTAGGTCATTTCCCGGGAAACCAGTTTAGTATGACAGCTTTGGTTATCATGAATCTTAGAGGTTTAAAATGAGTGCATTTTTTCCTAATTGTGAAAACACATGCTTATTGAAAAAAATTTGGAAAATGAAACTGATAATTTTGCCATCCTGTTGTAAGCAATATTAATACTTTTGGTAGATTTCTGGTAGATAAAACAAAAATGGCAAAACTGTTCAGCTTGTGTTATGGTTTGTTTATTTAATATTGTATAATAAACAATGTGTCATTAAATATTCTTTGAAAAATAATTTTAAGGAATATGAATGATGTCTTTTCATGCATGCATGAGTGCAGGTATTTTGCTCTTATGTAAGATGACTTGTAATTGCTCTATTGTTATAAAACTGTACCTATTTTAGAGGCTCTTATCCTGTGCTATAGTCTGGGAATGGTGAAAGAGAAGTCATGATGTTCCGTGTCCTATAAGGGCATGGAATCTATGGCCATATTTGATTGTGTAGGAAAGTTTCCTATTGCCAGTACAGAAATATGGTGATATATTGGATATACTAAAGGCTTGCTAGTGCTGGATGGGGTTCTGCTGCATCCATTCACCTAAGGAGTGTGTACTGTAGTGCCCCCCAGAGGGTCACTGGCAGGCACCTTGGTGCACCTGATGCCTTGACTGTTCAGCTGCCATTAGTACATCCTTCTTCCCTCAAATCCCAACCAAACCAGTTGCCTTTAAGTTTAGCATATACTCACTGAAATGTTTCCAGCACCCTAGAAGAGCTCAGAACATCATGAAGAATAGTAAATCTTTCTTTGAACAAGATTATTTAGAGTTGGGTTATAGTGGATCACATGAACTCCAAGATGTTCTTTTGATGTTCGTACTTTCTCAAATCTTTCTTCCTCCTTTCTTTCTTTCTTTCTCTCTCTCTCTCTCTCTCTTTCCCTCCCTCCCTCCTTCCTTTCTTGCCAAATACTTATTTTGCATTGCTTTGTTGTTGTTTTGTGAAAGAACAGACTTCTAATTTTAAAACAGAAGGTGAAGAAATGGTAGAAACAGAAGCATAAGATCAAGTGATGGGTTAAAATGTCAGTGCTGTGATCCTTAATGTAATTCTCCCTTTGATTGTTTTCACTTGAAAGAATGCCTTTTCTTTCCTATTGTCGACTACTACCTGCTGTCAGTTCGAGAGGGTGTAAGTGGAGCAACTTGTCAAAGGCTTTCTAAGCTCCCTTCATATGGTTCACAGAAACAGAGCTGGATTTTCATTTCTTCTTTCATTCAACAGGAGTCTCTTTCATGTTTGAAAATTGAAAACGCGTGTTTTTCAGTGTGGAGCGAGGATGTGTGTGCCCTCTGGCACACCTGTTTCTAATTTCCTGACTTGAAAGCATAACCCATCAAAAGGAGCAGAAAAACAATTTCTTTCTGACACGCTGCTTCGTGCTCCTTATTGGACTGAAGGCCTTCGTGGCTTTGCCATCTTAGTTCCCTCTGTAGAAGGCTCTTGTTAGAGGCAGAGTTCACTCAATACAGGCAGTGCCTTTTATCGAACAGAGCCATTTTTGGTATTATTTTGTTGTGGTGGTGGTGGTTCTTTTCAGCTCAGGAAATTTACTTGAAATAAGATTTATTTAAAAAACACAAAAAGGTCTTTAAAAATCTCGAATATTAAACATAGCTGGGCAGTGTATGTTGGAACGATATGTGTAAGCTGATCAGCGAACCGATTGGCTAGGAATAGGGTTTGGTTGAGCATACGACTGTTTAAATTCCAGAGCGCTGTTTAACATAAATCAAATATTTCCAACGCATTATTCAGATTTGTGTGTACTTTAAAGTCTTGCCAACTTGAATAACTGTGAGGCACAGTATGTTGACTTTGAGTTTTGTAAATTGATAATTTGTTGCTATGAAAGTTGTACATGGTATAACTCATCACTTTCTGAAGGTGCATAGTATGTCTGATGTTGGCAAGCTGTTATGAAAAAATGATGCCCAGGGAATTCAGGGCTTTAGCTTTCAGATGCTTGAAGTATGGGTCTTTGGTTCGTTGTAAGGTTTATCCTGGACATTTTCAGTGTAAGGTACTTGGTTCTTTAGACATCAACCTTGGCTTAGACTTTCTATTTCTGAGAGTTGTTTGGGATAATAATCTTAATGCTGTATCTTCAGAAATAGTCTCTCAGGCTATTTTTAAAAAACACCTACTCTCTTCACACTTTAGCATGTATGAATCACCTGTTAAATGGCATAGTATGACCCAGTGGGTCTGGGAGGACCTGATATTCTGCATTTTTCACAAGTTCCCAGCTGATTCCAGGGCTGCTAGTCCACAGATCATACTTGAAGTAGTAAGGCAACATTTTGAGGGGCAGGGTAGTGCTGTCTCCCAGCTGTGCCTTGCCTATAACTCTCATCCCATACAATTTACCAGTCTCTTCCCATATTGTGTTTGGTGGATCAAAAGCTAAAGAGATCTGATGTATATCCTAGACCCTAGGTATCCCTGAGAATGTTAACAGTGGAACAAGTTAACTCACAGGTCAGGGTATCAGTGGATAAGGGGCCATTGAGATAGGATCAGTGTGCTGGCAGAAACGTTATTTATGTTTCCAGATTCTTCTGGGATGCGCCTGGCCCTAGTTGAGGTTCTTGCTGCAAACAGAGGTAACTGCTAACTCTAAAACGTGCTCATAGGGGAGTCAGAAAGACATAATGCTGAATCAAATGTGTTCTATTTTTCCGTGGTGACTGGTTAATTTGGGCAAAGAGATTTACTGGCAAATCATATAGAAAAAGTAGAGATAATGTAAAATGTAGAAACAGCTTGCATATTTTTTTTAAAGATTTTTTTTTTTTTAATTTATTTAGTCAGAGAGAGAGCGAGAGCGAGCACAGGCAGACAGAGTGGCAGGCAGAGTCAGAGGGAGAAGCAGGCTCCCCATGGAGCAAGGATCCCGATGTGGGACTCGATCCCAGGACGCCGGGATCATGACCTGACCCGAAGGCAGCTGCCTAACCAACTGAGCCACCCAGGCGTCCCACAGCTTGCATTTTTATTAACTTGTTATTGAATACATGTCATGGTTCTCAATAGTGAATCACAGTATGATTGAGTCCAGTACAACACATTGCGACCAAAGGATACCTTATATTTTTATTTTCAGAATGTTTTGTTCATATCATGAAAAAGTATATTTATTTATGTGTTGTATTTGTCTTTTGGCTTTGATAAAAAAGATTTTAATAACCACTGGCTTGACGAAAGGATGGAGAGACATGTTAAAAAAAGCTGAGTTAGATATTAAAGAATTAGAAACTTTATTAAAATTATACAGTGGTATTTTAGGTCTACATATACCCACATTGAATGTAAGAGCACGTTACATGCTGGAGGCAGTTTGGGGTGCAGGATATCGTGGGTTTGGGAATCAGACTTGGGTTTGAATTGTAATGGAAGGAGCAGGTTAGAAGGGTATGTCCACCAGTGCCAGGATCAGAACATCTTTTTATGGAAGAGAGACAAACATATATGCTAATTATCATTAAGATTATCACTTTGTAATATTGCATCATCTGTTAGTTGGGACTCAGTGTTGTATGTATTATCATGCTAAGGAGTTCTGTTTACTCCCTTTCTTTCTCTCTCTTCTAGCCTTACATGACAATGTTTTCTGGTTCTTTATAATACCTTGGTAAATTGTGTGTTGTCATCTGTCATATTAGTCTTTATTTGCTAATGTTGGTGATGGAATGATAATCTGCTTGAATTCTGCTATGATGTGATGGTGTGTTCTCAGAAATATGAGAGTATTTGCCCAGTGTAGCTGAGATATGTAGTAAAATTCATGTCAGAGGACAATAAATATTTAAAATTTACTGAGCATTTGTTTCATTTGAGTCCTTCATTATCCTTAAAATTTAGATTTGCCTCCTTTACCTGTTAAGCTTTCATACTTATGCCAAAGTAAATTTAGTGGAATATAGAAGTATAATCTTCTCAGTTGAAATATTTTTCTTGTGTTTGTCATATACATCTTCACTTTTCCAATTTGTCTTACCTCCTTTGACTTTGCTTCACATCTTAGCAGCAGTTCCTTTTTGCAGCTTTTCACATCAGAATTATTTGTATCTGGGCACAGCCTTGGGTTTGTGGTATAGTTCTGGGCTTTCCTCACATGCAACTTTTGCATATTAAATCCTGCTCATGTCTTCAAGTTCATGAATATTTCTTAGCAACTCACTGTGCAAATTGCACAGGTAAGTTTTATTATGATCTACAAAATAAACTCTTGCTATAAAGTCCTACTGTCATCATTTACTTCATTTCTTTATAGCTGTCATTGCAACATAAACAAGTTAGCACAATTTCTTGAGAATGTTTCTCTCTTTCTGCTTCTGTTTAGAATCACTTCCCAGAAATCTGGTTCATCTTTTAGGATTGAGCTCAAATGTGTTTCTTCTCTTTTCTGCAGCCTCCCTCCTTCTCTCTCTTTCTTCTTTCTTCACTCATCCCTGCGGATTTATTCCCTCCATGGTCACTGGGGCCATGAGATAGCATTCATGTGACTTATATGGTTGTTCTTCATTACAAAATGAGGTGGCTCTATGATATCATTGATATTCAATAAATTATCTGTTGAATTGAATTCAGTAACCCTTTGCCTATTTGAAGCACTGTCATATAGTCTGATTGCCAAAATGACTTAGTTGTTGCACATTAGTAAACCACAGCCAGTGCTCCTGCCTATTCAAGAGCTTTATGTGTTCATGGTAGAGGCTCTGTTCTTTTGAAGAGAAGGGTGGTTTAATTTTAGTTTAGTCTTGATAAAATCTTTTACAGTTTTCCTGCCTTTCCATTACTGAAGTTATTAGTGTGCTTTGGGCTATAAGTGGCAAAAAAAATCACAATTTGAACTTGTTTCAGTAGGAAGAAATGATATGATTTCACATACGAGGAAGTTCAGAGGTAGGAGGACTCCAGGGTTGGTTGGTTCAGGAGCTCCCCTGATGATACCAAGGACCTAGTTCTCCTCTGCTATTGTCATTGTTGACTTCTTCCTTAGGCTGATGGCAGAAAGGCTACTGCCTTGCCAGGAAAACCGATCACACAAAAATCTCTAGAAGGAAAGAAAACATATTTTCTTGATAGTTCTTTTCCAGGAATGAGGAACAGTTCCTTCAGAAGCTTCCTAGCAGACCTCTCCTCACATTCTGGTGATTGGCTAATGTTGGGTCACATGCCCATTTCTGAACTAATCACTGACAAAGGGAAATTACCCATAAACCTATCATGGGCACAGAATATGCCTATAGGGCATGTTTGTGACTGTGGGTTGGGGGGAGTAGAAAGCAGAGTAAAATCAGAATTCTGTTAGGAGAAGGAAATAGGTATATAGGTAACCACCACTATCCTACTAAACTAGGCACTTGCCATCATTTTGTGATGAGTAGTAAGGATGGTAATAATAGATATCATTTGTTGAACAATTGCTGTGGGCAGGTGCTATGCTAAATACTTTTTACCTAGTGATTCTAATTTTTAAATGAGAAATCAAGTTCAGAAAGATCAAACAGTACCTGAGTACCTAGAAAGTCTAAAGACTCTTCCCTTAATGACTAGAGAAATATGAAAAAGAAGAGGGACTGAGTTGGAATTTATTAAGCTATTATTCTACTTAAAATGTTATAGGTTAGGTATTTAAGGAGTTAAAAAATATATAGTTGTCATTTATATCTGTCCTTACCAAAGCCTTGTCTTTTGCCATTATTTTTGGCTAACACAGAGCTGGCTGTGGAAAATGGATGTTTTTGTTTTGAAAAATCAAATGCAGTAGATTAAAAAAAAAACACACCACCACAAAGTTTGTTTATATCTTCATTTCACTCAAATTGAATAGATGAAATGGGATCTGGCCTTTTTCATATTGTTTATGTTCTGCTTTGCTTCTTGGTTCTGGGGCAGAATTCCTGGTTCTTTTTGAATTTGTTTTCCTCTCAAGTATCATTTGCAACATTATCGTGTAAATTAATAAAGAGAAAGTATTTCTGTTCAGTGAGCATTGTAATTGTCCTAATATGACATAATACAAAGCTATTTTATTAGCATTATAAAATACCTTTTAAACATGTGTTCCCTTAACCTCAGTCTATTTTTTTTTAAGTCTAGAGGGTGATTTACATAAGTAACCACTGTAATATTTAAAATGAAGGTGATTTACATAAGTAACCACTGTAATATTTAAAATGAAGGTTCATTTAAGGGTCTCACTCCTTTTCATCTCTTAATATAAGGGCAAAGTTAGATGCTTGATCTGTATTTCATTTATGTGTTATAAAAGGGCCTTTGTAAATAAAGTACATGGATAAAAATGACTAAAGTTGTTTTTGTTCAGTGAAACTGTTATATAAATGGCATTATTGTATGTGTGCAGGTGTGTGTGCACACCTGTACATGCCCACATGGACAGGGATTACACAGACGACTGAGGAGTGATGTTATATCCATTGATGGATAGCTTCTGACTTTTGTTTTAGCCATTATAATACTAAAACACATTAGGTGCTTAATTAGGTGAAGTTACTCAGTCTAAATCAGCCATCTGTAACTATTGGTTATCTATTGCTGTTTAATGAATCACCCCCAATCTTTGTGGTTTAGAAGAACAGCCCTTTTCTTATTTCTTATGGTTGTGTGTGTTGGCTGGTTCTTAAATGAACAGGTCTTTTGCCAGTATGCTTGGGGATTCTCACATGGCTGCATTCAGGTTGTGGCTTAACTAAATGTCCATGACAGCTTTCTTACATGGCTGGTGTGTTGGTGGGGGCAACCAGAAGGTTGGACTCAGCTGGTGTGCTGGAATGCCCTTTTTAAATTTTTTTTAAATGTTCAGTTAGCCACTCTGTAGTACATTATTAGTTTTTGATGCAGTGTTCAATGACTCATAAGTTATGTGTAACATCCAGGGCTCATCACAACATGTGCCATGCTAGAATGCTTTGGACTTGCTTTCTTCTCATGTAGTATCAGGGCTTCTCCCTCTCTAATGTGGCCTCTCCAGCAAGGTAGCTGGACTTCTTACATGGTAGCTCAGGACTCTCAAAGCGCAAAAGTAAAAGTTGTCAATCTTCTTTAGGGCTTAGGGCTGGGACTAGCATCTGCTTGTTAAAGTGAATCACAGGGCCAATCCAGATTCAGTGTAGAAGAGGAACACATAAGGTCATGAATACTGGGCAGCTTGTTCATTGGGGGCCGTCTTTAGAGATTAGCTAACATAGTAACTGTTTCTTTTTTCTTTTCGGAATAACCATGTTCCCTTTGAGAATCTAAAAACTATGGATTCTCTCTCTAGAAACATTCACATGAGCACAGTTATCTGCATAAATGCACACACAATTCTAGTAGAATTTCATGGGATTCATAGTCATGGATTGCTCAGCTTAAGTACCTCTGGTCTAACTCATAAAGTAGGAATTTACTAACTCCTAAGTTAGTGATTTAAATAGTAATTTTATTGTTATAAAATAGCTGAATGGAATTTTATGCTGTAAAATTATCCTATAAAAATTCTATTTAATAAAATTGTTTCATTTTCTTAGAATGACCATTGAGTTATTTCCTGGTTTTTTGTTTTTGTTTTGTTTTGTTTTGCTGTTCAAATAACATTGTACATGATGTTTGTATACTTGTCTGTTTCCTTAACACAAATTCCCAGAAATATACCTTATGATATACCAAAATATAATTACTTATGTTACTAATGTTCACTTTAAGCTGATGATAAAAGAGTAAGATATTTTATTTTTATGTTTTATAACTTACATATTCAGTAACACAAGTCTAAAACACTTAGTTCTTAATAAGAAACAAGATAGTATTATATCTATTCCTATCCTTTCCCAAACCTCTGCCTCTCCTCCCACTGACCTGAATTGTGTATCATTCACTTGCCTTGAAAACGAAAGTTTAATATATATGCATCCTAAACAATTTATTATTACTTGTTTTGTTTTATGTTTTGTTTTTTTATTGAGCTATAGAAGCATGATATATATGGTATATAGTTCTCTGTGACTTGTTTCTTTAGGTAAATATTATGTTTCTATAGTATTTGTCCAGAAAGTTGCTTTATAACTCTAGTGCATTTATCTTAACATTTGTGTAATTCTCCATTGTGTTAACATAGCCCTGAATTCTATTATTTCTTCTGTATTTATTGGCTATCATTATTCTGAAAAGAAAAGCTTTTCTCATCATATACTTGGGTACCCAGAGTATGGTTTATACAGGAAAGGCAGAAAAGATGCTCAGGTCTTTTTATTTATACATCAATTTTCAAAATAATGAAATGATGCTCAGGTAATTTCCTAATATGCTCAATTAGGTCTTTTTTTTTTTTTTTAAAGATTTGATTTATTTATTTGAGAGAGAGACAGAGATAGCGAGAGTGAGAAGCAGGCTCCCACTGAGCAGGGAGCCTGATTTGGGGCTTGATCCCAGGACCCTGGGATCATGACTTGAGCTGAAGGCAGATGCTTAAGTGACTGAGCCACCTGGGTACCCCAATTAAGTCTTTATTTTATTGAATTTGTTTTTTAAATTTACATTTATTTATTTGTTCATATGTGAAATTATCAATTTGTAGATTTTTATGTTTAATGTATTTCAGCCCTTTGCATTCATTATTATTTTCCCTCCTGTATTTAGAAGCTCTGACATTTGAAAGAATTCTAAATACAGATCTGTACTTAGAAGTTATTAGTTATGTGCATTAGTTTAGGATTGTTATGTCTTCTGAATAAATCTGGATAAATTTTATCATTATAAAATATTTTCTTTTATCTCTAGATAATCCTCTTTGTTTCAGTTACTTAGTTTAACATTGACACAGTCACACCAGTTTTCTTAATGTTTGTCTGGGATATCATTTTCCACCATTTTACTTTCAACCTGTTTTGCTTTTTATATGAAATTATGTTTTTTTTAAACAAATGGGACCCCTCTCCTTTTAAAATTATTCCAGATTGATAATCTAAGCCTTTTACATGAAGAGTTTAGTCCATTTACATTTAATGTAATTACTAATATGATTAGACAAAATCATACCATCTAGTTTTTCATTATCTGTTCTTTCTTTTCTTTGTTCTTTCTGTTCTTTTCTTATTTTCCTTTGGATTTAACATTTTTTAGTAGTTCATTTTTTCCTTGTCTATTAATATTTGGTTCTATTTCAACATTTTTTTTTTTTGTGGTTGCTCTGGAGTTTACAGTATGTATCATTGATTTACCATAGTCTACTTTAAAATATTTTACTTCACAAACAATGTAAGATTCTTTTAACAGGATAAATTCATTATTTCTTCTCTATCCTTCGAATTCTTGGCCTATATTTTAATGCTCATATTATGAACCTCACAATGTATATTATTATTTTTACTTTATTTGGTTTATTTTTCAAATTATTTTTACTTTAAGTGGTCCATTATCTTTAAGAATTAAAATATAATGTATTATTTGTTTCAGAAGTACAGATCTGTGATTCCTCAGTCTTACACAATACCCAGTACTCATCACAACACATATTCTCCCCAATTTTCATCACCCAACCACCCCATCCCCCTACCCACCTCCCCCTCCAGCAACCCTTAGTTTGTTTCATAAAATTAAGAGCCTCTTATGGTTTGTCTCCCTCTCTGGTTTCATCTTGTTTCATCTTTTTCTCTCTTCCCCTATGATCATCTGCCTTGCTTGTTAAATTCCATATATGAGTGAGATCATATGATAATTGTCTTTTTCTGAGTGACTTTTTTTGCTTAGCATAATATTCTCTAGTTCCATCCACGTCATTGCAAATGGCAAGATTTCAAATTTTTTGATGTGAATATTCCATTGTTTATATATTCCACATCATCTTTATCCGGTCATCTGTCAATGGACATCTGGGCTCTTTCCATAGTTTGACTGTTGTGGACATTGCTGCTATAAACATTGAGGTGCAGGTGTCCCTTTGGATCACTGCATTTGTATCTTTGGGGTAAATACCCAGCAGTGCAATTGCTTGGTTGTAGGGTATTTTACAGCTTTTTGAGGAACCTCCATATTGTTTTCCAGAGTGGATGTACCAACTTGCGTTCCCATCAGTGGTGTAGGAGGTTTCCCCTTTCTCTTCATCCTCATCAACACCTGTTATTTCCTGACATGTTAATCTTGGCCATTCTGACTGGTGTGAGATGGTATCTGGTTGTGGTTTTGATTTGTATTTCCCTGATGTGGAGTGATGTTGAGCACTTTTTCATGTTTCTGTTGGCCATTTGTATGTCTTTTTTGCAGAGAGGCCTGTTCATGTCTTCTGCCTCTTCCTTCCTTAGTTTCTTTCTTTCAACATATAAATAAATTATTTGCGTCAGGGGTACAGGTCTGTGAATCATCAGTCTTACACAATTTGCAGCACAAATTGCACCACAATTATGGACACTAGCACATACCCTCCCTAGTGTCCATAACCCAGGCACCCTATCCCTCCTCCTCCACCCCCCAGCAACCCTCAGTTTGTTTCTTGAGATTAAGAGTCTCTTGTGGTTTGTCTCCCTCCCTGGTCCCATCTTGTTTCATCCCCACCCCCTTCTTCCCATGATCCCCTCCCTGCCTCTCAAATTCCTCATATCAGAGAGATCATATGATAACTGTCTTTCTCTGATTAACTTATTTTGCTTAGTATAATACCCTTTAGTTCCATCCTATTTGCTGCAAATGGCAAGATTTCTGGGCTTTTTGATGGCTGCATAGTATTCCAGTGTGTGTGTGTGTGTGTGTGTGTGTGTGTGTACACACGTACATGACACATACATGGCATCTTTATCCATTCATCTGTTGATGGACATCTAGGTACTTTCCATAGTTTGGCGATTGTGGACATTACTGCTATAAACATTGGGGTGCACGTGCCCCTTTGGATCACTACATTTGTATCTTTAAGGTAAATACCCAGTGGTGCAATTGCTGGGTCATAGGGTAGCTCTATTTTCAACTTTTTGAGGAACCTCCATACTGCTTTCCAGAGTGGCTGCACCAGCTTGCATTCCCACCAACAGTGTAGGAGGGTTCCCCTTTTTCTGCATCCTCGCCAGCATCTGTCATTTCCTGACTTGTTAATTTTAGCCATTCTGACTGGTATGAGGTGGTATCTCACTGTGGTTTTGATTTGTATTTCCCTGATGCTGAGTGATGTTGAGAACTTTTTCATGTGTCTGTTGGCCATTTCTTTCTTCTGCCCATTTCTTGATTGGATTATTTGTTTTTTTGGGTGGTCTGTTATCTTTTAAAGAAATTCACAAACAAATATATGCATGCACACATACTTAATAGCTTTTTAAAATTAAAAACAATTTTTATCCATCTAGCTCCTCTTTTTGATGTTCTTGCTCTTTATTCCTAATACCAAGCTTCCTGTATTCTTTTTAACCCAAAGAATGCTTTTAGTATTTTTATAGTTCAGCTTTGCTGGTGATGAGTCTATCATCTTTATCTAACTGAAATGTCTTTATTTTCCCTTTATTTTTGAAGATTATTTTCTCAGCACAGAGAATTCTATGTTGTCTGTTTTTTTTTTTTTTTCCTTTTTTCTTTCTTCAGTTGTTTTTCTGTTGTCTTTTTCAGTTTCATTGTTTCTGGTGGGAAGTTGTCCCCTTGTGTGAAATACTTTTTTTTCTGTTTTTAATATTTTATCTTTGGATTTCAGCAGTTTGACTATATGACCTAATGTGTGATATTGTTCATATTTATCTTTCTTAGGTTTTGCTGAGCTTCCCAGGTTATTGAGTTAATTTCACTTGTCAGGGTTGGAAAATTCTCAGCCATTGTATCTTCAGACATTTCTTCTGCTTTGTCCTGTCTTCTACTTCTGGGATTGTCATTGTGTCCCTTTGGTATTCTCCTACAGATCTGGGGTGCTTTGTTCCATTTTTAGTCATTCTTTTCCTCTTTGTGTTTCAGTATGGGTAGTTTCTCATGACTATTATTAAGTTCACTGATTTTTTTTTCTTTAGCTGTCTCTTATTTACTCCTACGTCTGTTGAATGCATTTTTCATTTTTTTATAGTATATTTTTTATTTTATTTGGTTCATATTTGAATTTTTTCTTTGCTGAGATTTCCCATATTTTTTTTGAAAAGTTCCCTCTTTTCTATTAAGTAGTTACATAAAATAATTATCCTGATTATTTTAAGGTTCTCATGTGATAATTCCAACATTGGAGTCATTAGTAGCCTGTTTCTGTTGGCTGTTCCTTCTCTAATGTATAAGGCACATTTCTTGTTTTTTCATATGTTCGTAATCATAGATTATATGGTAAACATTATGTTTGGAACACAGATGAGATTGAAGAAAATATTTGCTACTAAAAAGGAGCACATTTCATACATCTAATACAGAGGATTGAGTCAATCTTGTTTGTAATTGACATTAAGTAATTTAGAACCATCATTCTTTTTGCTGGTAAAATTGTTCCATCTTTTGTCCATAAAAGCCCCTTTAAGTTTGATTCACTTCTGGGGTGCCTGGGTGGCTCAGTGGGTTAAGCTGCTGCCTTTGGCTCAGGTCATGATCTCAGGGTCCTGGGATCAAGTCCCGCATCGGACTCTCTGCTCAGCAGGGAGCCTGCTTCCCTCTCTCTCTTTGCCTGCCTCTCCATCTACTTGTGATTTCTCTCTGTCAAATAAATAAATAAAATCTTAGAAAAATATATTTAAGTTTGATTCACTTTTCTTTGACATAACTATCTTTGATAGTTTTCTTGCTTTTAGGGAGAACAAGACCTCTCTTACTCCTCTTGGACACGGCCTTAATCAGGCCCAGAACCAGCAATTCTCCAAGGATCCTTATTTCTTATTGGAAATAGTATGAGTCTAACAGGATAATCTAATTTTGGTATTTTCACTGCAATTTCCATGTTAGTCACTAGGTAATGATAGTGTCACCATTGCCTTTGTCACATGGAGTTCATGATCCCAGCAGAAGATATTTTTTTATTGGCAATCGAAGTGAAAGTTTAGTTTCCTGATTTATAATCCTATGCTTATAGATTTTGAAATAAAGCCATAGCTGTGTGGATTCTTAATTTGGGATTTGTGGACCCTATGGAATCTATACATGGTTTTTCATGGAAAATTCTCTGAATTTCCTGAGAGTGTTTAATTTTAGGCAAAGATAACTCTTATGCCTTAGGAAGCACAGTCTTAGACAACTTTTGAATAAAATTGTAGTAAGTATCATGGTTAAAATAAAAGTTTAAGCAAGTAATACAAATGAATGTATATTCTTCTTTTTTTTTTTTTTTAAGATTTTATTCATTTGACAGAGAGAGATCACAAGTAGGCAGAGAGAGAGAGAGAGAGGGAAGCAGGCTCCCTGCTGAGCAGAAAGCCTGATGTGGGACTTGATCCCAGGACCCTGAGATCATGACCTGAGCTGAAGGCAGTGGCTTAACCCACTGAGTCACCCAGGCACCCTGTATTTTCTTCTTTAGCTAGCATTTTCTTAATAATGATGTCAAATGAAAACCTAGAGAGATGCTAAATTTTATATTGTCTATTGGCCTTTTACTAGATGTTTTATTTGAGGTGGCTTACCTATTTTGCTTTTCCCTTCTTTTATCTGCTTATATGGTTTTTCTGCTAGTTGGTGGTAAGATAGCTTTTGGACCCTTTTCTTTCTTTTTTTTTTTTTTTTAACTGTTATTCCTTAAATTCTACTCTAACGTAGACAAATGAATATGATTACCATTTTCCTCTCTTACCTTCAGAACTTTTGTGTCTTTCTCCAATGTCAGAACTACCTTGACACTGTTGACTAGTGAAAGGGATAAGCAGTGACTAGTGAAGAGATTTAGAACTTTTTCCCCGTCATACTCTGTGAGGCCTCTAAAACTGAATGTTGTTTTTAAGCTCTGAATACAACTTTAAAAATGATGAAATGATTTATATTGCCTCTCCTTTGTACAGAGAAATTTATTGAGAAATGACATCAACTCAGACTTCCTTTTCCAGTTTTTAAAGAGGCTGTGGCCATTCAAATCACCCCCATAAATTACTTCTAAGTTTTGTCATTAAGAAATTATTAATTAAATATTTAGTATATATGGCCAGCTTAGTAGTTACAGGTTAAATTTATGGTATAGTGTAACTGTCTTGCTTATGTTCTGCTTGAAAGCTTTGTAAATATATATAATCAATATGTGTACTGAACTATTTTACATTGCACCTATGTTATTATAGATGTTTATAACTGCATCTTGGCTTTTTTTACTCATAAAATGCACACTATGGCCTTGTTGCAAAATGAAATCTCCAATGTTAATATTATTATTGTTATTTTTAAAGATTTTATTTATTTATTTGACAGAGAGAGAGAGAGAGAGAGAGAGAATGAGCAAGAAAGCACAAATGGGGGAGTGAGAGAGGGAGAAAGGAGCCCAACCCATTCCCATGACCTGAGCTAAAGGCAAACGCTTAACTGACTAAGCCACCCAAGCATCCCTCCGACTTTAATATTATTCCTTTGGGACTTGATTAGTGATTGTTTCAAGGATGTTGTGGTTTAAACTGGGAGCTGTCTGTAGTCCTAAGTGTTGGTATCAAGTTTTGTTGTGCTATTTATCTGTAGGTAATTGTTACTTTGATCTTTACTTAGGTTTTTGAGGCTTTTGAGGTTTTCTCTATCTCCTTTTTTTGCATGATGGTATTAGCATGATTTCTGTATTGGTGGACCACCATGGAACAAGCATGTTACTTAGAGTTATAAGAATTGGATCTTAGATTCTTTGTTTTTCCAATTTACTTTTTTCTTATTTGCCCAGTGGGGGTTCCAATGCCTTCCTTACAAGTTAATTGTAAAGCTTTAATAAAGTGATGTTTGTGAAAGACCCAGATACATAGTAATAATCAATTAATGGTGAGTCTGTGAGTCATGACCTTTTATTTTCCCCCTTAAAAAAGAAAGTTCTCTATAGGTGAATTTAATCTAAACATGTTACTTTATTAATTAACAGCATTTTATAAGGTGTTTCCCATAAGTTGTCTGCTCATTGCAAGCCTCTCAACTAAATTCTAATTGGAATGTTATTGAAGTTTTAAAAGTACTTACAGCTATAAAATTTTTTCTTATGAGGAATTTAAGACCATTTAAGCTAAGCCATTTATTTTTTCCAGTGAGGAAGCTGAGGCATGGAGATCTTCAGTGAGGCATTTCAGGTTCTACACCTGGAGGTGGTTCTCCTCATCTGGGGTTTTCTCTCTAATGGAACAGGACTCTGGGTAGAGATGTATAAGAGCATCAACTTAACATTACGAACAGTGATGCTTCTTTTGTGTCTACTGCCCTAATGAAGTTTCAAATGTAGATAAGTCTAATGCTTATGCATATAGTATGTTTCCCAGACAAATGCAACAGCAGTGATAGGATTTTAGGGGTTCCATCATAGCTAAGAACATCACTTGTAGTGAGGTAGTTTTTCTCTGATTTTTTCCCCCGTGCTTGGCACCATTTGTCCCAGGTGCTCTAATCAGAGTATTGTAACTTAGATAACTAAATTTAGAATATTTAAGTCAGAGAACAAGATACTATTTTACTATCTTTACACACACTCAGAATGAATATGGGGTGCATTCCCACATTGAGACGTGAATTTGACAAGGAGAAACAAGGGAAAGAAGGGGTGGCTCCAGCTCTGGGAGAGGGTGCCCCTGTGCTGTTAACCACAGACTCTTTTTTATATGGCAGATTGGATAAAGGCCTTTCACTACTCATTTCTGTTGGAGCTTTTTCTTTGTTTTTAGAATTTGTGTAAGTATTGACATTCATAGAATTGCAACTCTTCTCATTTATGTAGCTACCTCTTACTCAGACAGGTGAATCTTTTGTGGTTTGGTTATACCTTCTCAATAAAATTGATAATAGTGATAATAAGTCATAATTATCAGGCATTTAATGTATGTAGCATATTCTTGGCAGTGTGCTGTAAATGAGAGTTTTCCTATGTTTAATTATAACTGTTCTAATATATTTTTCTGTACTTCAAGTAATTTTGAAATGCTAAGGAATATATTAATCACATCCTAGTTTGTAAACGATGAGATCTCTAGAAACTAATTTATAAAATTGGTTTCTCTTATGGTTGTTTATTATTGACCAAAAATTTTGGAAAAGCTTGAGTTGCTTCTGATCAAATACTATAAATATCTAAAGTGTGCTGACGGGTTATGTGTTAGAACTGAATATTGAGGAAACACTAAATGTGTATTGGTGAATGTAACCTTTAGACTTGACTGGATTAGACATCTTCACTACTTATTCCATCTCTTTATAAAGCTCCTTATGTTTTCTTCTTGCATATAATAGGTTCCAGGTTTGATAACCGTGGGGACACTGTGAAGACTGAAATCATGTGTCTTCTATCACTTTTAAGGCAGTCCTCTCTTTAATTTCACAAGACAGGCTTGAAAACCAGAAGTAACCTAACTCCAAAATTGGCAGTAAATCCTCTGACAGGGAAAAGGTGACGTACTATGTAATAAATTCCTTTGTTGAAAAAGAGATGTTGCAATACTGGAAACTGAAGTACCAAATGTTTCCTTTTAAATTTGGAAAGGCCTTTCCTCATTACTTATCTGTCCCTGTGGATTTCTAACAGGGGATGTGTTGAAAGATTTTTCAGATGCCCACTAGCCACAGTGAGAGTGAATGGCAGCATTTATAAGACGACATAAATACTTCACAATCATCGGTAATCCTTGGAGATGTGTGGTGTGCCAGTGGTACTGAATGTGAGCTTTTGTTGCCGCTGATCCTGTACTCATGTATGCAGGCTGCCTGGGAATGTGGGTTATGTCTCTTCTGTAAATGCAACTTCATTTTACTCCTCTGGGGGCTCTTTGTATTAGAACTGAGGTTAGAGTTGTTTAGAAGAAATAAAGTCTCCCAAAAAAGAGCAATATCTGTGAGATTAAGAGTTATACTTTAAAATCCTAATCTCACTTTACGGTCCTGTGGAGGAATTATAATCTTCTACCATTTGAACACTATATTAAAACTCTACCTTTGATAACTGCATAAAAAATTGGATACATAATGTTCTTTTAATTATTGTACTGTCACTATTAAATTGAGACAAAGATAAAAAAGGATTAAAAATTGTCTTGAAATGATGATGATATATCTTAAATGTCAGCCAAGAGTTGATAAAGTTTTATTTCTCTGTCCTTATTGCAACACTTCAGTTTGTTACTTAACTTTTGGAACTAAAACATGATTTGACAACAGGATTTTTGGGGGCTATTACGTATGCTTTTTTTTTTTTTTTTTTAAGAGAGGAAGAGGGATGGGGGCTTCCAGAGGAAGAGAGAGAATCTCAAGCAGGCTCCATGCCCAGTGCAGAGCCTGGTGTGGGACTTGATCTCACAGCCCCTGAGATCATGACCTGGGCCAAAATGAAGAGTTAGACACTTAACAGACTGAGCCTCCTAGGCACTCCTATGTTTGCATATTTTTAATTTTCTTAGTTTAAAGGCTGCCATTTATCACTAGAGCTGAAGTGAAAATACTAAATGTGTGATGAAGGTTAGGTGAATAAAACACATGTAGCACTCATTAGTTCAGTCTCCCTTACCAACTCATGAACTCAGGTATAGGGAATTAAGTGGGACCAAATCCTGTTATGGGAGATTCTGTGTTGCTCTTTACTATCTTGCTATAAGAGGAAGTATTGTGATACAGGAGTGTAATATTAAAGTCAGGCAATAAACCTGTTGGGGGGAAAATGGCATTTATTATAGAAATTAGGGAAAATAATAAGAATAAATAAACAAAAATCATGCATAGCCCATAATTCCTGGATAATGGTAATTAAAATGTTTTCTGCTAGGCCAAGAGAGACTTTTTCATATTATTATTTTTTTGTTTTGATAATGAAATGTTTACTCAGGTCATCATTTTGCCTCTGTGTGAAGGCTCAGCTTGCTTTGAGGCAGTAGCCTTCAGAATAGCAAATCAAAGGCTAAACTCCTTTTTAACTATATTCTAGGCTCTCAGGATGATGGTCAGGCTAGCTGAGGATCACCTTGTCATACATAATAGAAGAAAAATACAGAGACTGGATTGAGGAGGACAAGAAAATGATAGAAAATGGTTTTCCTTTAAGAAGGTTATTACCCTCTTTGTAGTATTTATTAACTGCTTACTAAGGGTCCAACCCCACACTCAGTGTTTTATATGCATTGTTTCATATGTTTTATATGCGTTGTTTCATGAAGCTACTGAGTAGTAGCTTCATGAAATAGCTGCTACTTGGATTTCTCATTTTACTGCTGAAGAAACTAAAGCTTAAATGAAGAGTTCCAAAGTCACTCAGCTGGATTTAAACATGAATCTGGCTGTAACATAAAAATTCATAGAAAAATGCACCTAGGTGGCTTAGCTGATTGAGCATCTGACTCTTGGGCTCAGGATCCTGATCTCAGGGTGGTGAGATCAAGCCCTGCATAGGGATCTGCGCTTAGCGGGGAGTCTGCTTAAGACTCTCTTTCTGGGGCACCTGGGTGGCTCAGTGGGTTAAGCCACTGCCTTCGGCTCAGGTCATGATCTCAGGGTCCTGGGATTGAGCCCCGCATCAGGCTTCCTCCTCAATCTCTGCCTGCCTCTCTGCCTGCTTGTCATCTCTCTCTGTCAAATAAATAAATAAAATCTTAAAAAAAAAAAAAAAAAAAGACTCTCTTTCCCTCTCCCCTGTGCTTCTCCCTACTAAAAAAAAGTACTCTTAAATATGTAAGGCTCTACTTTTCAGGCATCATAAAAGATTTATTTTAATCAAAATGACTCTCATTTATTCAAATAAATTAAGAAATTTGGTTGGTTGGTAGCTATTAAATATATCATGGACTTTCCAGAATAACTCAGTGAAAATACGTGCTTAGACCAAATAATCTTTTTCATGTATTCCTGCTAATGGATATCTGATAAATATACCTGCTTGAACTCATCACAAATTATATTTGACTAAGTGCAGTTTTGTTTGAATTGGGGAAGTAGCTAGAAGTTGTCATGTTTCAGTGTAAAGCTTTCTGAGCAATTTTCTACTTCAGCACATAGCTCTGTATATAGATTAAGAATGGATTTGGCCCAAATGTCCACTGATAGATAAAAGGAAAAACAAAATCATATATATAAAACAATGAATATTATTTAGACTTAAAAAGGAAGGAAATTCTGAAACATGCTGCAATATGAATAAGCCTTGAAGACATTATGTTAAATAAAATAAGTCAGTCTCAAAAGGACAAAAATGTATACTACTAGTGATATGAGGTATCTAGAATATCAGATTCGTAGAGACGGAGGGCAGGTTGGTGGTTGTGAGGACTGGAGGGAGAGAGGAAATGGGGAGTTGTTGAATGTGCGCAGAGTTTCAGTTTGGGGAAGATGAAAAGTTCTAGAGGTAGATGGTGGTTATGGTTGTACAGCACTATGAATGCCACTGAATTACACACTTAAAAAATGGTTAAATGGTAAATCTTATGTTTGTATATATTATGCCAAAAGGAAAAAAATGAAAAAAAAAAAAAAAAAAGAATGCATTTGGGCTTAAAAAAGAGAACTCAATTACAGTGGTTTAAACAGATAGTTTTTATTCTCTTTCAGTTTAGATCTCATGTAACAGGAAACCTGGAAGGAGCCTGGGGTTGATTGGGCTACCCAACAATGTTGCCTGGTACCTGGTCTGGCCTTTCTCTCTTACATTCCTCCATGGGTATGCCTTCCTGCTCTTTTATGTCACCCGACTGTCACAGGATGGATGCTGTACCTCATTTAGCTGTGCAGGTGCAGGCATGGGAAGATAGATTTAGTCAGATGAGAGGGACATTTAATGTAATGCTCCCTGATTATTCCTGTGCTCCTCCATATTTCCTAGCCCCATAGTTGCTGCCTGAGACCATGTGACTATTTCTGGCCCCTGGACTGAAATGGATATGATATGTGTGACTTCCAGGTCCTGCATGGCCCTCTTATTCTGGAGGAGGTATGATCCAGGAGATGCAGGTACAGACCAATCAGCCTAGGTTTGTTCCTGAGTCGCTCTGTGGAGCACATTCTCTGGTGACCCAAGTACAACCTCTAACATTAATGAGAATTATATTTTTGTTATGTTAAGGCACTGAGGTTTGGGTTTTTTGTTTTGTTTTGTTTGTTTTTGTTTTTGCAGCCTCATTTAGTACTTTTGACCAATACTCAAGGGTGGGCTTCTGGCAGACAAGTTTGATGAAGTGAGGGAAATATGGAAGCTTTCAGGACTAAGAGAATGGATATAAGTTGGTGAGGCATTGGAATTTTAGCTGGATAAGGAAGTAGGTGAGGCCCCAGGAGAAGTTCAGGACAGTTTAAAACCAACAGAATTGGGATGCCTGGGTGGCTCAGTTGGTTAAGCAGCTGCCTTCGGCTCAGGTCATGATCCCAGCATCCTGGGATCGAGTCCCGCATCAGGCTCCTTGCTCGGCGGGGGGCCTGCTTCTCCCTCTGCCTCTGCCTGCCATTCTGTCTGCCTGTGCTTGCTCTCTCGCCCTCTCTGTCTGATAAATAAATAAAATCTTAAAAAAAAAAAAAAAAAGATCCTCATTTCTTTAAAAAAAAAAAAAAACAACAACAGAATTAATAGATGGCAGTTTTTGTTGAGGTGAAGGGAATGTTGAAATTAAAGTGCCCAAGAGGTGAGCTAGAAAGATGGGAGGGATGGGATGATTGCAGTTGAGACTGGAGGAGGTAATGTTATTGATAATGACATAGTTATGGGAGTGAATATATGAGGTAGTGTGGATAACTTGAAGAGTGGATATCAGAGAATCTAGATGCCAAGGTGTTGGGAGAATCATATATGTAAATATTAAAAGCAGCAGGAATTGGGGTGGCTCAGTCAGTTAAGCATCTGCCTTTGGGTCAAGTCAGATATAAGGGTCCTAGGATTGAGACTCACATTGAGCTCCCGCTTTTCCTGCTCTCCCTGCTTGTGCTTCCTCTCTCTCTCTCTCTGTGTCAAATAAATAAAATCTTTTAAAAAAATCAGCAGAATTAATGATAAGAAGTAGTCTTGGGAAGGGTAGAAGTAACCTGGGAGCTAAAATCTCAAAAGGAATGAATTTGTCATTGTATGTCTGAACAGTAACTGATTCTAGGTTGATAAGTTATTTTCTGTTTATTGACTTAGCATCTTTAAGATGTTAGTTTTCTGGCCTCTTTTGTTGGTTGGGAATGTATCAGTTAAATTTTTAATTTCTTTGTAGGTGATCCCTCTTTATGATCATTTTTTACTTTTATATTTTTATAAAAATAAAAATCAGTTTTTATTTTTATATTTATATTTTTTATTTTTTAAAACAGATTTTATTTATTTATTTGAGAGAGAGATTTAGAAAGCATGAGTTGGGGGTGGATAAAGGGAAAGGGAGAAGCACTCTCCTCACTGAGCAGGGAGCCCAACATGGGGCTTGATTCCAGGACCCTGAGATCATGACCTGAGCTGATAGCAGATGCTTAACCAACTGAGCCACCCAGGGACCCTATGATTAGTTTTTAATTATCTTTGGTTCAGAGGTTCACTATGGTATACCTAAGGATGTGTTTGTTGTTACTCATCTTTTGAACACTGTATGCATCTTCAATTTAAGAATTTCCTTGTAACTTAAATTCTGGAAACTCTTATTCATTTTCTCTTCAAATATATTAGTACTCCCTCACCCCATTCTTTCTTTTCTCTATTTCAAAATGCCTATTAATCTGTTGGATATTCTCATTTTATACTCTAGGCTTCTTAATGCCTTATTTACCTTCTCTTTATCATCCTAGGGTGCTTTTTAGGTCTCCCACCAATAGGTATACGTTTTATTTTTCTCTCTTCATTGAGTTTTAAACAATTTTCTTCTAATTTTAAGAGTTTCATTTGGTGCCTTGAAAAATTCACATACCTCCCCCTGGCACCTGCTACCAGATTGCTCTGTTTTTTAAATTTATGATCTCTCTTCTTTTTAATCTTTGTACTACAAATTTTTCTATTACGGGGATAGTCAAATTACAAATAATGGGCCAGATCTAGCCTGTGGCCTATAGTTGTACAGCCTATGAGCTAAGAATGATTTTTAAATTTTTAAAGAGTTGTTATAAAAACAAAAGAAGAATATTTGACAGAGAAATGTAGACTATACAACCTAAATTCTTTTATCTTTTTTTAACAATATGATTGTCCCCATTTTTTCTAGTACTAGTTTTTTGTTTGATAATCCTTCTATTTTTACATCTTCTCATTCCATCTTATTGTTGAATAGGAGTGAAAAAAGCAGGCATCATTACCTTGTTTCTGATCTTAGGGAGAAACAATTCAGGTTTTCACCATTGAGTATGATGTTAACTATAGGTTTTTTGCAAATGCTCTTTATTTGTGGAAATTGATCATTAAATTTAGAGGTTTGTTCAGATTCAGGTATAAATTTTTTGGTGTGGGGCAAAACTAATTTTATCAAGTAATATTTAATGTCTGGTTGTGTCTTTTTGCGGTATTAGGAGCTATTGACGATTGTTGCCTATAGCATTTATCACATTATAGGTTACAAGTGATTATATTTTAATTCTGTTTAATTCTAACTTGAGGTTAGATTTAACCTAAATTTATTAGTTGAGATACTTCTGTGGTGAAAATTTTCCTTCATAGACTGTTGTTACTGTGCTGTATAGTTCCTATAGGAAGAACAGAGAAATGCTAGATTCCTTATTTTAACTTAACAGTTTTCAGAATAGTGAATTGGTTCCATAGCATCTTTCAGAGGTGACAGATGTTTTTTAGAATGTAAGTTATGAATTCACTGTGTGTTTCAATCCATGCAGTTGTCATTCTTACTGATGCTAAAATAAGTTCTTTTAGAACTTGATATTTACTGACACCTCATTTTATTTTGCTTCACTTTATTGTGGTTCACAGATATTCCATTTTTTTTTATTAAACAAATTGAAGAATTGTAACAACCCTGTGTTGAGCAAGTCTCTTGGCACCATTTTCCGCACAGCGTTTGATCACTTTGTGTCTGTGTCACATGTTGGTAATTCTCCCAATATTTCAAACTTTTTCATTATTATTATATTTGTTATGGTGATCTCTGGCCAGTTATTATGATTTTCTGAAAGCTCAGATGATGGTTACCATTTTTTAGCAATAGAGTATTTTTAAATTAAGGTATGTACATTTTTTTAGACATAATGTTATTGCATACTTAATAAACTAGAGTATAGTGTAAGCATAATTTTCATATGCACTGGGAAACCAAAACATTTATTTGACTCACTTTATTGCAGTGGTCTGGAACTGAACCTGCAATATCTAAGAGGTATGCCCATATCACTTTTTTTCTAGGTTTGTTATTAGCTCCTCATTTGATGTATAATTCATGTTTTCTGCTAAAATCTGAGAGTATACTTACACACTTGCCTGAATAAGGACAAAAGGAGGACACAATGAAAGGCTTATTTCTTCATATCCGTGTATAATGAATGGAACTGTTTGCCTTTGAATCACACTTCAGCTATCTGGCAGCATATTCTAAGAAACCTTGGAATTTTGTGGGTAAAACCACATAAGTCAAACTTTTCTTTGATTGGAACCTGCAGGAGAACAAGCTTTTGATGTCAACGCTCTTATGTTAGAGGTGATATATGTCTGAATAGAAGACATAATTTTAAAAGTTTCTTGGTGAAAAATCAATCACTGGAAAACCCTGTATATTCTTGTATAACAACGGAGCAAGAGTCTCTCTGACACATATTGTGTATTTTTGATGTAATGTTAACTTCATGTGGTTTAGTTCTTTGACTTGAGACGTGTGTACATAACCTTCTGAACACTCATTTAGCTTATAATATGCCAGTTTCCTAACAATTATTATTGTTCTAAAGTATAACATTTCACTCTTTAACATCAAATATGTACACAAAAGGAATTAAAATTTATGGAGTTTCATGAGCTTTACATAGTGTCTTTACATAGTAAGTGTCAAAAATGGTTTCTTTTCTACTAGCTTTATTGCTTTTTCCTGATTATAAAAATAATGTTGCAAAAATTTAACAAAATAGGGAACACCACAATTCTGCTCAGAAAGTTATATATTAAATTGCATTTCTAAGTCTTCCTTCTAAGTGTAGATGCTTATAAAATTATACTCAGATATGGAAGGATATTTACATTTACACTTTACCAAAAAATACAAGGAAGTTACTTTTGGGAAGATGTCAAGTGATTTTTTTTTTTATGATTTTATCTATTTATGTGAGAGACCGTGAACATGAGCAGGGGAGGGGCAGAGGGAGAAGAAGACTCTTAATCTACTGAACCACCCAGTTGCCCCAAAATATGAAGTGATTTTTTAAAAAAAACTTCCACACTTTTTATAAAATTTATCTTTTTAATTTAAATTCAATTAATTAACATATATTATTTGTTTCAGGGGTACAGGTCTGATGATTCATCAGTCTTATATAATACCCAATGCTCATTACTACACATACTCTCTCCAATGTCCATCAGCCCGTACCCCATCCCCCACTCCTCCAGCAACCCTCAGTTTGTTTCCTAAGATTGAGAGTCTCTTATGGTTACTTTCACACTTTTTGAATGGTTTGTATTTTTTAAAATGAGTATATATTGTATGTGTATTCATAATATGTACATATGTATATATGCATCTGTGCATGTATATATTGAGGGAGGACATGAAGGGATGAAAGAATGGGAAGGAGAGGTGTACATATGAAGGGACAATTTCTGATGTGAAAGGCTTAACAATGATTTATAGTTATAGATAATATTTTTTAGGGTGATTATTTGTGCCTAACACCTGTCACAATACATGCCAGCTAACAGAGAATTGTGTGTGATAGCAGTTTGTGTTTCATAAATTTAAAAATTTATAAACATTATTTAAGAGAGGTTCTTCCATTTGATAATTGTAGCCCACATTTCTTTTTGATTGCTAAGACCCTTTACCAGTGTAGTGTGTGTGTGTGTGTGTGTGTGTGTGCGCGCGCACGCATGTGTGTGCACAGTAGTAATATGAGGAAACATTACGTTGTCCCTGGACCTGTGGGGGAATCTGAGTGGATGGTAGAGATGCTCCTTCTTTTATTGTGAATTTTTTTACTTATAAGTTGAATCATACTTCTCCTTTAGTCTCAGTAGGTGCTTAGATCCCTTGATACCCTTTACTCATTATGTGAATTAATGTAGAACTTAATTTCTAATAAACTAATGGAATACCTTTGGCAGGATCTTTTGAAGGTGAGCTTTTAATTTTTTTCTCAACGAGAACATTTTTTACTTGAAGCATACTTCAGAATATGTGGTTCTAAAAGATTGATATAACACATTCCATCCAAGAAAAATAGAATACACATTTTCTTCAAGTATATGCAAAAGAAATCACCTGGTTAAATCACATAAAAAGAGACATAAATATTATAAGTTTAAGAAGGCTGAAAGCATACCAACTGTAGTTTCCAGCCGCAGTGGTAAAAAACTGAAGATCAACAATAAAATAAAGATGAAAAATCTACAAGGTAAATATTGAATATTTAATATATAAATATCAAAACACTATTGCACAAGCAATGGGCCAATAGGAAATCAAATGGCAAATCAAAATATGCCTCAAAACAAAAGAAAACATAATACTCCAAAACTCATGGGATGCAGCAAAAGCAGATGTTAGAGTGAAATTTATTCTATAAATGCTTGTATTAAGAAAATAGTTCAAATAACATTACACAAGGAGCTAGAAAAAAGAAACTTAGCTGAAAATTAGTAGAGGAAGGAAATAAAGAAAAACCGGAAATTTTAAGTAAAATAGAGACCAGACTACACAATAACATAACACTGAAAGTATTGACTAGTTAAAAATAAAACAAAAACCCAAACTGGCAATGCTTTAATTACATTAAGTAAGAAGAAAAAGAGAGAAGGCTCAAAAGTCTAAATGAGAAATAGAAAACAATACAGCAGTTAACCACAGAAACACATAGTATGATAACAGATTACTATATACAATTTTACACCAACAAATCAATTAACTTAGAAAAAAAACCCAGATAATTCCAAAAAAATGCACAGGTTACTAAGATTCATCATGAATCTTAAATCCAAGAAGTAGGAAATCTTTTTAGACCAATAACAAGAATGAAAGTTGAATTAGGAATCAAGAATCTTCCAGCATAATCTTTATCAAAATCTTATAAACAGTGGAATAGGGGGAACATATTCAGAATTATTCCATGAGACCCATACTATTCTGATACCAAAGCAGGATAAAAGCAGTACAAGAACAGGGGCACCCGAGTAGCTCAGTCATTTGGGTGTCCAACTCTTGATTTTGGCTCGGGAGATCCAACTTTATGCTGGGCTCCACACTCAGTAGGGAGTCTACTTGAGGTTCTCTCTCTTCCTCTCCCTCTGCTCCTCCCCCTGCTTGTGCATGATCTCTCTCTAAAATAAATGAAGTCTTAAAACACACACACACACACACACACACACACACACACAATACGGGCCCTTGGGTGGGTCAGTTGGTTAAGCGCCTACTTTTGGCTTGGGTCATGATCCCAGGATCCTGGGATCAAGCCCTGCATCTGGCTCCCTGTTGAGTTTCTCCTTCTTCCTCTGCCTCCTGCTCCCCTTACTTGTGCTTGTTCTCTTTCTCAAATAAATAAACAGAATCTTTGAAAAAAACTAAAAGAATATAAAGACAAAAAACAATACAAGAACAGAAAAGTCTAGTTTGTCCAATATAAGTTTTTGCTATTCTGGCTTTCTTTTAACACCCATTTGCATATTAAATATTTCTCCACCCCCTCACTTTCAATTTGCAGGTGTCTTTAGGTCTAAATCTAGTCTCTTGTAGGCAGCATATAGATAGGTCTTGTTTTCTTATCCATTCTGACACTCTACACTTCTTGATTTAGTTAGCATTTAGCAATTAGTTCATCTACATTCAGAGTAATTATTTTAAAAAAAAAGATTTTATTTATTTATTTATTCATTTGTCAGAGAGAGAGAATGCACACACAAGCATGCAGAGTGGCAGGCAGAGGTGGAGAGAGAAGCAGGCTCCCTGCCAAGCAAGGAGCCTAATGCGGGACTCAATCCCAGGACCCTGGGATTATGACCTGAGCTGAAGGCAGCGGCTTAACCGACTGAGCCACCCAGCATCCCATACATTCAGAGTAATTATTGATAGATATGTATTTATTGCCATTTTATTACTTGTTTTGTCATTGTTTCTGGAGATTTTCTTTGATCCTTTCTTATCTTTATCCCTTTTGATTTCTCCTTTCCACTCAAAAACTCCCCTTTAATATTTCTTGCAGGGCTGGTTAAGTGGTCATAAACTCCTTTGGTTTTGTTTGTCAGGGAAACTCTATCTCTCCTTTTATTTTGAATGATTGCCTTGCTGGATAAAGTGCTCTTGGCTGTAGATTTTTCCTATTCAGCACTTTGAGTCTATCATGCCACATTCTTCTGGCATGCCAAGTTTTTATTGAGAAATCTGCAGCTACCCTTATGGGTTGTCCCTTGTAAGTTAAGGACTTATTTTTGTCTCTTGCTTTCAAGATTTTTCCCTTATCATTGTATTTTGCAAATTTAATTACAATATGTCTTGGTGTTGGCCTGCTTTTGTTGATTTTAATAGGAGTTCTCTGTGCCTCCTTATCTAGATGTCTGTTTCCTTTTGCAGATTAGGAAAGTTTTCTGCTGTTATTTCTTGAAATAAATAAATTGCCCCCCTTCTCTTCCTGCTTCTTCTGGGACTCAGCTATTAATTTATTATATTTGATGGAGTCACTGAGTTCCCTCAGTCTATTCTCAAGTTGCATAATTCTTTCTTTGTTCAGCTTTATTATTTTCCATTATTTGTCTTCCAGATCACTCATTCATTCCTCTGCCTTTTCCAGTCTACTATTCATTGCATCACGCCTATTTACAGTCTTATTTATTGTGTTCTTCATCTCCCATTAATTCTTTTTTAACTCCTTTATCTCTGTTGTGAGGGATAGAATGTCTCCTATTCTTTTCTCAAACCTAGCAAGCATCATGATTGTTGCTTTAAATTCTCCTTCAGGCATGCTCCTTATATCTGTTTCACTTAGGTCTCTGGCTGTGGCTTTATCTTTTTTTTTTTTTTCATTTGGGATAAATTCCTCCATCTTGGTATTCTGTCTTAAGTTCTTGCCTTCTTTTGTGTGTTAGAAAAGCCTGTTATGTCTCCTGCTCCTGAAAGTAATGGCCTTATGAAGAAGAGGTTATGTAGTGCTCAGGGTCTGACATTTCAGGGAGTGTCTCCCATGTGTACTGTATACACTGTGCTGTTATGTTTTGGCAGCTCTGTCCTTCAGGTCAGTCATCTGCAGAGGCTCTCCTTTGTTGTGGGCAATATTTGGTTCCTTGCCTGACTGTGGCGAATTTTAACTAGGTGTGCTCTGGTCTGCTTGTGAAATGACCCTGATATCAACTCCACCAGAACAGAGGCCCTGTAGAACTCTCTGTTTGGGACATGTAATGTGGGTAGTGGTTTCTGCTACCCGAGGGCCTGTCCCATGGGGACTGAAGCAAGCTTGACTGAGAAGGACAGTACCACCATAGCATAGGTGTGTGGGACTTGGTGTATGCAAGTCAGGCATCCAGTGTCCATGCTGAGCTGCTTCCCTCAAGATTTTATTTTTTAAGAGATAGGAAGCAACTGTTCTCATTTGGATTAAGAGGATATTTGCATTTTAATTAATGCAACTTATTTTATATATAATAAATATTTCAAGTGGCACTTAGTATTTTTTTTTAAAGATTTATTTATTTGAGAGAGAGAGAGTATGTACATAGTAGGGAGGGGCAGAGGGAGAGGATGTTCAAGCGGGCTTCCCACTGACTGTGGATCCCAATGTGGGGCTTGCTCTTACAACCCATGAGATTATGACCTGAGCCAAAACCAAGAGTGGCACACTTAACCAACTGACCTGTCCAGATGCCCTACCACTTAGTAGTTTTTTTGAAAAGGTTTACCCTTCCAGTGTTTATGAAAGTAGCTTTTTAATTTTAGCTAAGAAAAAAAATCACCTTCTCCAGAAATCTCTTATTTGAACTTATTAACCTATAAGTTAAATTTCTTTTGTCTTTGGCAGGCAATTTCTACTTTTAACAGATACAAATTGTAATGGAATTCTAGGCAGTGCTTCCCGTCGCCATCATGCCTACCCTTAGTGTGTCTGAATGGTCCCAGTTTACTCCAGGGATTTAAAAATGCATTCTCTCTCTCTCTCTCTCTTTTTTTTTTTTTTTTTTTTTTTAAAGAATTACAGGGTATTCATGCATGAAGGCTATGTAAGTTACTATTAAAAGGTGAGAAAGCTGCTGTTTTATTAGTCCACTTTGCAGCTGTTGAGGTGTGGTAGACATTTTAGTGCAAAGTAGGTAGATGGAGATCTATATTTCCCCTGGCTGTGTAGATTTCTCCCATGCTTCCAGGTGTGTGGAGTGTCAGAGGCAAAATGAGAGACTAGGACAATTTAAAGATAAATTATAAAACAGAATTTCTGTAGTTACCCAATAATGGAAATGACACAGAACCCTAGGAGATTCCTATGCAGAGAATCTGAATTGCTACATCATGTAAATCATTCCTATAAAAAAGGGGTTTTCTTTTATTTTTCTATTTCCTTTTGATATTAGACAGTTACTTGTTTCTCTATTTTCTGCTGAGTCTTATTACCAAAATTCTAGATTGCTCATAGAAGTCATTTCATCCATCACTGAATTATTCTCCAACACAGCTACTTCTTAAGTGGCATTTAAGGGTGTTCTAATGCTAATAAGACAAGGATGTTTAGCACTGCTTTTCCTCAACTATTCTTGGTTTCCTTTTATTTCTAGGATGTGGGGAGCATCTTGTGCGCACCATACTGGCTAGAGAATGTTCACACGCTTTACAAGCTGAAGATGCTCACCAAGCACTGTTGGAGACTATGCAAAACAAGTTTATCAGTAAGTATAACATGAGAATATTATGTTCTTCTCAATATAGATTGATTCACTGAGCTGTAAACCAGTCAGATACTATATTTGTTCCACACGGCCTAGCTCCAGGGCCTAGCATAGACTTGGACCCCCAATTAATATTGGTCATGAGAAGAATTATATGAGATAGCAACTAATACATGAAATTTGCCATAAAACTAATCTAATACCCAAGTTGGGAGACACTATCTAGGACTAGAGTGATATATAGTAGCATAAATTCTACTAAAACAATTGAATGGACAACATTCTTTGAAAGTTCTTTTATAATACACTTGGACTCTTCTTTTGGTCAGTGATACATTAATGAATCCAGTGCTGCCATGTACAGTTGTATAGGGCTGAGTTGAAATCCTGCCTGGGTTCCATTTGCCAAGCTATGTAACCAGATGTGAGGCTGCATCAGTTTGGAGGAAGGGGTGCCTTTTTCTAAGCTGTAGGAAGATTTTATATAGCCTCTCAGTGATCCTATACATAACTGTTACATAGGATTAAAACTATTTGACTTAGTCTGCTTTTCCCATCATGTAACATTGAACTTACCACTATGCGAAGAATAATAAAGTTGTGTAAGACAATTAAAGTATAGTTGAAAATAAGTTAGGGTAATAGCCATGAATAAATAGAGAAGCATATTAGAGCGTTAATCTGGGAGATTATATCTCTAGTTGGAGAATTAAGACAGGGTATAATGAGATGCTAATTATGTGATGAGGACAATGCAGACAAAAGCGTAGGAAGAAATTGTTTCCAAAAGAATTCTTGGATGGGGCCTCTTAGAACTGGTCCCAGAAGGCTCTGGGATAAGTGGTAAAAGAGGGAGAAGAGAGGAGCATAAACACAGTCATGACAGTAGGATGTGGTATCAGGAGGTCTAGGCACCTATATGACTCTTACCTGGCACGAAGTATTCCTTATGGGCAGTGGGGCTGGTGAGGCCAGGTCACAGAGGTCCTTAAAATCTCAACATAGGAGTTCATATTTGATCTGATAGGAAGGAGAGAACCCTTATATGTTTCTAAGTTGACAAATGGTATTTTGGGGGAGGGTTTATAAAATAGATCTAAGGCTGTACAAGACCACCTCTATAGGAAAGAGACATGAAGGGCTGGGAATGGTCCAAGAGATAGAGAGGAAATGGAGAAAGTGGAAATATTGGCAGACTCAGATTTTGAGACTAGGTGGATATAGCCCTCTGGGTCCAATTAGGAGATAGAAAGTATATGTTGGGGATGCCTAGGTGTCTCAGTTGCTTAAGTGTCTGCCTTCAGCTCAGGTCATGATCCCAGGGTTCTGGGATAGAGTCCTGCATTGGGCTTCTTAGCAGGGAGCCTGCTTAGCCCTCTGCCTGCTGCTCCCTCTGTGTGCTCTTTCTCTGACAAATAAAGAAAATCTTAAAAAAAACAAACTATACATTAGGTTTATCAGGGGAAGTTTAACATAAAGAATTGTCAACTATGTGGAAAGAGTACCTGTAAGATATAAAGAAACTTTAGATGATACTCTAGAGCTGAGAGAGTGTCCAAGTAAGGACATACTTGGAAGGGGCACAGACCTTGATGAAGAAGGTATGGTTTGGCCACCAGGTAGCGGAGAAGTTCACCAGTTTGGCCAGGCTGGGACTGATTTGGAGTTGCTGCACAGACTGTAGGCTACTCTTGAGTGCAGACAGGGAGCAGAAGATTAGTACATAGCGGCCGGGTGTGTGGTGGGAGCCTGGCAGTGGTGGGGGCAGAAGACACAGAGGACTTTAGAGCCCACAGGTCACAGAGGGCTTGCAGAGGGACTGACTGCTTCCTGTTTGACTCTCTCTGGGCCACAGGGGCTACATGCAGGGTGTGTGGGGCCTTGCCAAGGGAGTCCTGTGCAGCTGCAGGGGATGTATTGCCAGGCCCAGACTTAGGCTTCAGAGTCACAGAGGGACTGTATTCTGGGCCTGTGGCTGGGGCAGACTTCACCAGAGGTCCACATCCAAACCGTCTCTCCTTCCCAGCCCATGCTGGAAATCGCAGGAAAGGTGCCTTTTGTAAATGTTTATCTTAACTCAGTTTAGTGCCTGACTTCTTGCCTTCAGTTTGCTAGTTCCTTCCATGTAAGCCTAGACTCTCTATACATGGTCCTTTACATTTGTTTGCCACTTTTTTCTCTCTGCTAGGTGACAGTGGGATTCAAGGAAGCTTCTTTGTTATTATTGGGGGGGACCATCTGGTACATAGTCCCCCCCCTACTGTTGGCTTCTCCTGAAATGGGACTTGTCTTCACCTCCTAATGAGTTATTGGCTCTTACTGCTGCTGAATTCACTATGGTGTCCATGGTCTTGTTATAGCCTATGGTTTCCTTAGTACACATAGCATCCACTGACAATAGATGCTAGTGGTAGTAGAATCAGATGGTCTGAAACTTTCTGGAATAATCAGCGAGAATGTCAAGTACTCATTGCCCAAATATATCAGGCTAGTTTTTATGCTTTACTTCCAGAACATCTTACTGTCCTGAGTGTGAAATTGGGGAACTTCCCTACCTAGCTTTCTGTGTCTTGAGGCCTCATCTATTCTTGGATCCTCCAGATCCAGCTCAGGCTTTTTTCTTTGTCTCCTTTTTTTCCCCTCTACCCTCACTGGCTTGGAAAAAGGGACAGAAACCTGTGCCAGTGATCAGTTCTTTCCTCCTTGGTTTTCCCACCAACGTGTTCAGTGAAACCCTAGCCCCAGTTCTACCTTTAGGGTATACGTACGGAGCTCTAAACCATTTATTCTGCCCAAATTTAGGATTTATCTACTCAAAACATATTTTATCCCAAAGGTGTCTCTACTTAGAATTGATGAAAATCCACTTAGAAGCTTAAAGGATAAAATATATCAACTAGATAAGCATACAACTGATGAGATCAATGGAAGATTCTGGGGATGGGGATAAGACTGTATTTCATTATTGTTCAGGCCTTTAGTATTAATGCCCTATCAGTAAATATTTTTAGGGCAAAGAGAGAAAGAACAACAGACGATGGGTAGGAAAGAATTGGGTATATTTGAAGGAGGAACAGACTGAATAACTGTAGGAAAAGAATTCAATATGAAGAGATTTTGTAGAGGTGCTTTCTTACAGTTATTTGAACTGAGGTTATGAAGACATAAGTAATGGTATTAATTATATGCCTGCTAGCAAGAATTGCCTAATAGCAAAATGTGAGCTGAGGAATGAGTAAGAAACAGGCCTTTGAGGTCTGCCTCTCATGATTTTTCAGAAATAGGTTGATTACATTTGTGTTACTATATCCTCAAATATGTCAGAATCAGACTTAGGTATTATTGTTTAGGTCTTTTAACAGTTACCAACTGTTGAATACTATTTTAAAGGAAATCAAATTGTTGGTTCTAATAGCATGTATAATTTATGTAATTTGTTATTAGTTGTCCAGCTATATTAGGTGCATTCCCAGAACATTAGTGGGAAGGAATAGTAAGAGGTGAAAGCAAGATGTCAAACTTCCTGGGAACCTGTGGTAGGTGTGGAATTACGGCACATGGCAACTTTCTGGAGGACTTTACTGGATCTAAAATCACAGATTCCCAGCTAGTTCTACTTTTCCAGATTTGGGTCCATGCCAAGGAGTTCCTGAACTCCATTCTATTCTCTGCTGTTTGTCTATGTTCTCCTTCTCTATAGCTCTTTGAAGCTACTTAAAGAGTTGGACTGCAGTATTTCATTTTGCCACTGGGATCCCGTGATTTAATGGTGCATTTGAATCCTGTCTTAAAAATTCCATAATCATGGATATAAGAAACTTCAGAGCTCACCTGATTGACCCCTGTTTATTTAATATTTGAAGAAACTTAGTTTTGAAGTTTAATGACTTGCCCAATGTCACCCAGTTAGTATATATTCTTTCTGTAGGATTGTAGTGCCGTTCCCCCCCATTTTATTTTATTTCTTTTCATTGTTCCAAAATTCATTGTCTATGTACCACACCCAGTGCTTCATGCAATACATGCCCTCCACAATACCCACCGCCAGTCTCACTGAACCTCCCATCCTCCTCTCCTCCGAAACCCTCAGTTTGTTTCTCAGAGTCCATTGTCTCTCATGGTTTATCTCCCCTTCTGATTTCCCCCAAGAGGGGGCTACTCTCCTGGGGGTTAGCAAAATTGGGTTCCACTCTGGACTGTGTCTGACTCATTGGATATAGCAAGTTACTCAAGTTTTCTTCCTTCCCTTTTCCTTCCTTCCTTCCTTCCTTCTATGTTAGACAAACAGTTTCTAAATTCCTTCACCATGCTGAGTTCTATGAATTCTCTACTGTATCCAACCTGAAAATGTGGAATTCTTTTTAATCAGGTGATTTGGAAATGGGATTGGAAAACGAATATTTTCCGGAACCACTTGGGAATTTTCAAGAACCACAGATGATATTTATAAAGTAGCTAGAAGAAATAAATTGAATTTACCAAAGGGCTGGAAAAGGAGGAAGAAGGTTGAGTTCTTTCCTCTTTTAACAGTGATGAAATTAGTTGTTTGTTTTAGGACAGGTCTCTTGGTTCTCAGTTTCCTCGTGTATAAAATGAGGGGCCAGATAGCTCCAAAATTCTATCGGATCCTTGGTTTGTTCACAGGCCAATCTAAACTATTTGTGTGACAGTGTAGTTGGAAATCGAATTGCTCCTTAATTGGCACTATAAATTAAAATTGTTAATGGTGGATCTCAAGTTCCTATTTGAAGTAATTTGGTTGAAATCGTTCTGGTAGTGACTGAGACAAGCTAGCAACCACTTTCTTGGTTTTATGGAAAGACACCACTATATTCTGATTACTTTCTTTGTTTTTTTCTTTAAAAAAAGCATTTGCATAAATAATATGTCTAGAGATTCTCATTGCAATGTGTATATAGAAAGATTTTATATAGTAATCCAGACAGATACCCATTTCCATTTACTCTAAGTCCTGTTGCTCTTGCCAGAAAGAACCACTGCTGACAATTTGGACTGTGGCTTCATAGTCCATTCTGTTTGTCCATGTACCTCTCACCCCCATCCTCTCTCCCTTTCTCATCATTTTAAACAATTATATAGGAGAGATTTCTACTATATTGTTTTGCAGAATACTTTTCACTTAACATATCTTGGTGCTTTTTTTGAAAAAAGATTTTATTCATGAGAGAGAGAGCACAAGCAGGGGGAGCGGGAGAGGAAGAGGGGGAAATAAGGCTCCTAGCTGAACAGGGAGCCCAGGGCAGGCGCTTGATCCCAGAACCCTGGGATTATAACCTGAGCCAAAGGCAGATGCTAACTGACTGAACCACCCAGCTGCCTCATATCTTGAGGCTTTTAATATATAAGTATGTATACATTTATAGCTGAATAATTCTGTGGTTCCATAATTTATTCGATACTCTACTGGAAAGATTCATGTTTTCTGAATTTTGTTTATATCATTTTCCCATGGGGGAATGTCTGTTTCTCTATATTGAGCATTTTACACAATGCCATTTTCTCTCCTTTTGTAGCATATTAATTTTTAAAGCCGTTTTTTGGGTGGTTGCTCTGCAGTTTACAATATACATTTATAACTAATCTAGGTCTACTTTAAAATAATACTGTATTGCTTCACAGATAGTACAAGTACCACAAATAAAAAATTCCTAATTCCTCCCTCTCATCCCTATAGCATTGCTGTCATTCATTTCAGGCATACATAATCATGTATAAATACACACACACACATACACACACACACACACTTAAATACATTGTTGCTTTTATTATTTTGAACAAATTACTGTCTGTTGGATCACTTATAAATAAGAAAAATTAAAGTTTAGAGGTGCCTGTGTGGCTCAGTTGGTTAAATGCTTGCCTCTGGCTCAGATCATGCCCTTGGGGTTCTAGGATCAAGCCTCACAGCCAGCTCCCTGCTCAGCTGGGAGTCGGCTTCTCACTCTGCCCCTCCCCCTGCTCCCATATGCTTTCTTTCTCTCTCAAATAAATAAAATAAAATCTTAAAAAAAAAAAGAAAAGAAAAGAAAAAGAAAAGTTTATTTAACCTTCCCTTATTACCTTTCTAATGTTTTTCCTTTATTGTAGAATCATGTTTCTGGCTTGTCAGTTTCCTTCTCTTTTAATATTTCTTGCAAGGCAGGTCTACTGGCAACAAATTCCCTTAATGTTTGTCGGAGAAAGTCTTTATTCCTCCTCTTGAAAGACAGTTTTTCAGTCCACACATTCAAGTGTGGTGGAGTTTGTGTGTGTATGTTTTGTTGCTGTTTTTTTCTTTTAAGCTTGATTTATTTCACATCACTCTCCTTTATCCCAGACATAATTCTTGTCTTTGCTTCTACGTGGGTAAGGTGTTTTATTCCCCTGTAGCTTCTTTTAAGATTTTTATCTTTATCTTTGATTTTCTGTACTTGAATATGATTACCTGGATATTGTTTTTTGGGACATTTATCTTGCCTCTTCTCTGAGCTTCCTGGATCTGTGATTTGGTGTCTGGTGTTAATTTGGAGAAACTCTCAGTCACTGTTTCAGATATTTCTTCTATTCCTTTCTCTCTTCTTTTGGTATTCTGTTTTGTTTAGGTAATATGTTTTGTAGTTGTTCCATAGTTCTTGAATATTCTGTTCTGCTTTTCTTGTCTTTTTTCTTTTTGCTTCTTCAGTTTTAGATGTTTGCATATCCTTAGTGTTTTTGATTTCTAGGATTTCTTTTGTATTCTTTCTTAGACTTTCCATCTCTGTGCTTCTATTATCCATTGTTCTTACATCTTGTCTACTTTTTCATTAGAGCCCTTGGCATATGAATCATAGTTCTTTTAAATTCCTTGTCTGATAAAACCCCACAGACTAGGCTCTGGCAAAATAGTTTCTCTTAAGACAATTATCATATGACTTTACTCATATGTGGAACGTAAGCAATAGCACAGATGACTACAGGGGAATCAAGAGAGGTCTGAAGGGGGAGAAATCAGAGAGGGAGATGAATCATGAGAGACTATGGACCTCGGGATACGAACTGGGGGTCTCAGAAGGGAGAGGGGTGAAGGGGGGGGTACTAGGGTGATATGCACTGGGTGTTATACATAACTAATGAATCATCGAACAGTACATTAAAAACGAATGATGTACTAAACAGTGGCAAACTGAACATAATAAAAAAAAATTTCTCTTGAGGGCAAGCGTTGTTAGTAAGAACAGAATGCTCTCTTATATTTAAAAATGGTTCCTTTTCTCCTCCTCCTAGAAGCATGAAGGAATTTTTCTCCAATTTTCACTACTGTGAAAACCTGATGGAGCTCTAGGAGGTAAAACTCACAAAAGTGTCATCCTATTCCTCAACACCTGCGCCCCACCCTCTCAAGAGCTTGTAACTCAGGGACTTGTCCACACTGAGACTCCAGCAGTTCTTCAATTACAGTTCTGGTTTTCCTTCCCTGGCACTAGCTCTGTGGAGGGTTCTGTTCATGGTTTTGTGCTCTGATAAGTTGTGATTCTTTGTATCTGACTGTCTCCAATTTCGGGGGCAGTTATTTACCTGTGACCTCACTTTTATGATGGATCTAAGAAGAGTTGTTGATTTTTTTCAGTTCAGCTTTTCACTTGTTAGGATAGAATGACAACTTCCAAGATCCTTACACGCTGGACCAGAAACTAGAAGTCACCTTCACACTCTTTTCTAATGGTTATCATCAACTTTTAAAAGATACCCAAAGTTATGGATTAAAAAAATGATTTCTAGTTTTAACTCATCTTTTCTTGATGAGTTAAGCATCAAGAGCTTGAGCATATATGTGGTTGAACAACTTTTCATATGTAACTTGGCCTTTCGTATTAATCTGTGAATTATCTGCTCATAGATCTTGACCATTTTTCTCTGTATTGTTTGGGTGATTTTTTTTTAATTGGCATTTGACTTTTATTAATAGTAAAATTTCTACAATGAAAGATTGAAAAATGGTGTAGCAGTAACCATCTCTACAGAATCTTAAAATATCCCTGTCTTTTGAGTGGTGATATGTTTGATACCTGTGACCTTCTGCAGCAATAAGGGATTTTTAAAAAAAACTAATTTTACACTTATGATTAAATAATTTGTTTTTATATATTTTTCTAGTCAGTGACTTGTTATTTCCTATTTTTTTTTTTTTGTAATTTGAAGCAAACCCTGAAATTATCTTAAATGCAGGGCTCTTTAAAAATCTATTTTTGATTGGGCGCCTGGGTGGCTCAGTGGGTTAAGCCGCTGCCTTCGGCTCAGGTCATGATCTCAGGGTCCTGGGATCGAGTCCCGCATCGGGCTCTCTGCTCGGCAGGGAGCCTGCTTCCCTCTCTCTCTCTCTCTCTCTCTCTCTCTGCCTACTTGTAATCTCTCTCTGTCAAATAAATAAAATCTTAAAAAAAAAAAAATCTATTTTTGATAAATGTGACTTAAATGTGATAGAATGAATAGAGTAAAATTGAAAGACATTTTGAAGATTGAACTGTTTTTGTTTCCACTTGTATTACCATTATGCCAAGATCCAGAGCTTTGGTTTGACTTAATATAGGAAGCATGAAAGAGAATAACCAATTCATGCATTTTTTTTTAAAAACCACTGTTTGTATAACATACAAAACCCATAAAAATGGGTACTGTAAAAATAGTGCCTTAATAATACTTCATGCTAACCAGCTGATTATAGACTGAATGCTTAGTTAAGTGGGGAAAAGAAATAAATAGATTTCCTTTTTAGTTGTGCTTTTTAAATGATTACACACACATTTAAAAGCTCTTACAATGATTCAGATGTGACTTTTCCTATTCATGGTTATTTTTGAATGAACTTGGTTTCATGAATTATTCTTTTTTTCCATGCAGACTGTGGCTGTACGTGTGGTATGTGAACTTCAGGGTGGTATTAAAGCTTCTAGCCCAGTTCTCAACAAGTAATGTCACAGTACATTTTTTAGTTAGTTCTGCTCACTACTAAATATAATAGTTGATAAAATGTTATCTGTAAATATCAAATTTCTTCTTCTCTTTGACTTTCTAAGGTATTTGTTTGGTGTTCTTTAGTTTCTTTGACATGATAAGAAACTTACACTTTATTGGCATGATAAGTTTATTTTGAAATGCAAAATGCTATCAACAATTTTCCATGTATTGAGTTTTATAGCCCTTTATGTATTTTGGATACTAACCCTTTATCAGATATGTCATTTGCCGGTATCTTCTCCTGTTCTGTAGTTTGCCTTTTAGTTTTGCTGATTGTTTTCTTTGCTAGGCAGAAGCTTTTTATTTTGACATAATCCTAATAGTTCATTTTTGTTTTTGTTTCCTGTGCCTCAGGAGACCTATCTAGAAAAAAGTTGCTATGGCTACCTGAGTTTTCCTTTAGGATTTTTATGGTTTCAGGTCTCACATTTAGGTCTTCAATCCATTTTGAGTTTATTTTTGTGTGTGATGTAAGAAGGTTGTCCAGTTTTTTTTTTTTCTTTTGCATGTTGTTTTCTAGTTTTTTTCAGCACCTGAGACTTAGAGACTCAGACTCAGAGACTGTTTCCCATTGGATATTCTTTCCTGTTTTGTTGAAGATTAATTGGCCATATAGTTGTGCATCCATTTCTGGATTTTCTATTCTGTTCCATTTATCTGTGTGTCTATTTTGTGCTAGTCCCTTACTGTCTTGATCACTGCAGATCTGTGGTATAACTTGATCTATAGAATTATGATGCCTTTGCTTTTCTTTTTCAAGACTGCTTTAGCTCTTCGGGGTCTTTTGTGGTTCTATACAAATTTTAGAATTGTTTGTGCTGGTTCTGTGAACAGTGCTGTTGGTGTTTTTATAGGGATTGAATTAAATCTCTAGATTGTTATGCGTAGTATAGACATTTTAGGGATACTTGTTCTTTCAATTCATGAGCATGAAATGTCCTTTCATTTCTTTGTGTCATCTTCAGTTTCTTTCATCAATGTTTTGTAGTTTTCAGAATACAGTTCTTTCACCTCCTTGCTTAGGTTTATTCCTAGGTATCTTGTTATTTGTGCCATTGTACATGGGATTGTTTTCTTAATTTCTCTTTCTGTTTCTTCATAACTAATATATAGAAATGCAACAGATTTCTGCACATTGATTTTATATCCTGCGACTGTACTGAATTTGTTTACTAACAGTTTTTTGGTAAAGTCTTCTGTTTTTTCTATATATAGTATATGTCATCTGCAAATAGCGAAAGTTTTACCTCTTCCTTACCAATCTGGATACCTTTTGTTCCTTCCTCTTGTCTAATTGCTGTGGCTAGAACTTTCAGTACTATGTTGAATAAAAGTGGTGAGAATAGTTGTCTTTGTCTTGTTCCTTATCTTAGGGGAAAAGCTTTCAGTTTTTTACCATTGAACATGATGTTAGCTATGGGTTTCTCATATATGGCCTTTATTATATTGGAGTATGTTCTCTCTAGACCTACTTTATTGAGTTTTTTTTTTTAATTATGAATGATGTTGTACTTTGTCAAATGCTTTTTCTGTGTCTATTGAAATGGTCATATGGTTCTTATCCATTCTCTTGTTGATGTAATGACATATCACATTGATTTGTGAATTTTGAATCGCCCTTGTATCCAGGAATTAATTCCCCTTGATTTTGTTGAACAATTTTTTAAATGTATTGATGGATTTAGTTTGCTCATATTTTGTTGAGGATTTTTACATCTATGTTAATCAGAAATATTGGCTCTTTTTTAGTGGTGTCCTGATATGATTTTGGTATCAGGGTAATGCTGGCCTCATAGAATGAATTTGGAAGTTTTCCTTCCTTTTTTAAATTTTTGGAATAGTTTGAAGAGAATAGTATTAACTCTTCTTTAGATGTTTGGTAGAATTTGCCTGGGAAGCCATCTGGTCCTGGACTTCTATTTCTTGGGAGGTTTTTTTGTTTTTGGTTTTGGTTTTTTTGGTGGTTTATTTATTATTTATTTATTTATTTAGTAAATTAATTTATTTATTTTCAGAAGAACAGTATTCATTATTTTTTCACCACACCCAGGGCTCCATGCAATCCGTGCCCTCCATAATACCCACCACCCGGTACCCCAACTTCCCACCCCCCCCCCCGCCACTTCAAACCCCTCAGATTGTTTTTCGGAGTCCATAGTCTCTCACGTTTCACCTCCCCTTCCAATTTCTCCCAACTCCATTCTCCTCTCTAACACCCCCTGTCCTCCATGCTATTTGTTATGCTCCACAAATAAGTGAGACCATATGATAATTGACTCTCTCTGCTTGACTTATTTCACTCAGCACAATCTCTTCCAGTCCCGTCCATGTTGCTACAAAAGTTGGGTATTCGTCCTTTCTGATGGAGGCATAATATTTGATTACTGATTCAGTTTCTTTGCTGATTATTGGTCTGTTCAAATTTTCTATTTCTTTTTGATTCAGTTTTGGTAGTTTATGTGTTTCTAAGAATTATCCATTTCTTTTAGGTTGTCCAATTTGTTGACTTAGAAGTTTTTGTAATATGTCTTATAATTGTTTATATTTATATGGTGTTGGTTGTTGTTTCTCCTCTCTCATTTTTGATTTTATTTACTTGAGTCCTTCCTCTTTTTTTCTTGATAAGTCTGGATAGAGGTTTCTCAATTTTTTAAAAAAATTTATTTATTTTCAGCATAACAGTATCATTATTTTTTCACCACACCCAGGGCTCCATGCAATCCATGCCCTCTATAATACCCACCACCTGGTACCCCGACCTCCCACCCCCCCCACTTCAAACCCCTCAGATTGTTTTTCAGAGTCCATAGTCTCTCATGATTCACCTCCCCTTCCAATTTACCCCAACCCCCTTCTCTGTAACTCCTCATGTCCTCCATGCTTTTTGTTATGCTCCACAAATAAGTGAAACCATATGATAGGTTTCTCAATTTTATTGATTTTTTTTCAAGAACCAGCTCCCAATTTCATTGATATCTTTTAGTTTATGTTTCATTTTCTCCTGCTCTAATCTTTATTATTTATTTCTTTCTGCTAGTTTTACATTATATTTATTGTTATTTTTCTACCACATTTATGTGTAAGGTTAGGTTTTTTATTTGAGATTTTTCTTGCTTCTTGCGGTGGCTTCTGTTGCTATAAATGTCCCTCTTAAAACTGCTTTTGTTGTCATTGGGGAGGGTATGTGCTTTGGTGAATGCTGATTCACAGACCTGTACCCCTGGGGATAAAAATACATGTTTATAAAAAATAAAAAATTTATTTTAAAAAAAACTGCTTTTGTTGTATCCCAAAGGTTTTGGACTGTTGTGTTTTCATTTTCATTTGTTTCCATGTCATCCCCTCCCCACATTGACCCATTCATTGTTTATTAGCATGTTATTTAACCTCCCATACGGTTGTGGTCTTTCTTGATTTTTTCTTGCGGTTGACTTTTAGTTTCATAAAGTTGTGGTCAGAAAAGATACATGATATGATTTTGATTTGTTGAGGCTTGTTCTGTGGGCTCATATTTGATTTATTCTAGAGGATGTTCCATGTGCACTTGAAGACGGTATATATTCCGTTTTAGGATGAAATGTTCTGAATATATCTGTTAAATTTATCTGTCCTTGTGTGTCATAGTTCTAAGCCATTGTTTTCTTGAGGATTTTCTGTTTAGAAGATTTGTCTATTGATGTAAGTGGGGTGTGAAAGTATCCTGCTATTATTGTATTATTATCGATTAGTTCTTTTATGTTTGTTATTAACTTTTATGTATTTGGGTGTTTCTGTATTGGGTATGTAAATATTTACAATTGTTATATCTTCTTGTTGGATTGTTCCCTTTATTATTATATAGTGTCTTTCTTTGTCTCTTATTACAGTCTCTGTTTTAAAGTCTGTTTTGTCTGGTATTGCTACTCTGGCTTTCTTTTCATATCCATTTGCATGATAGATGTTTCTGTATCTCCTGACTTTTTTTTTTTCATTTTTAAAAAAATTTCTTGTCAGTGTTCCATAATTCATTGTTATGCACCACACCCAGTGTTCCATGCAATACGTGCCCTCCATAATACCCACCACCAGGCTCACTCAACCTCCCACCCTCCTCCCCTCCAAACCCCTCAGTTTGTTTCTCAGAGTCCACAATCTGCAGTTGTCTTTAGGTCTAAAATGAGCCTCTTATAGGCATCACATAGATGATTGTCTTTCTTTAATCCATTCTGTCATCCTGTGTCTTTTGCTTAGAGTATTTAGTCCATTTACATTCAAAATAATTATTGACAGGTAAGCATGCATTGTCATTTTATTATTTTTTTATGGTTTCTTTGAAGATTTTCTCTGATCTTTTCTTATCTTTCTTTCATGATTTGCTGATTTTCTTAGTGATATTTTTAGATTTCTTTCTCCTCATTCTTTGCATATTTATTTATATTTGCATATTTATATATATTTGCATATATATGTGATATATATATATATATATCTTCTGCATATAGCAGTCTGTGTTAAGTCAGCAGTCGTTTAAGTTTGAACCCATTCTTGACTCTTTTCCTCCTCACATTGTAGTTATATGTTGTTACATTTTACATCCTTTTATTTTGGGAATTCCATGACTGATTTTTTACAGAAATATTCATTTTTACTGCTTTTGTGTTTCCTACCTTTACTTTTGGTCTCTTCTTTCCACTCAAGGAGTCCCCTTTAATATTTCTTGAAGGGCTGGTTTAGTGGTTGAATTCCTTTAGTTTTTGTTTGTGGAGGAAACTCCTTATCTCTCCTTCTATTTTTTGAATGATAGCCTTGTGGATAAAGTATTCTTGGCCGTGGATTTTCCCATTCAGCACTTTGAATATATCATGCCATGCCTGGCTTGGAAGGTTTCTGCTGAAAAATCTCCTGCTAGCCTTATGGTTTTTTCCCTTGTAAGTTACTTCTTTTTAATTTTTAAATTTTTAATTTGTTTAATTTTCTAAGTTTTTATTTAAATCCAGCTAGGTATATACAGTGCAATATTAATTTTAGGTATAGAATTTAGTGATTCATCACTTATGTGCAACATCTGGTGCTTACCACAAGTGCCCTCCTTAATACCCATCACCTATTCAACATTCCACCACCTACCTTCCCTCCAGTAACCATCAGGGTTTTTTTTCCCTATAGTTAAGAGTCTGTTTTTTAGTTTGCCTCTCTCTTCCCTACACTTCCATGTTTATCTGTTTTGTTTCTTAAATGCCACATGAATTCAATCATATGACATTTGTCTTCTCTAAATCACTTAATTCACAGCATAATACTCTCTAACTCTATACACGTCATTGCAAGTGACAAGATTATATTCTTTTTTATGGCCAAGTAATACTCCATTGTACATGTATACCACATCTTCTTTATCTGTTCGTCAGTCAGTAGACGTTTGGACTCTTTCCATAATTTTCTATTGTTGATTATACTGCTATAAACATTGGGTGCATGTATTCCTTCAAATCAGTATTTTTGTTTCCTTTGGGTAAATATTTATACCTGTATTAAAAATCAGGGTTTAGATGGCGGTAGAGTAAGAGATTGACCCAAGGCTCATATTATCCTACAAATAAAACTTGATAACTATCCAATCATCCTAAACGCATCAGAAACTGACCAGTAGACTGGCAGAACAAATTCTACAACTAAAGGTAGAGAAGAAGCCACACTGAAGAAAGTAGGAAGTGTGGAGAGGCAAGTTTGGGAGAGAAAGGGACTGTGGTCCTGGAGGTGGGGCAGGAGCCATAGTAATGAAGAATGGTGAGAGACAGACTAACACACAGGCGTGCACAAAGGGAAAACAAGTACCCATAGTAATTGCCTTTGAAAGTGAGAAGGAATGAATTTTGTAACATCTGGCAACCAGTGAGGCTGAGAGCTTGGAATTTTAAAGGTCAGAAGGCTTGTCTGGGATAGACTTTGAGAGAGGCAGGCAAACAACCCTATGGATACACAGAATGGAAACAGTGATCTGAGGAGTGCCTGGGGCACACAGTGGGGAAGATATTTGGTCATCTTGGAGCATGTCCCAGAGAGGCAGCATTCACAGAGAGACCCTTCCAGAAGTAAAGGAACTGGCAGGTGCCATTTCCCTCCTGTATCCCTTGGCATAAGTACAGGGCCACCTGTGGAAACCAACTCAGGGTTTAGAGTGTGATCGAAGACTGGCATCCACAACTTAACTCTGCTTAGTATATAAACTTACTGAAGATTATTACTTTGCTTTTCATCTTTTCTTCTTTAGCTGGACTATATCTCATAGAAGGCACAAAATTGCAAAGTAAATCACATTTTTCTTCCTGTGTAACAAAAATACATATGTAAAATCCTAGAATATTTCTAAATGTGTAAAAGTTTTATAAATCAGGATAAATTTAAGTGAGAGGATGGAATGGAGACAAAAGAAAAATAACAAGTAGCTGTTAAGATGACAGTCATATTATTTATTTATTTAAATTTATTTATTTTCAGCATAACAGTATTCATTATTTTTTCACCCCAGTGCTCCATGCAATCCGTGCCCTCAATAATACCCACCACCTGGTACCCCAACCTCCCACCCCCCTGCCACTTCAAACCCTCAGATGGTTTTTCAGAGTCCATAGTCTATTTATTTATTTTTTTAAAAAGATTTTGTTCATTTATTTGACAGACAGAGATCATAAGTAGCCAGAGAAGCAGGCAGAGAGAGAGGGGGAAGCAGGCTCCCTACTCAGCAGAGAGCCCGATGTGGGGCTCAGTCCCAGGACCCTGAGATTATGACCCGAGCCGAAGGCAGAGGCTTAACCCACTGAGCCACCCAGGTGCCCCCATTTTATTCTGTTTATTTAAATTTTTAGACAGTCATTTTATTTTATTTTTTTTTAAAGATTTTTTATTTATTTGACAGATAGAGATCAGAAGTATGCAGAGAGAGAGAGAGGAGGAAGCAGGCTCTCCGCAGAGCGGACAGCCTGATGCGGGGCTCAATCCCAGGACCCTGGGATCATGACCTGAGCCGAAGGCAGAGGCTTTAACCCACTCAGCCACCCAGGTGCCCCTAGACAGTCATTTTAGAAATGAACATCGTTTTCCAAGGGCCTTCAAGAATGTTCTTTAGGAAGCTAATGGCAAAATTGAGTGCTCTTTGTTTATCACTTTCTGAGGAGTTGCTATGGTGAGCTTTGAAATACTTTTCAGTGTGGTCTCCTTTATTTATTTTTTTAAATGCAAGTTTAAGAAATAGTTATATATTGGGGTACCTGGGTGGCTCATTGGGTTAAGCCTCTGCCTTCAGTTCTGGTCAAGATCTCAGGGCCCTGGGATTGAGCCCCGCATCAGGCTCTTTGCTCAGCAGGGAGCCTGCTTCCCCCTCCCTCTCTGCCTGCCTCTCCGCCTACTTGTGATCTCTCTCTCTCTGTCAAATAAATAAATAAAATCTTAAAAAAAATAAGAAATAGTTATATATCTTATTTAAATCAAGATGCAGAAAGAATATATAGGAAGGCTAGGAGTGATGATAATAGGAAGAGTGATTAGATAATATTCAGTGGAATTATTAAAAGTAGTAAAAATTTGACACATTTTTTTGGCTAGAAAGGATGGTTAAAAATCACATTAAAAAAATATTTATTTATTTGTCAGAGAGAGAGAGCACAAGCAGGGGGAGTGACAGACAGTGCAGGCAGAGGGAGAAGCAGGCTCCCTGCTGAGCAAGGAGCCCAATATGGGACTCAGTCCTAGGACCCTGGGATCATGACCTGAGCTGAAGGCAGATGCTTAACCAACAAAGCTACCCAACTGTCCCAAAAATCACATTTATTGACATGGGCATTCATTTTGAAAGTAAATAGTTCACTTGCTTATTAAATTAAGTAACACCTAAGTTGGTTTTTGGGGTTTTTTTGTCTTTTTTTGTTTTTGTTTTTTTCCCAGTACATTTTGAATGTAAGAAATAGAAGCATCCCAGTTTCCAAGAAACCCAGAAGTTACCTCTGTGTTATGGCAAATGCATTTTTCCTAAAGGATGATTTGGGATAAAATTGGGTCAGGCTGTTCTGGGCAGCCTCAATCAGTTTTCTCTTCTTTCTCTCCTCTTATAAATGAGAAACAAGAAAAACTTGCTTTTGTATTAAATTACTAACAGAATTGATCAGCAGCAGACTAATGAGGTAGACTTATCAGGATAAGTAGAAATGGGGAGCCAGAAAAAGAAATTTAACTTTTCAGGGCTTTGCACATTCACAGCTGACCTTGGTTTTCTCCCTGTGGCCTAGCTTTCCTGTTTATACAAGAGCTGTAGCATCTTCCTAAATCCTGGAAATCCCAAATATTTTGGATACTTGGAGATTTTTACATAGCAGAGGATAATTTGTCCATAGTTCTTAGCAGACATGTTCTTACTCACATAGACCTTTGGGGAAACAAAGAAAAGACTATTTAAATTAGTTACCGAATTTAGATAACTAGAAATAATTTGGTAATATTTGTTTAGTACGCAAAAAGTAAGCACAGTACCAAAGAGGAAGAATGGTAATAGCACCTCTGTAAACATGTTACATTAAAAAGTACCATAGTTTTGTTGCCAAAAGTGGCAAAACTTTTTGATTTCAAAACTATTTGATTTCAAAGGTGGCCAGTTGTAGGGACTGTAGACTTGATTATAGAAGTTGGTGCCATCACAAAATTGGGAGCTGCTGAGCTTTTCACAATATGTACTTTATTTTTCTTCCGATGCTAAAAGATGTTTATGAAATATTAGGATGTAATTAAAACCATACAAGGCATTTGTTTTATTCCACAGGAAAAAAAAAAATAAAGATCTTTGTTTCCATATTAGCATTTTTTCACCCCTGAGGGTACCGATTAGGTGATCTAAAAGGTTTTGTGTCTTTTCCTTTACTTTGTGAGCATGTGGACAAAACCATTAATATTAGTTATAGTAAACTCAGAACACAAAATTATAATGTCACAAGAAGGAAAGGAAAATGAAATCATATGAAACTGAAGGCTGAGTTGTACAGTATATTGACTGGTTAGTTTGAACAGACCTTGTATTACAGTTGGTGGATGTGGATAAATAAATAAATCATATATTATAATGCTTGTAATAAATATAGAGTTCTTTTCATGGTTGTCAAGTTCCTTCCCCATATTGTAACCTATTTTTTTATCATCAGATATTTGAGAGAAACTATGATTTTAGAATCTGTGAAAATCACATATATATGAGGGAAGAATAGAGTGTATGTAAACAACATTATTCTCAATCTTTTGTGAATGTAGTAGAACTCAGTTCATTTATTAGCATTAATTGTGGGAAGCTTATGTGGAGCTCTTCTTACAGTCTGTCTGAGGCTCAATGACACTGCTGATTTTCTGCTGTATTACCTTGCTTCTGGATTCATTTTCTGTTTCAAATTGGGTAAGCTCAGAGTATTTTCTTTGTTTGATTAAAGTAGCAGATTTATGTTTATTCAACACACTTCAGTAGCAGTCCCTATTATTTGAGTTTGTGATTGAGAATTCTGTAATTGTATTTTTGGGGCAAATTTTGAGCATGTTTGCTGTAAGAGTGTGTGTGTGTGTGTGTATACATGGGCACTTACATGTGCTCATGTGCATTTCCATTCTTTTTTTTAGGTCAAAAATAATCCTCCCTGTCTTCCTTCCCTACTTTTCTTTTCTTCCTATAAAATACAATGTTCTCAAGAATTTCTTCTTGTATTCTGTAATCATTTAGATACAAAAAGGTAAAACAGGGGACTATGTTATACATATAAAAGCCCTTTTTAAAGACTCCAACCCACATACCAGTCATCTGACAGCCAATAACAATGATAGAGGTAAAAATTAACTACCTTTGGATGAATAATTTTGAAAATATGGCACTTGAAACAAAAACAGTTATGATTAGCCTTTGATTAAAAAATATTTGGGGAGATATTTGGAGAAGTTTTAACAGATTTAGTGATAATATTTACTATTCATAAAATTACCAATTTATAGTCTTGCTAATTAGAATCATTAATAGTCTTAAACATAATAATATTCTAGTTAGTAAGAGAATGTCTTTCATTGGGGGGTCTCTTACATAGTATTTAGGAAAAAGGCTTATAATGTTTGAAATTTACCTGCAAATGGCTCAAGAAAAAATATTTGTGTGTATGTAATGCTTTTGCACTGCAGACTGGTTGTGACACTATAGGGTAACTGATGTTCTTTTCAGAAAAGCTTATAATAAAATTAACAACTCTTTGTGACTTAAGTTATAACAGAACTTTAGTCTTTAACAAATTGGAGGGAATAGAACTTGTCTATAGATCCTGAGAAATTAATTGCAATTATAACATAATTCATTAAACAAATGAAAACTTACCTTTAAGGAGAAATATACAGAAAGAAAATGTGTATAACTTTTGGATGTGCATTTATTTGGCAGGTCAGTTGCCTCTAATAAGGCACATAAATATAGATATATAACTTGTACATTAATTTTTTATTTTGGGATATATGAAAAGTCTTCAGTATTTTTACTTTTCACCTTGTGTATCCAATCTAAAATCCATCATACTGTCATATTTTAAAATATTCTGAAAGCAGACAATAAAGCATATAAACTGTTAGGGTCACACTTAGCACCCCTACATGCCAACTTTTACAGCCTATCAGAGTACTTGTAGCACACACTGTGGGCTGGTTTGTTCAGTAGTCATTCTGAACTTATTTTGCCATTGCATGCCTTGAATATACTGTAAAAATTAAATATTTATGTTTTAGGACTCTTTTTCAGAAAAGCCATACAATATAGGTCAGGCTAACGAGGTACAATTAAAGAGTCAGCTTGAGGGTTTCTGGGACAGTCTTTTCTTTTCTTGATTAAAAGTGATGACATCACCTCCTTTACCTTCTCCCTATCCTGAATATGGATGTGATGCCTGGGGTAAGAGTAACCATCTTGTTGCCATACGGGAATGGATAGGAGACTCACAGAAATAATGGCCTTGACACTGTACACATGCTACCACAAATGCAGAAGCCACTTTCTTCCAGACTACTTGTTAGCTGGGAAAAGTAAACTCCAATTTGTTAAGGTACACACTAGGTCTGTGTTTCTGGTAGTTGTTGCTGAAAACACTCATAACTGTTCCTTATGTATCCTTAGCAAGTATTTGTGAAATGGAAAATGTATTAAAAATCTGTCTACTCATTTATTTGTGATACTTTTGTGTGTGTGTGTGTGTGTTTACATGTGTGTGCACACCAAAATACATACATACATACTTACACAGATGGGAGGATGCTCTTGTTTGAATACCTAACTGGTTAGTTCATCCTCTGTTCTTGCTAACAGAAGCACGTGTTTGCTCAAGTGTTAGGTGACCATGTGTTTCATGAAGTTGATAGGGGAGGCAGGTTGGTTGTTATATTCCAAGCACCACCCTAATATGTTAACACAACTACTGTGTTAGACTATTAAACTTAGGGTGGATTATTCTGGCAGCCAAATGCTTCAACGTCTGTGCTTAATTATTATTAGAGACCTGTATGACCTGGTGGTATCTTTGTCCTTCCATAGGTTTATGCCGTATTGTGTTCTCAGTCTGTCTGTCTGGTACAAAGTTAATGTAGTCACATGATGCAAAATTCAAAAGATACAAAAGATTAAAAAGTCTCTCCCATACTCTGTTCTTCAGCAAACCCAGCTCATCTTTCTAGTGAAAACCAAGGTAATTTGTTTCTTTGTATTCGTCCCGAGAGATCCCATGCCTTTATGCCTGGCATCATGGTGTGTGTTCTTTTCTTGCCTTTTACACAAATGGTAGCAGTATAACTATATACCAATCTTTCGCTTAGCTTTTTTCACTGAATGTATCTAGGTAATCCTATCTGAGTTAGTGCATTTAGAGTTTCTTTATTCTTAACAGCTATATACTATTCCATTATATGGATGTGGTACAACTTTATTATATAGCCTCTTTTTAGTGGATGTTTAGATTGTTTCAGTCTTTTGCTATTTGCTGTGGCTACAGCAAATGAGTATGTCAATTCATCTAAGGCATTTAAAGTTTGAAACAGTATGTATATGGCTACCTAAATTTTTTTTATTTTGGATTTTAATGATCAACAGAGTGAGGTGAATATGAGAATATGAGAATAGAGGAGGTTATGAGAATATGGGAATTGAATGAGGCAAGTCATTTTTGAGAGGAACACTATGGGCCTGTTAGTAGTCCCAGGAAGGTGGTGCACAAGACTTCCTATCTTTGTGGTCTGGGCTAACTGCAATATGAGGCCCTCTGTGGCACTCATCATTGTAAAGGATGTGTTAAAGATTTTTATAGGTTTGGATGAGGTAGGAAAGAGTCTCTTATTTTCTTTTATATCAGTTGTATTTTTTCACTTATAATAATCCTACATAATTATATAGCACTTCATACTTTTCCAAGATTTTTCCCAATATCGTGTTTAAGTCCATCTTTTAATACTTAAGACTAATGTTGGATGAGTCATCTCCTTTTGGTAAGTGATTGGAAAACTCAGAGCCAAGGATCATGTATCAGCTGGGTGACCTGCATCTAGTTAGAGAGTTAAGCCTACAACCCACATTTACTAATTTCCTGGGACAGGCACAAAAAGTGATGTGTATGTGTATGTGTGGGCACACACTTCAAACTCCTGTCCGTGTCTTCTGATATTAGAGCCTATTGTTTACTGGGAGGAACCAATGAGACCCCCTTGGGTGGGGCTGACCGATTTCCCATGCCACAGGGGTGAGCATGTGACCCAGTCTAAGTCAAGCAGTATAATCCTCCTTCTGACTATGGTGGCTAGTTCCAGATTAAGTGTGGAATCCAAATCAGGCAAACTGAAACCCTCCGTGGACTTTTCTACCAAAGTTATATAGAAGATCTGTCTTTCTCTTTAGGTTGTAAGTGATAGGATTAATTTAGGGGCTGTCAGTGGTTTGGAACTGACATCTGAAGCAAGGTAAAACTCCAGAATTCTTACTTATCTGAGCCTGGGAAATGATCATTTTTTGATAGGAACAAAGCTTTTCTAACTCACATGCTATCTGTTCTGCATGGAATAGCATGTTGTACCTTTTATTCTTTGAGTGAGGAGTTGCATGAGAGAAAGACTATTGAAGTGGAAGTCGCAGGATCAGTTCAAGTGTCTTTTATGTGTCTGGCTGGCTTTTAGGATCTTGGATGACTCATTTTCTTTTTTTTACAAGCTACTTATAGTGGCTTAACCAAATATTCATTTTCTCTCTTTAAAAGCCACTTATCATGGCTTAACCAGAGATTAGTTCTTCCTTTTATAACAGGACATCTGGAGGACCTGTGCCTGAGCTCCACTGTATCTTCGATGTACCTGACTCTTCTCCTCCTACTCTGCAATTTATAAGGTGTGACTCTAACCATGCCCTGGGTATTACATTTGCATTTAGAACTGGAAGAGGGGCAGGGGGAAAGTTGCCACCAAGTCAACCCTCTTTAAAGGACTTTTCCTAAAATGCCCTCCACATGACTTCTCTGTGTATCTTATTGGCCAGAAGTGTCATGTCTTGCTACGGAGAGGCTGAGAAACTTAGTTCTTAGCTGTGTACATTGCTGTCTCCTCAATGAAATGGGCTTCTTTTAGGTAAAAAGAAAGAGAAAATGGATGCTAGGTAAGCATCTATGTCTGCCAAAGGGGTTAGATTGGATGGTTGGTCTAGATGGCCCTAGCTCTAGAAGTTATGAACTCTGTTTAATAAATTTTGGCAGAACTGGTGACTAAGGCCTTAATGCTCAGTGCAACAGAATAATTGAGATCAGGGTTGGCAAACTATGGTCCACAGGTCAAATTCTGCTAGCCCCCTGGTTTTGTAAATAAAATGTTATTAAAACACAGATATGCTTATTTGTTTACACATTGTTACTACTTTTACATTACAATGGCAGAGTTGGATAGTTGTGACTTAGATCAGATGACCTGCACAGTTTGAAAATGTTTTGCATTTGGCTGTCTACAGAAGAAATTTGGCAATCCTTGGCCTAGATGATTCAGAAAAGTCCTTCCATCTTGATGCTTCCAAAAACATGCATTTATTCCTTTATTCAGTAAGTATTTGAACATACACTATATTTCAAGCATTACATCAGGCACAAGGGGTATAGCAGTGAATAAACGACATCCATGTCCTCATGGAGCTTATATTTTGTCAAGTCAGGCAAACAGTAAATAAATAGGTAAACTTCTCATCTGTTGTATAATCATAAGAGCTACAGTGAAAAATGAAGTTTTGAGCATGGTCAGGGAAGAGCTCCTTCGAAGGTGACATTTGAACAGAAATTCAGAGGTGAGCGATGGAAACATGTGGCCCATGAAGGAAAGAACATCCCAGAACAGCATGTGCTAAAGAGGTAGCAATGTGTCTGTAGAGGTTGAAGAATAGCAGGAAGGCCAGTGTGGCTGGAGCAGAGGGAACAAGGGGGAAGATGGTTAGGGAGGAGCTCGAAGAGGTAGTAAGGACCATTATGCAGAAACTTACCCATGGAAATTTATAAGAAGAAGAATATCATGACCTGATTTATATTTTAACATGGTTATTCTGGCTACAGTACTGACAACAGACATGGAGGGCAGGAGTGGAACCTGGGGGACCAGTCAGATACTCTCAGAATATATTAGGCAAGAGATAGGCTTGGAGTAGAGTGATGGTGGTGGAAGGGAAAGAAGTGGTTGGATTCTCGTAAGTTTTTGAAGGGAGAGCTAGTATAATAGCTACTCAGTTGATACAGAGTAAGAGATAAGGAGAGACAAAGATGACTTGACTTTTGGCCTGAACAACTGAAACAATGAAGTTTCTTTTTGTTGACAGGGGGATGCCTCCATAAAGAGTAAGTTGTGGGGGAAGATCAGGAGTTCCAGGCAGTGTTATTAAGTATGCGGGTGGAAACGTTAATAAGGCAATTGTATATTCAAGTCTCTAGTTCAGGGAGAAGGCCTGGGCTAAAATAAACCTGAGAATTAAGAGTTTGCAGATGACATTTAAAGTGATGGACAGATGGAGAGGGACGCTGGAATCACTTGAGTGATGAGTGAGAAGGGATGGACAGGCACAGCTATTGACCTAGGAAGAACATGAGCAGTTCATTTGTGGTAATATTCAAATCACAAAGATGTGATGAGGATGTATGGAGGTTTTTCTCTCTCTCCTCTGTTTTTCTTGGGGAATTGGGAAGCAAGGTCAGCTCCAGTGTTAGGATGGAGGAGGAGATATTGGAAATTTGAGGAGAAATGAGAAATGTATGATTTCTGGGCAACATTGAGGGCCCAAATTGAGTTAGTGATCATGAGTGGTTAGCATGGTAGTGCCATTTTCCAGTCAAATTCAGCTTAGGGGTGTAGACATGGAGTTGGATTTAATAATGATTGGAATTTGCCAGGTGAGTATGATGGTCAAGAGTAGGGTAAAATAGCTGATAGTTTCTGCAGGGAATTAATTATAATGATGGACTGTAGACTTTAGCCCACCTAAGGACGAAAATGAGGATTTGAGGTGGGCAAGGGAAAGATTGAAGGATTGTTGGATTCTGGGTCCTAGAGAGTGTGCACTAGAAAGGGGGAGTGAGATGCTTAGAAATGAGGTCTATAAGAGGTGGAAGTTGTTGGTAATCACAATATGGTATTATAGAGTGAGTGGCTGACATAGAGTAAAGGACAGGATTCTTGGGAGAGAAGAGGTCTAGGAATTGAGAGGTCAGAGATGGAAGCATAATCTCCATACTTTGAAATCACTAACGTTATGGCAGGATGGATGTCAGAGAAATGATGATCAAAGAGCATAAATCTTTGAGGAGTGATGGAGAGCGACCTCCGGAGGCCAGTGGATGAACTGTCATATGGACAAGTCTGGTGATAGGAAACTCAAATCTGGTTAAGAGTCTATGGGCAGTCCTAAGGAGAAAGAAAGACACCACCTAACTACAGGCATGACGTGAGTATTTTATTGTTTCCATGAAACTCTTTACATTATTATAAATTTCAAACCTTGTATACCCCTAGTAAGTGTAGCCATGCCAACCTTTTGTCACAATGAAAATGAAAAGAAAATGCACGGTTTTCTGAATACACAGGTCCTGATATTATATGTTGGCTAGTCTACCTGAATGTTGAAATCTGTTTTTTTGCTGAGTGGTAGCATTAACTGACATTAACTGACTTTGCTGAGTGGTGGCATTAACTGACATGAACATGAAACAGCCACAGGGCTCAGGAGTCCTGAGGTGGAGTCCAGCCAGATGGGTACAGAAAGTGAGTGATTCTTCTTTTCTTTATCCCAAAAATTGATGCATAAACTTAAGTATGAAAATGAAAAATTTGAATTACTGGCATTACCCTCTTTCCTTCAGGGTGTTTGCTATCAAAACATGGCTCACTCAACTGTCTGCATAGATCTTTCTCATGTTAAAAGTGGCCCTAAAATGTGTTGTTTTGAAACTTTTTGGATTCACCACTGTTTCTAATATTAACCTTTTGGTTGCACACTAGATTAAGGTTTTGTGCATCACAACTGACCAGGCTATATTAAGTTGTTTGTCTTGGTGGGAATGCATAATTGAAAATGCACAAATGAAAACATCCTTCTATCCCCTCTTCAAATATAGAATTTTTTATGAGTTTCACAACGGTGCTACATTTGATTTCTGTGTTGTTGGGCAGTTTTGTGGGTAGAGGATCTTTTTGCTCTTTCATAATTATCCCCTTTTGGGAGACAGGTCCAAAATAGATCTTTCTTCTGTGGAATTCCCCAGATTCTTAGAGTGACATTTCAGTGTTTATCTCAGCTTATTAACCTAGCAACTTTCTTTATGAAATTGTGAGTGTGTATATACCTGTGTATCTGGATAAACATGCTTATGGAGTTCCTAAAATTCTTAAAAGTGACATTTCATCTTTATTTTAGATAACTAATGGCTATTTATGAAGTTGTGATAGTTTTATATATTCTTTATTATATGTAATATGTAGAATATTTTTCTGCATTTAATTTTAGATTAATTTAAATCCTTTAGGTGGATCTACAGTATGGTTTTATGTTTTTTTATTTTTTTCTTATAAAAATTATGTTAAAGTTGTTTTTTAACATAAAGAGTTATTTATTGATTGATACTTCCCAAAGCCACCCTATTATATGTACACCATACTGTTTTTCAGATTTTATTTACCTAAATGATCAGGTATAACTCACAGAACCCCATTTTCACTTTTTATCCTTCTCAGTATGTTATGGACCAAAAAAATCAATTTTCCTTATGGGTTATATTGCCTTTTTTATTTTTTTCCCCCTACCACGTGCCTACTTTTATTTTTGTCCCTTCTCGCATTACAAGCTTTTAAATTTAATTTTATCTTATTATTTTATTATTTTACTTTTCCTTACGGTTGTTTGACTTTGGCATCTACTGCCAATTCTTCTGTAAGTTAAAACAAAGATGACTGACAAATCAATTTGGCCTTTCAGTGCCATTGATAACATATTTATTCTAGTATAGATCCTTTTACAAATACAAATGAAGGAAAGGAGTTAAAAAATTTTGGTTACCTTTGATTTCTTTCTAGCTGTTCTGTAAGGAATGATAAGATCTTACTCTTCAAGATAAAAATTTAAAAATTCATGGCTCTCATTTTTCCTATTGGACAGTCTTTAAAACATTTATGGTTTACTTCTGCAGTTTCTTTTTAAATTTTATTTATTAGACATAGTGAAAGGTTATCCACAGCCCAAGGCTTCTAGGCATGTGTAGACTATAAAAATCTACAATTAAATCAAATATTGCAACTGAAATTCTACAATGAAGATGAAAAGAAAAAGTTCTAGGGCTTTATTTAGTGAAGAATGACAAGTTGAAAAATAGATCCTCCTCAACACCCTATAGTTAACAAATTAGAGCTCTGCTTAATTAGGACAAGAAGGGAATTCCAGAGATGAACAAGGCCATGATGGATCCACATGGGGAAAGAAGTTGGAGCAGTAGACCAGGGTAAGGATTTCACAGGAAACGACAGACCTCGCTGTGCCAAGGATTCTGACAGCTGTCCTCAGGGTCCAACAGTGGATCTTACATAATGATGAAGGGACATGTAAATAACCTGATTAAAATGACAGGTCTAGGTGTGTGACTGCATACCCACATTCTAGTGTGGTACATGGGCCTCCTAATGGAGAGCAGTGACCCAAATACTCTCCTTGGCAGAGCACCTGCTGTCAGTCCCCAGTGGAATTTCTTCTTGTCCCACTTCTACTCTAAGCAGTGTCTGCTGAAGCATGTACTCAGTATGGCAGTGAGGGGTGTGGTCCATTTGCCACCTTGCTGGGCCTTGGCAAAGGAGACTGTCCAGGGTCATGGGGATAACTCTCACACTCACTCACTGCGGAAATCTTATCTGGATTACTGTAGAAACATCCTCAGCGGTCTTCCTGCCTTTTCCTGTGACAACTACCCTCAACCCAGTCTATTCTCCACATAGCAGCCTGTTCAGTTCCTTTTCTATTGCTTTGATGACCCTCCACTATAATGAGGATAAAATGCAGACATTACCTCATGGCATTTCTAATTTGATTCCTGCTTGTTCCCTTACCTCAACTTCATACTTGGTCATGCTCCTCCCTTGCTCATTATTTTATTTATATATTTATCTTTTTTTTTTTTTTTAAATAACAAATTCCCAGGCTTTCACACTTCAGGGCATTGGCCTGTGCTATTTGCTGTCTGGAATGTTCCCCTTTCCAATCTTCATCTGGTTCCTTTCTCATGTTTTAGTCAAAATTAAAATGCCACCTACTCAGAGATGCCTGTGAACAGTGGGTCTTACCCGCCCCCATTAGTCTGCTTCTTAGCCCCCTATTTGTTTCCACTGTGGATCTGTCACAATTATAAATAATGTGTGCGTGTATTTTCTTGTTTGGCTATTTCCCCCATTAGAATGTAACCTCCCTGTGAGCTAAGACCAAGTGTATCTTGTTTATCAATGTAATCCAGCACTTAGAACTGGGTTGAATATGTAATTAAAGGTAAATGAAGGAAAAGTAATGATGATATTCACACACTCTTACAGATGATTGGTCACCTTTTGCTGCACCCCCCTTCCCTTTCAGTATAGCTTTTTAATATAGCTTTTCTATTTTCCTTAACCCAATTTATGTGTGTGACAGTCCCAGCAAGAATAGAGTACCTTGCCACTCTGACTGTGGGAGCTCTGGGGTCTAGCAGTTCTTGCTTGACTTTTTGAAATAACTAAAAATATTATTGGGGCTCTATTAGGAAGTTAAATCCTTGGTTTAATGTGACCACTGTTACCACCTCACGAAGCAGATGTTGGAGATGGTGCTACTTTCTTGATTACTGATTGCTATCTCTTATCACTTAATCTCATTCTTCCCTTTCACCACAAGATCCCTCAGGTCTGTTTCTTCCTCTGCAAGTTGATCATTTATGGACCACTGGTTCCTTGCCATTCCCCTCTGATCTTTTTAGTTTAGGCAGTTTGATTTGTTTGTTCTCGTGTCATTTCTCCCACTGTGAACATCACCATAGACATTCTTTATACTCTTGGACCTTGGATCTCCAGACTCTACTCCTGTCCTTTCTCTTCTTGGCTCCTCTCATCAATCCTTAAAATTTCTATGTGTCCAGACTCAGTTGTCTCTTTTCCCAGTGTTGCCTGTGCCTGGGACAGCATCCCTCCACATGTCCACATTCAAGTAGCCTTTTAATCCTTCTCTAGGTTTAGATCATCTAGTGGGTATTAAGTACTCACCATATTCTGAGTACTCTTTGCTCTTTTGTATGACTTTTCTCAAGGTTCATCTTGTGTAGTCAAGAGTTGTGACTACTCATTCTAGAACTTTCTAGTAAGTATGCCCTTCTCAAGTCTTAAAACACTTAACATAAGGCCCACTAATGGGCTATCCATTAATTTATCTAATAGATATATTTTTTAAAAAATTTATTTACTTATTTGAGAGAGAGAGAGCAAGAGAGAGCACAAGAACAGGGGGAGGGAGGATTAGATTCTCTGCTGAACAGGGAGCCCGATGTGGATCTTGATTTCAGGATCCTGGGATCATGACCTGCACTGAAGGCAACCACTTAACTGACTGAGCCACCCAGGCACCCTCTCGTCTAATAGATATTTATTGATCACCTGTTATGTATCAGACACTATTCTAACAGTGGCTGGCAAACAAGTAGTTTTATATATGTATGTTCCATCTATGCATATTGCTTTTACATTCTAGTGGGATATACGTACATACTTATAGTATGTGTGTAAGTATTTGCAAAGATGAGTTTGTATATATAAACATTTAATCCGCATTATTATATGCTGTTCACTAGCTTTTAGCTAAGTAAATTGTGTCTTACCAACAGGATTATAAATTTTTCAGAGACAAACTTTTTTGTTTGTGTTTGCATAGAATGCTGTGCAGAACATGTATTTAATGAATTCAATGACTTCACTAAATATAGAGAATAACATTTAAGTGAGATACAAAACTCCACATGTTATTGTGTTGATACTTTGTCTTATTGCAAGCTAGCCCTTTGTGTTATGTCCTTCTGCATTAATGGGTGTCTGCACTGTTAGATGTTCACGGTATGTTAACTCACTGTCCATGGGTACAGGACAGATTCATTTAAAGTTCACAGTGTAACAGTGCAGTGTTTCTAGAACCAGAGTTGTAAGCTCAAGCACTGATAGAAACTTGCATTTGTAATTACTTAACTATATGCCTCTCAATAGACTAATAAAGGTAAAAAATATTGGAGTATGCAGAAACCTACAGGAATCTCAGTCTCAGCAATCACCATTTGCTAAGGAAAAATACTCCTGTGTTTCTTCTTTCAGTACCTCACTTTAACACTTGTGGTCACCAAATGTATGTAGGGGGTTTCCCACATCACATTCTCTGATGCTCTGATATCAGTCAATTGGGTGTCCTACAATTGAACCCACTTCTGACATTATCTACTTGCAGATACCATCAGATCCCACAAGATAAGGGCTCAGGATTTCACAGGATTGCATTATCATCTACCCCAAGTCCAGATGCCACTCTCACAAACCCAGATTGTCTTCTGTGCTGTGGATATAAATTGGAGGTTAACACGACCCCCTCCTTGGGTTTAATTAATTTGCTGGAGTGGTTCACAGAACTCAGGAAGACAGTTTTCTTATGAGGCTACTAGTTTTTCAAAAAAGGATAACAGAACCACCAGATGGAAGAGATGCATAGGGCAAGGTGTGTAGAAAGGGGTTCGGAGCTGCTGTGCCTTCTCTGGCCTCAGTGCTCTCCCTGTTGTCAACACAAAATAAATCTTTTAAAATCTCCTAAAGTAAGAAAGAGCATTTTATTTAAGCCCAGATTGCAACAGCTGCTTGGGAAACATGCTCTTCAAAGGGAAGAAAGTGTTCCCAAGAATGAACAGTTTTTACAGGGTTGTATACTTTTTTACATCTTATAAAAGTTCAAAAGATTATAGATTAGCATTTAGGTAAGAATCTTGAGTTTTATCAAAGGAATGGAGGAGAGAGTAGGAGAATTGATTAATATTTGAAGGATAAGATGATTTTCCTTTGGGTTACTCATTCACAAAGCAGATTACAGTGCATGTGTGGTGGGTCATAAAACACTTTTGATTTGAAAAAAGTTGATACACGGTATTATTGACTACTTTAGAAAGAAATCTAAAATGGCTCCTCTTGTCTATCAGGCCTTTTAGAGAGTTTTTCTCTCATCACTGAATCCACTAACCTGGAAGCTCTCCAAGCCCTATCTTTTTAGGTCTTAATTGAGGCTTCATTACATAGTCATGATTGATTAAATTATAGGCCCTTGGCAGTTAGTTCAACCTCTAACTCCTCCTTCTACCCTGAGGTCAAATGTGTTGGGACCAAAGTTTCAATCCTCTGTAATCACTTGGTTGGTTCCCTTGATAGCTAGCCCCCATCCTTAGGTTACCTAGGGTCTTTCAGAAGTTACCTCATTTACATAAACTCAGGTGTAGTTGAAAGGGGCTTGTTATAAATTACAAGAGATACCCATTTTACTTTTATTTCAGGAATCAGAAACAAAACTAAATATTATAACAATAAATGTTCCAATGGCTCTTGTATAGGAAATTATGTGGTTTTTAGGCCCTGTGTATCAGGAACTATGGACAAAGACCAAAATATGTATTTCTTATTACATCACAAAAATCACACCATTTTATCAGGCTTTCCAGACAGGCTATATGAATTCAATTTTGCCCCAGTACAAAAGATTTATTTATTGCCTTAAAAGCAAAGTGCACAAGAGCACACACTGTAGGTGTTATATTAAACTGACCCTACGTTTGAATGAAAAGCATGATGGTAAGCCTCGATGTCCTGTACTTCTACACAATAAGCAGGACCCATCCTTACCAAGTAAAAAGTGAAGAAAGTTTGTTCAAAGGACATGCTGAAACAACTTGAGAAGGAAAAACCCAAGCAGAATGAACAGCCAAAACAATGAACAGCAACAGATGGGTATAAACTCTTCCTAAATGTCAGACGTCCTTTACAGGTCTTTGTGCAGTCAGTAATTGGTGGAGACAAGTCTGTTGAACTCCCAGATGCTTATCTGCATTATTCGATCATATTGATTTTGTTGACTAAGTCAAGATAAATACTAGCATAGCCATCCTGAAGCAAATTACATTGCTTGTTAACATTGGTCCCTTGGACAATATGGTAAATACCATAAGATAGTTAGCAGGAATGGAATCTAGGATTCAATGAGCAATAACCTTGTCTACCCAGATAACTTTTTTTCATATTTCAAACACTTAGGGTTACTTAAAATTGATTAGTTGAACGAAATATTAGCCAATTCAGTGTTTTTACTTCACTCATAGATGACTTGCTGTCCAACCTCTCTTTGAACTGAGAGGTTTAGTTTTGGCTTTGTCTTGTTTTGTGAGTAGGCTGAGGTTGTTAAGAATGATTTTCTTGATTTGAGAATATTATGGACGGTGACTACAGACTGTGGTTAATCAGGTAAGATGGGTAAGAAGAGATAGAACTGGGATGCCTGGGTGGCTCAGTTGGTTAAGCGACTGCCTTTAGCTCAGGTCATGATCCATGATTGAGTCCTACATTGGGCTCCTGCTTCTCCTGTTGACTGCTCTCTCTCATGCTCTCTTTCTCCTTCTCCCCCCCCCCCCCCAAAAAAAGAACTGACCATGAAGAAAAAAAAAATATTTTTTATACTAACATCTTAGAAGATATTCTAGAAAAATACTTATTTGATCCTTTTAAAACTACATAGAGGCATGCTTGCAGATTTTATTTTAGGGATGCCATGGCATATTTCGTTGTCGAAAAATTCACATGGCTCCACCATTTGGAGGTCTCAGGAATATAACTATCTCCATCTTTAGGCTTTCCTTGGAAAAATTTACCAAGACAACCTAAGTGTTATGCAAAATCACAATTTTATTAAATTATGTTCACATGAAAATGCCAGTGAGAATGAGAGGTAAAAATATAAGCAAGGTTATTCTTAATATCGTATGGAAAGATCACATGAAAGTAACAAATAATATTGTGAAAATAATGAATAATGAGAGGAAACGGGCCCAGTCAGTTAGAATATATTATAAAGCTACAATATTTAAAGCCATTTGGGATCTGTATGGGAATAGTTCCATCAATGGAAGAGGATAATCTAGACATAGATACAAAAAAATATGGGTATATAATGTGTGATAAAAATGCATTTCAAATCAGTGGATAAGAGATGAATTTTCCAACAAATTTATGTTGGGCAATTTGTTGACCACTTATGGAAAACAGTGATAAAGCAGGGTCTCCACTGTTGTCCTTATACCAAAATTAATTCTAGGTGGATTAAAGTTTTAAATGTAAAAACAAATTATAAAAGCACTAATAGTAAAAAATGGACTGCTTACTTTCGTAATTTTGGATTAGAGAAAAACGTCCAGCACAGAAGCTGTAAAGGCAAACAGTTGATAAATTTGAACACATAAGCACTAAAAATTTCTCTATTACAAAAAAAGTCATAGGCAAAATCAGAATATATATAACAAACAGAGAAAATATTTACGACATACATGACCAAATACTTATTGCCTTAACACATAAAGAGTTTAGAAAATGAGTAAGGGGGAGGAAAAAAACCTAACAGAACCTGTCAGAAAAATGGATAAAGGAACATTTTGGTTTGGGATTATGTTCAACTAACGTGGCAGAAACCCAGCTGCAGGGGCTTAACAAAATGAGGGCTTTCCTTTTCTCATGTAAGAAGTCTGAAAGCAGTTCAAAGCTGGCACAGCAGCTACACAGTGTGTCAGTAGCCTAGGCTCTTGGTAATCTTTACTGGGTGGCTTTTTTCTTCATGACCATAAGATAGCTTTTCCACCTGCAGGCACTACATCTGAGGTAGACAATAGCACCTAAGACATTATCTGCTAGAAACTCTGCCACTTGACCTGCCAGCAGCAAAATAAATAATTATCAAGACCCCAATACCTGACCCAATACCTGAATTGCTGTTCTCTCACTTGCTTGGATTTTTCTCCTCGAGTGTCACCATCAGGGAAGCTGTCCCTGACCATCCTGATTAAAATGTTCTCTCCCTCTAAACCCAGCTTAGCACTGTATCTCCCTATGTTGCTTGAGTTCCTTTTTTTTTTTTTTTTTTTTTAAGATTTTATGTTTTTATTTATTTTATTTGACAGGCAGAGATCACAAGTAGGCATAGAGGCAGGCAGAGAGAGAGGGAGGAGGAAGCAGGCTCCCTGCTAGGCAGAGAGCCCGATGTGGGGCTCCATCCCAGGACCCTGGGATCATGACCTGAGCCAAAGGCAGAGGCTTTAACCCACTGAGCCACCCAGGCTCCCCGAGTTCCCTTTCTGATTATACTGTATATTGTCCATCATGTCATAGTCCATTTGGGGTTCTAGAACAAAATACCACAGATTGGGTAGCTTATTCACAATAGAAACTTAATTTCTCACAGTTCTGGATGCTGGAAATCCAAGATCAGGGTGCCAGCATGGTCAGGTGAGAGCACTCTTCTGGATTGCAGACTTCTCATTATAAGCTAACATGGCAGAAAGGGCAAGGGAGCTTTCTTGAGCTGCTTTTGTAAGGAGACTGATAATTTCCCAAAGGCCCCATCTTCTAACACCATCACATTGGGCATTTTCCATATATGAATTTGGAAGGATACAAACATTCAGACCATAGCACTTGAACACACAGATTTTGCCTTAATCAATCTATACCCAGGGCTCCATACAGTGCTTGACACAGAGTTGATTCTTAATTTTTTTAAAAAAGTGAATATTTATGAAATATGAAATATTTGTTGAATGAATGTTATACTCCTCAAATTTGCATTAATCTAGTATTAATAAGCAATTATGAGTTTATACCACCACTGGGGACAGCTTGCCCAGTCTGGATCCCTGTCTTCCACCACTATCACCATTTTGACCTTTTCTGCCTTTTGACACTCCTGGAGATGGAAGTTAGATGGTAACTAATTGTGGAGCAGAGGTGTTCTCTGTATTTCCCAGGAGCTTGGGGTGATCTGTTAGAGTCTGAGGGTAGAGAATCCTTTTCCTACTTGTTAAAGTTAACATGGAATGTGCCAGGTTGGAAAACTGGAAAATTTTGTTTCCCCTTCAGTGAATCTTCTAGTTGTCGGTGCGCCATTCTCACTTGCTTTCTGTCAGGGATTCACATTTCTCATGTTGTCATTGCTGTGTAGGGTGCTTTGGTGGAATTCTGGATATCTCCACTAGCAGAATGCTTGGCTGGAATATTCAGGAAAGAAAGATAACTACTGATCCTTCTTAAACTGCTTTATGATTTTTTAATGAAGTATAATTGGCATATAACATATCAGTTTTGAGTGTACAACATACTGATTTGATTATATATGTTACAAAATAATGACTACAATAAGTCTAGTTAACGTCTATCATCCCATGGTCAATCTTTCTCCTCTCTTTCTTTCTCCTTCCCCTGCGGGGAAGTTCCCTTGCCTTATATAGGGCATAACAGCCAATCACAGAGGTGTTCACGTGAACAGGAGGTATCTGGGGCTTGTAGGCAGTGGTGGCATACGGTGTTCATGTGACAAGCACGAGGTCACGTGTGGCCAGGGCGGATGTTTTTTAGGCTGTCCGTGCTGCTCAGGCTATGTAGCCGGTGCCATCTTAGGGGCATGACCGGCGCCATCTTGGGGGCATGACCCCGACATATAATTGCATTTTTTTTTCTTTTAAGGCCTCTTGGCAACTTACAAATATACAATACAGTGTTATCAACTGTAGTCAACATGTTGCACATTATATTTCCATGATTTATTTATAACTGCCAGTATGATTTTAGAAGTGTATTGTCTTTTCTCCTTAGCTGACCCTGTGTCAGACTTAAAAAAAATAAAAAACAACCACCAACTCTTGTCGTTTCTAGGGCATATTAGGTGGGTATTCTGTGATTGGTTAAACTAGGAAACAGAAGCTTTAATGGACTCATTTTGGTTTCTTACTTGTTACATTTATGGTAGAGTTAATAAATTTATCCATAGACCGTCTCTGATATGTTTAGGTTCTGATTATAGTTTGGAGTTTTCTGTTCTGAAACAAGTTAACTTTTTCTTTCAAATTATGGAAGTAAGGGATTTCAAAAGGGCTATTGGTCACACTCAACTCTTCTCTTAAAAGAGTTAGGGGTGCCTGGGTGGCTCAGTTGGTTAGACATCTGCTTCTGGCTCAGGTCATGATCCTAAGGCTCCCTGCTCAGTGGGGAGTCCGCTTGTCCCTTGGTCCCTCCCCCTGCTTGTGCTCTCTTTCTCTCTCTCCCAAATAAATAAATAAAATCTTTTTTTTTTTTTAAGAGTTAAATTGGGGTCTTTAAAACTATGTTTAAAAATCACCAGAAAACCATGAATGATCATGATTCCCATGAGTTGTGGTAGAGATGCAACAGGGGGAGTCCTCAGGGTTTGTAGTTAAAGGATCTGGGTCAGTGGGTTAGTATCCTGATCCTTACTTCCTTTTTGTGTTTCTGAAAGCCTGTCATTCACCTCCCTGTGCTTCAGATTATTTCTTTTTTGGCTTGGTTTTTCATCTGTCAGATGAATAAAGTAATAATCATTACATTAGGATTTTTAAGAGAGCAGGAAATGATAGGATGCAGTTAATATACATCTAATAGGATGATTGTGGCAAAGTTATAGACTTCTTTTCAAAGGCAAAATGTAGTGGCAATTTTGTGAAGTGTGTAAACCTGGTGATTCACAGACCTGTACCCCTGGGGATAAAAATATATTATATGTTTATAAAAAATTAAAAATAAAAAAAAATGTAGTGGCACTTTGTAAATGGAGGTAATGCTTCTGAACATTGTGATTGGCTCCTCTCATTATGTTATGTACTTTTCATGTCATTCTGCTTATACTTCACATCCAGGAAAGATTAACTAACTCAAGTGTATCTTTAGGAAAGAGGTCCTTGGTCTTCCAAGAAGTATAAGCTATTATCCTATTTCTGTGTTTGAAGATTATTTATAATAATCTCTCTTGTTCTTTTGGAGTTAGAGGTTTCTGTTTGCGGTATGGAACATTCATTATTCCCCATCCCTTCATTTTCTTGTTCATCAGACTTCAAACCACCATCTTTGTCTCTCTTTTTTTCTATTTCTTTTTCTTGATATGTGTAATTTCTCCAAAAGAAAATGACATTCAAGTGATTTGGCATATAGACTTTAAAAAGAAGACAGCAATGTGCAGAAATGGATTTGAAAGACAGAGGTTCTTTGTTAAAAGTAATGAGATAGTGGACCCCTAACAGCTGCCTTCGGGCTATAGAATCACTCTCTTGATAAATTCTCACATGTTAAAGAGGAAGCATTGTGCCAGGTTTTACAAAAGGAGCGTTAGTGTTTTGTCTTGCTGGCATCAGGTAATGGCTGGTTGCTGCTGTGGGCAGATATGAATCTCTAAAACTAAAAATAATCCAGCCTATTAGACTGTCAAGTTTTTAAATTTTCCTAAATCTAACTGATGCTCCCTGAGAATGTTAAAACTGAAAAAGAGGAAGTCTGTGGTGCTGAAATTTGTCAGGAATATAGTTCTGGAACTGTTGGTAGGCATTACTGTCCATAGAGAGCAATTTCCAACTGTTACTGAAACACCCATCACACCCCTGCCATTGGATTTTTATGAGCCATCAAATCCTCCTTTTTACTAAAGATCATGCTAATTAAGATTCTGGTACTAGCAGTCAATAGTCTATGGATTCATTTTCCCATTAAATTCTCTACTTTAATACTTACAGTGATTTTCCTTTCAAATTCTTCAAATTCTTCATCCTTAGAAATTATGGCACAAATTTAGGAAGTGTCTCCTTTTTTACAGTATGGATTTACAATTTAAATGAATATTCACATTATATACATTTGATCACAGTAACTATTTCTCTTACCATCTATAATTATAATTTCTTTCCGTAACAGTTTTAGACTTGGATATTTAAGCAATCTGTTAGGGACATTATTTTTTAGGGTGAATGAAGCTTAATTTTTATTATGTCTTTATTAATCTTCTTTAGATATTTTATGAAATTTCTTACATATGTATTAATGGAACTTTGGTTTGTCTTAAAATTTTTTTAAGATTTTATTTATTTGAGAGAGAGAATGAGAGAGAGAGAGCATGAGAGGGAGAAGGATCAGAGGAAGAAGCAGATTCCCTGCTCAGTAGGGAGCTTGATGTGAGACTTGATCCTGGGATGCCAACATCATGACCTGAACCGAAGGCAGTCACTTAACTAACTGAGCCACCCAGGCACCCCTTATTTTATTATTTTTTATGCCAGATTACCTAGATGGGTGTGAAAGCACCTAACACAGTGCCTAAAATGTCACTCCATGTTAATTTTTCTTTTCTTATTGGGAAGAATAATAAATAGTGTTTCCTTATATACAGAAACTGTTTAACGTTTTGACTTGGAAAATTGATACCCTATCACCACTACTGAATGTTAGTTGAACACTGGTTCTGGCTATTGTGAAAGGTTAACCAAGTAGATACAGTAATAGATCCTGTTCAACATGACAGTTTTGGAGAACCAGCAAAATGCTGAAGTGTCTTCCTACCATCACTGTTACTACCACCAAATGTTTTGATAGCTCTTAAGAGGTTGCAGAGTTCATATGTATAATTCAGTCCTTAAAACAACCAGAAAAAATATCTTTTAATATCCATAATTTATAATTTAAGAAGCTGAAGCATAGATTTTGGGGGAAAAAAATGTCTTTCTTAAGAATGCATGGTTGCTACCCTAAGACTCAAAACAAGGCCTTCTGTGTGAGTATTTTCTTTTAAGTATCACAATGATAATATGAAATCTGAGTACTTTCCATGAAAAATTGGAAATCTTCAAATATAACTAATCATTGTTTCATTAAATTATTGAATGGATGCATACTGAGAGTGAGGAGTCCTGATGTAGCTTCCATGGTGCCTTGGGAGCCCCATCTCCCTTCTCTGCATTAATATCCTGTCTTGCCATCTTCAGGGCCACACTGCAGTGGTGTAAGTGGGAAGATATGTGCGTATATGTATGCATGTGGTGTGTTGAGGAGTTTGGGGATAGGAGAAGGCAGTGAATAAGTGGAAGCATTTCATTAGTCCCTAAGGGTGCTTTAAAGGTGAGATATCCTCACCCCAGAGAGCTGTGTCTGTATAAAAGGCACTGAAGATAAATTCCGTTCATGGGGAGAAAGGGATTCAGGAAGAATAGTTCATTACAGTGGGCCCAGGGGGAAATCTTGGAGAAATGGAATACAGGAAGTCCAGTTTGGCGAAAGCATTTGGTGTGTAAAAATAAATAGGAAGATAAAGTAGGGAAGAGAGAGGAGGACTGGTGCCAGGCTAAGGTATTTGGACATTGTTCTATGGGCACTTGGGAACCATCGAAGGTTTTTGAATGGTGTAATGATGTAATCATAGCTGGGATGTATGCTTCTTACTAGAGTAAACTTTGATATTTCTGTTTCCCATGTCCCCATATTCATTCAATGAATAGCCCTTTTGGTTCTACTTGCAGAATATATCCCAGACTCAGCTTCTACTGACAGTCTCCAATACTAGGAGGCTCACCTCAGCAACTGTTATCAGTCAGTTGGGCTGTCACTGCACCTTCTTTAGTGACTTGCTTCTTACATGCTTGCCCTGCCAATCTGTTTCATACTACAGAGTAACCTTTTAGAAGTGTAAACAAGAACTGTCATTTTCCTGGTTAAAGATTTCCTCATCTTTTCATCACACATGCAGTTATAAAATCCAGACTCCTTGTTGTACCCATAAGGGCTTTTGCAACCCTATATGACCTGGTCCTGCCTCTCTTTGAATTTATGTTCTGCCCTCTCCCCTCTCCCTCACTCAGCTCTTACCACTCTAGTCTTGTGTTTCCTAAACATCCAGGTTCCTTCTCACCTTAAGGTCTCTGCATTTGCTTGCTCATCTGTCTGGAATGTTCTTCCCCCAAGTCTTCACATGGTTAGCTCCTTAACTAAGGAGACTTTTTCTGACTTTTGATGTGAAGTAGCCCCTGCTCAAGTCATACATTCTATCATTTACCAGCATTCATTTTCTTCACAGTGCTTATCAGTAACTGGATGAATTTCTTCATTGACTTGTAAATGTACTTGTCCTCAAACCTGTTCAACTAGATATAACAGCTGTTGGAATGTGAGCTTATCCAGAGTTTCCCATTCCCTGAGAGGCATTGCTGCAAAGCAAGCAAGGACTATGGGCTCAAAGAGTCATTAGGGAAAACCACATACTCTGCTCAACTGTAGCATGCCTATGGCAAGTCATTGAACCACTCTGAATGTTAGGTTCTTCATCACTACTGTGCTGGGAGAAAAATTTTCCTCTATCCTTCAAAGATTCTTCCAGCTGGTTTAAGGATTAAATTGATATGAGGCTGGTTTACAGGAGAAAGTTAAATTTAATTTCATAATACTGGAACACCTTATACATGACAGGTTCAAAGACAGAAAGGTACAATGACGTATTTCTGTCATGCTGAACTAAGGAATGGGATAGAGGCCTGGGGCTTTAAAGGGGAGGAGGACAATTCATAGGCAGTAAGAAGACAGATGTTTGGTAATTAGATATTTGCCCTGCCATACTGATGGGTTGCTCAGATAAAATTTATTCCTAGTGATAATTCTAATTCTAGGAAAAAACCCCAACTTAAATTCTTCTAGGTAGTTAAGGATGAGGCAAAAGTTTCTTGGGCCTGCAGGGTCTTGGTTCCTTTCAGCTCAAAAGAGTCCACATGCCAAAATGAAACATTTTGGGGAGATTTACTCTGACCCCCTTCAGTGGCTCTGAAAACTAAACTATAGAACATGAAAGCATGGAACCAAGCCCTCATGCAGGGTCGTTTCTCAATGATTGTGAATTTCCCGTCTTCTTCCCCCTTCTTTAAGAGGCTGAGGATTAAAACATTTACTCCAGTTCCACAGTTTAACTTTGTGTTGTTTTTCTTTACAAGGCAAAACAAGTAAGTGGTTTAAAAAGACAAACAATACCCCCAGACTTAAAATGAAAATGAATGGTTCCCTGTTCCAACTCCAGTCCCCTTTTCCAGCTTCCTCTCCCCCAAGGCTACTACTTTTAACTCTCACAGCTATTTCTTTTAGAAGTTAAATCTGTAATTCAACATAACACACTTGTACTACTGTTCCTTCAGTTTCCAATTATAGATATTATTTATATATCAAATAAGATATCTTCATATTCATACCAGGAAAGGCAAGGATTTAATTCTCCTATATTTCCAACCCCAAACCTACCCATACTACATAGACCATTCCTCTTTTTGATGTACTATGTTCCCCCTCCCTTTTTTATTCTAGCTTGTCAGTTTTGTGAGTTTTTATTCTTGACTCCAGCTATTGGCATCTGCACTATGTGGTGTACTGTGATGCTGTTTCCTTTCTTACACAAATTCATATTTTTTCTGCAGTTAATACTTGCCTCATTGTTTGCGTTTCTTTTTGTTGTTGTTGTTGTTGTTTTATACCAGTCACTCTTGATTGTCAAACTTCCCTCAAAATCTGAAACATTTCCTGTCAATAAATTCAAACCCAACATATATTTTGTAAGTTTGATTTATTTTCCCCTTGGAAATATCTTTCCAGCCTCCTCTGGCTTCCTCCTCCAATTTGGACTGTCCACTTTCTAAACCTGCTGCATAGTGCCATCTGGGAATATTTTTGTGTTTTCTTGTTTTGGATTGCCTGTTTCCAGATCTGATTTTCTTTTGCATTATGTACCCTATTCCTTCACTTTGCCAAGGCACGTTCATCCTACCGCTTTCTGAGAAAGTATGTGGGAAGTAAATTCTTTGAGACTTTGTAGAGCTTTATTCTATTTTCACACTTGACTGACATTTTGGCCTCATATAGAATTCTTGGTTGGAAATAATTTTCCTTTATCATTTTGAGGAAGGTGCCTTCTGATATTCTAGTTTGTTGAGAAATTTGATCCCATTATGATCCCCTTCCTTTCCATATGACTTTTTTTTTTTTTCCACTTGGAAGTTTTTAAACTTTTATTTCTTTCTTCAATATTTTGATATTTCACAATGATATACCTCCATGGCAACTACATGAGTTGTTCTGGGATGTTTATGAGCCTTTTTAGTCCAGACACTTACCTTTCAATTCTTAGAAATGTTTTTGAATTATTTCTTTGAAATTTCATTTCTTCTATGCTCTTTTTTTTTTTTCCCTTTAACTCCTATTATTCAGATATTGGACCTTCTGGACTGTTCTTGTGATTTCTTGCACTCTCTCTCTTTTTATTTTTTCTTTCCTTTTGCTCAGTTGATTTCCTAAGTTTTCTCTGTGTTGCTTTTTAGTTTTGATCTCTGTCTTCTCTAGAGCCTAACTGAAACAACTAGTGATCCTAGGTAATCTATACTTCTTTAACAGTTAAATACCAAAGAGTTGAACTGAAAACCTTCTGAATGAGTCATACCTGTCATCTGAAAGCCATCACTATAAGGCAGACTTTTTTAGGGTCTCTCAGGTAGGTCTTTATTCTTAAGCTAGTTGTGTGGCTGAAAGGGAATTTTCCAGTCTTTTGTTTGGAGGATGTCAGCCTGACTTCTTGTATCCTGGGAGCCTCTAGATAAAGGAGCTGGTTATTTCACTGTTGAGCATTAAGACTTCCACTTCCATATCCTGTATTCACTGTGGAGCCTCCCTTCTGCCCTGTGCTGAGTCTGATGCGCCCAAGACTCAAGTCCTTCTGTTTCTTCCTCTCTAGAGATTAAATATCCTGGCATCTTCTGGGTTAGGAAGAAGTAGCTTCCTCTCTATGCAGGAATCTGAGGCTTTAGATCAGGGGTTGGCAAACTATCACTGAAAGGGCCAAAAAGTAAGGATAGGTCCTTTTGGACACTCTAAACCAGTCATCTTCATTTTGGTCCCACCCTGTATCCCTTCTTTTTGAGTTTCTTGATAAAATTGGGTGATTTCTTATGGGTACCTCCCCCCAACCCAGTTTCAGCCCTGTTCCACCATGAAAGCTTAGGTTTCTCTAGGTCTACTAGGTGAACCAACTAATGTCCATCTTCTTTTCATTTTCTAAAAGGTCAGTTGTTGTTTTTTTTTTCTCATTTGCCTTTCTCTCTGTCCTCATTTGGTCATGCCTTTGTAAGGAGTGGAGATAAATATATGTGTTTAATTTACTAAGTTTAACCAGAAGCTTCCCCAAATCCAATTTGGTTGGTTTTTATTTTTACTACTTTCTTTGATAGTGCTTGGGTTAATTTTGCATTTGTTCTCCATGTGCTTACTTGCTATGCCAGATGTTCAAAGAAGATGTCCTTGGGGAGGAAAAATGAGGAGTTTTAAAGTGTAGTGTTCTTGAGATGCTCACAATGGTTCAGTGTGTGAGATCCTAAAGAGGCCTGGTTGTTTCTAACCACCAAGCTCTTATAATAGAAATACAGTTTCACCTTATTTGTGTAAACCATAAGGATCATTTTTAAATGTTTGTAATAAAGTTTGTGACTTATTGTTTAAAATTCAATTTAAGGTAGTAAATCAAAGCTTTTGGTGGCATGTCCCTGACAGCAGGGAGAGCCTGGTAGGTGATCCCTAAGAGCTGATCAAAGAGACTTGCTGAGCATTTTTTCCTGTATTTGTGTTTTGGTCCTTTAATCTGGTAGTGTTTCCAGTTCCATTCTGAATACTGTAATGCACACTTCACCCCTACTCAAGTCTTCTTGGCAGCATCTGGGATTGTCTTTGCCAAATGGCCCCTGTTCGGGCATAAGCCTGCATTTGCCATCAAGCCTATACAAGGCAAAAACAATGGTGGTTGTCAGAAAATGGGCATCTTTCAAGATCTTATTCATACCACATTTTTGTTCTTATAATCAAATAAAAATTGAAAATAAAAAAAAGTAAAATTCATGAAAAAATGACCATTTGCCATTCTTGTCTAGGTTCACCTTTCCTGGCCAGTGAAGATGGCGTGCTTGGAGGAGTGATTGTTCTTCGAACTTGCAGGTGTTCTGCAGAATCTGACTCCTCCCAAGATAAGCAGACACTTCTAGGTGAGCTGGACATATACCTTATGTGTGTGTCTTTCTCTTTCATTTCTTCAAGATATGGAAAGAATTATGTCCTTAAGTTAATAATGTTAAGGTATGGGAAGGCCAGAATGCTCTACTGGTATCTACACATGTCTATTCTTCTGATCTTTTTGCATAGGTAAACATGTAAAAGATGAATATTCATTTTTAAATGTATGCTTAAAGCATATTTTTCAAATGGGCTTAGAACCTAGGACCTTTATTAAAGTCGAATATTAAGAACATTGAGACTGTGTATTTATTTCCCGCTTGTTCCACACAGCACTGGTAACCCATAACAGCATACACAGTAACAGACATAGAAAGAAGCTTCTTACTGTGTCCCCTCCCAAAACGGAATCAGAACCATGTGAAGAGCTACTGGCCTAGGAATCTTTTTTGGCTCCATCGCTTATTAGCTATGATGCCTTTGTGCATTGGGTCTTACTGTTCTGTGCCACTTCCTCTTCTGTAAAATAAGGACATCTGCCCTACCCTCTCATAAAGCTGTGGTGAAGAAGGGTCAAGTGAGTGTTTTGCAGATTTGCAGATGTCCATCCAGATGTGCAGTTTTGTGTCTAGCCAAGTGTACCACTGGGGTTAAAAACCAGCCAGTCTTCCATTTTCCAAGACACAAACCTGTGGACTAATTCTTCCCATAGAAGGCCCTTTTTCTAATCCATTCATCTGTTATTTTTAATTGACTTTTTAATTAATTATATATATTTTCAGGAAAGTACACGACTTATAACTGCAACTGCTTGATAAATTATTATAAACTGAACCCACCCATGTAAGCAGCACCCATATTAAAAGCAGAACTTCATCATTAACCCCAGGCCCCCAGATAACTCACCCCCATTCTTTATCTCTCCAAAGTGAACCACTATGCTGACTTCTGACACCATGATTAGTTTCTCTGGGGTTTGTATTTTATATAAATGGAACTACATGTATCTGATGTGCATGTTGTATGTGGCAGTAGTTTGTTCATTTTTATTGCTGTGTGGCATTCCATTATACTGATACACCACTGTGTATTTATCCATTCTTCCGTTAAGTATTTTTTTTAATATAAGTATTGTAGCTCATCAATAGGAACTGTTGAACTGTAGTTCAACCCTTTCTATAAATTTTCTTACAGAAGATGTGAGAGGTGCCTGATCTATATTGTATGATTATTGTGAATTACTGTAGTACAAGTGAGTCTGTAAATTAGAAAACCAAGAATTTCTTATGAGTGTAGAAAAGTAGTTTTTCTATAGAAGCTGAAAGAGCTTTCATAAAAATTTCGCCCAATTTCCTCAAAGGGGAGGAAAAAAGCACTTTGGATTCTGACTACTAACCTCATCTCCCCGCCCCCCCCTTTTCTCTTTCCATCCACTATACTTGGTACCCAGGTTGCTCCCAAGAAATGTAGTTTAAATGACTGTCTTTGGTTAAACCAAGACAAATTAGCCATTTGCTTCTTTGGTATCTTAATTATTGTTGAATCCTTTGAAGAAATATTCCATGCTTGCATAGAAGGGAGTTTGTAGGAGGATGTACCTGGGCCTTCCATAAAAACAGAATAATCCTTAGTACTAGTTATTAAAACTGCTTTATAGACTATTCCTAGGATGGATTATCAGTTCTCTACTGAGCCTGGACTCTTGCCCATTAGAGTTAATCCTGAAAATTGTAAGTTTTTTTTGTTTTTCATTTTTGGTGGTGTAGTATAGAAATGCATATTTAAGGATAAATCATAGAATTTGAAATCATGTCAAATACTTTCAATCACCAAGGTAGTAATTTGTAAACTGATTTTTACTCTCTGTTTTAAGAAGAAGAATGAAATGTAAAGTGTGAATTTCTAAAATAAGTGAAATCTTGCCATTTGTTAAAACTAACTAGAGGCTTTAATGTTTGTGAAGTTTATCTACTAAAACCTTGTGAACATAGGCTAGTATCAACTTATAGATGACACCAACTACATGGATTGGATTTTTACATTTGTTCAAAAGAGTAATCTATGTACAAAAGGATAGGAGAGGAGATGTGAAAGTCACCATGGTCACCCCAGACCCAGAGCCACCAGTCTCTGGTTCTGGTTATTCTTGTTGAAAACATGTTCATTCTATAGAATAATTTCATGCTTCTGTTTCTTGATTGGTCAATAGTTTGTGACTCCTTTTGGGGGAAAATAAAATTGAAAATGTAGTTCAAACCAGTTTCAACCCCCCCTTCCTCTAGACTTTTGTTAGACTTCTCCTCTAACTTGAAATCATAAATTTAATTTTATCGCAACTGTAAAATACTATTTCTTTCTTTCTTTCTTTTTTATAAATAAATAAATAAATAAATTTTATTTATTTATTTGACAGGCAGAGAGGCAGGGGGAGAGAGAGAGAGATAGATATGGGAAGCAGGCTCCCTGCTGAGCAGAGAGCCCGATTCAGGGCTCAATCCCAGGACCCTGAGATCATGACCCGAGCCTAAGGCAGATGCCTAACCCACTGAGCCACCCAAGCGCCCCATGTAACATACTATTTCCCAATTTATTTCTTGATTCCTCAACTTCAGACAGTCTCTATCAACCATACCTCACCTCTTTGACTATGTAAGTTCAGGAAAGTTCATGTGTTCTTCTTTTTTCTTTCTTCCTTACTCCCAAACCTCACCTCAATCTCTAGCAATATTGTCATGGTTATTAACATCCACATTCTGTACTATACCTAACTCGTTTTCTACATCTTGATTAGAGGTTCTGAATAGTGCCAATTAGTAACGAGCATTGGCAGTACCAAAACTATATATTATTCACTGCAGATCCCAGTAGAAGATTGGACTCATAAGAAAATAAGAGTCTGTCATAAACCTCTGCCTGTAAAAGAATATTTCAAACATCAAGGTCAAATGGATTCTCCCATGCTATACCCTGTCAGTTGCTCTGAAGCAAGCCACAACCTAATTTGCTTCATGTTTGAACCATGACTTCTCATTTATTGCCTTATAAAACCCTCATGAAAGTTTAACTTTACAAACTCATTGGCTCTGTAATGCTTAGTAATATCTAGAAACCAAGAGAGCTCAGAAGTCATTCTTTTCTATAGTCCAAATAAGATAATTCCCAAAATCAAAACAACAACAACAACAATTGGATTACTGTATATTGGTCTATCATTTTTTATCTGAAGAATAGTATAATTAAAATATTCTCTACCTTGAGCTTTTTCTGTGTCCACTCTCTTTTCTGAAAATCGTAAGTAGTGTTTCCGTAACACTGTAAGAGCAGTTTCAATCAAACCCCACTGTCACTTGGTGGAGTTTCCAGAAATCCATTACTGAACCTCTCCTCTTGACAAATATATCAATTAAAAGAGCCCCAGTAGGCCACTTCAAGGGTGGGATGACTCAAATACAGGGCACTTTCAAGGTTTATCCTCTGTTCACTGATTCATGAATAGAATTGGTAAATCTCACGTATGAAGGAATAGTCAAAATCCTCTTGTTTGACCTTGTTACATGTGCTTTGTTCATAAATTGTTTGCAAGAGGTGGAGCTTATTCCTCTCCCTTGAGACAATCTTCCAAGGCATAAGAATATGGCAGTGTGATAGTGTGTGACTTCTGAGGCTAGATCAGAAAAAGCACTGTGGCATCCTCCTTATTTTCCCACTCTCGGAAAGACCAGCTGCCTGATGGGAGGGTTTGGGTGGCTGGGTGATGGACACTGGGGAGAGTATGTGCTATGGTGAGTGCTGTGAATTGTGTAAGACTGATGATTCCCAGACCTATACCCCTGAAATGAATAATACATTATATGTTAATATAAAGCCCGGCAGGGACAAAATAAACAGAAAAATAGTAATAAAAGAAAGACCAACTGCCATGTTTTATGGACAGTAAGGCAGCACTGTGGAGAGGTCCACATGGCAAAAAACTATGACCTCTTTCCAATAGCCAGCAAGGCCCTGCGACTTCTTGCTAATATAGCCTCAGCTCTGAATGAATTTGCAGATGACTGCAGCAGCCTTGCACAGATTTCTTGACTGAATCTCATGAGGGAGAGTAGAGTGTAAGTCTCTGAGCAAGAATTACCCAACAAAGCCACTCCTGAATTCTTCACCCACAGAAACTGAGATAGTAAATGTTTTCTGTTTTAAATCATTCGATTTTGGGGTAATTTATGCCAAAATAGAACCTTTTAAATCCTCTCACTGCCAGATAGGCTTCTAGTTAGTCTAAAGAGCTACAGTAACAAATCAAGGTGCTCTGTTGCATTGTTAGGCAGCTGAGACTATCAGATTGCATGAGTAGATTCTGGTTTTCTTCTTTGGGGTCCTCTGAGACAAATGGGATCAGTGCCCTATTTTGCAGTCCCTAGTCACTCTTTTCTAGACTGTCTCATTAACATCCCTGACTGTATTCCTCTCTCACCTTCATACAGTCACAAGACTTCTCTCTCCCTGGCCCAGAGAACCTAATTATGTGCTCAGAAATGGGCAGTTAGGAGAGAAGCATGCCACCCCAAAGTAGAAAGGGCAAAAATGAGAACCTGACCTAATTGTGGCTTAGAGAGACCAAACCCAGGTTCAGAGAGATTGTGGTTAAAAGAAGGGCCACATAGGTATATGTAATTAGTTTACTTTATGTCTAAGCTAAATGTTGAATAATTTTCTCTATGTATTAAAGACAAAACCTGTATCTCTTACTATCACTCTCTGCTTTCAATTTTTCTGTGAGCACACATCTACACTCCTGCCTCTGTTGGTCATTTCCCTAGAAGACAGATGGGAACTACTTAACTTGATGGGAAAGTCCTCCCATGATCTAACCCCAAAATATGCTTTCATTGTCATTTCCAATTTAGTCCTTTCCCTCCACCCAGCCTCAAAGCACCCAGTTCTGGCCATTTCAAATTGCTTGGTCTTCTTCCAGAGAGTCCTGTTTTTTCCTCCGTAACTTTCACATGCTTTTACCTGTGCTTGGAATGCCTTGGGCCAGTTACATTCCTTCTTTAAAGACCGAGGACAGATATGAATCTTCTTGGAATCCTTTGGAAACCCTTTCCCCAGGTGATTTCTTCTTCCTTGTGCTTTTTATTGCAACATGCAATTGGCATCTCTTATCACATTCACTATGACACATCCTAGACGTGTGTTAAAGTGTCTATCCCTCTCCCTAGGCCAGCACCTCTTAAGCTTTTTTCTGAACCCAGTTATTTGACAGGAATAGATCACAGATCTCTGAGCTCCAGTGACTCACATGAAGGATCCAGGTGTTTAAAATATCTTTCCAAGTACTAGAAGATTCCACTGCCCCTGAGAATCACACTACCAGATTGTGAACCATTTGAGGGCCAGGACTGTGTCATATCCAACCTTGTACCCACCTCCATAGTAGGCTCCACTAATTATTTAAATTAACAAATTACATGTCAAATGGAATTTCCTCATTGATTGAAATTTTAAATTGACACTCTTCTAGAAAAATGAAATGTCACATAAAGTATCTTTAAATGCTCTTAAAACAAAACAAAACCCGAACAAAACAGTATGGCTTGGAAATATTGGATAATGATGAGTATCTGGGAACAAGAAGATTTGAACACAGTCAAAATGGATCACAGAAGATAGCCTCTGCAAATAGTCTTATAAAAAGGACAGTTTGGATGTGAATGTATTTGCAACACCCATCCGTCGACCTCCCACTCTCCAGATCATGAGATGCTGGCAAAGCCTAGCCTACAAATCACTGCTTTAACGCAAAGCAAATGCTTCTCCCTGAAATGAAACAGCTGAAAAGAATTAATTTTCTCTCTGCTTTTAGAGAAAAAAAAAAAATATATATATATATATATATAATATATTATATATTATATATATATATATATAATATATATATATTTTACCTGCTGAAGTACAATTACGTGTGCTTTCCAGGCCTGAATGGAAGAGCTTTATTGAGGTTGCTGTATATAGTATGGCAAATAATTGTGTAAACAAAGTCACATCAAGCCTCCCAGTAGAAAAAAGTGAGTCTTTTTCTGTTTTAAACTTGTGATTTGACACAAGTAATTAGGATGTATGCAAATATATGGCATAAACAGCCAATCTCACAATATGGGTGCATTTTTGTCCTTATAGCTTGCCCTCACTGTGCTGGTGAGAGCCTGATAGACCTTGTGAAATTCAGGCGTCCCTGACTCAGAATGGTTGCTAGGAAGCAGTGAGTATGGGGATCAATGAGAAACAGGGTCCAGATGTTTAAGGAAAATCTTAAGCAATTCAGGATAGGAGGCATAGGGGCTCTTAGAGGTAAAAAAGACTGTTTTTGGCCAGTGGCTTCTGTGCTACTGTTGGGAGTCCTTCATCCTAAATAGATGTGAGGCACACAGTTCAGCCTGAGCGTGATTATCTGATGAACACATACGGTGATTGTTAGTCCCCCATTAAGTTCCCCTCACCTTACACAGAGAATAACTCCAGGTTTCTTACTATCCAGAGATATGTTCATTTTGCTGATAATTAAGTGTTGTATGTGATTTTGCTTCCAATTGTCCAGCTACCCCTTCTTTCCCTGTTTTTCCTCTTAACTATGAAATGTTCCATGTATTTTTAAAAGAATGTAATAAATTTTTAAGTTATAAAGGATGATAATAAAATGAACACCTGTGGACCTGCCACCCAGCTTAAGAAGTTGCCCATTACTCATCTCTTTGAAGCCCTCATGTGGGCCTGACTTTATATAAATGGTATGATAAATGGTATGTGATATGATTTCTTCTGTGAGAATTTTTGCCGTATCTTACATAATTACTTGGAAGAATAAGGAATCCTTCTATCATTTTAGACTTAGCTCTAGCAAATTAAACTGCTCTTGACTTGCCAAGTAGAACTTAAATGTGGCATTCCTGCAAAGTTCTTTATCAAGTACTTTTTTTTGTCACTGTTACCAAAACATGCTATGGTTTAAAAATAAAAAATGTTAGATTGAGTTGATGCTTCCTGGGACATTAAAAAGATAAAAGGTCATTTTACTGTAAGTTAAAATTCCAAACCGCCTTCTGGTTTTACTGGCATTAAAATTTTGGCGAGCACCCATAAACACATGCACTTCAAAGGAGCTTCATTCCAGGGACCCCAGCAGTATCACTGATTTCCATTTCATGGCACATGCCACCATGAGCACTTATGACTAGGCATTCTGTTGGGCTCACATGATCATAAAAATAATTCCCAGAGAGAAAGCAAATTAGCTATTGGGTTGGTAGTGGGAAAAGAGATACCAATGGGTGCTTATCTAATGTTAATAACTTGTCTTAGAAATTTAACTAAAACTTTGTTCTCTAAGGGGGTCCAGTGCCATGGTTGGAAGCTTTTTTTTTTTTTTTTTTAAAATTTTTATTTAAGTTCCATTTAGTTAGCATACACTGTTGTATTGGTTTCAGGTGTACAATGCAGTGATTCAACACTTCCATACAACACTGGAGGAAATGGGTAGAAGCTTATCTCTTCAGTGCCTCAGCAATGCTTTGCAATTGTTACATCTTCACTGTAGTCTTGAGATAGAGGCTGATGTTTTGATTCTTTTTTTTTTTTTTTTAAGATTTTTTATTTATTTGACAGGCAGAGATCACAAGTAGGCAGAGAGGCAGGCAGGGAGAGAGGGGGAAGCAGGCTTCCCACTGAGCAGATAGCCCTATGTGGGGCTCAATCCCAGGACTCTGGGATCATGACCTGCAGCCGAAGGCAGAGGCTTTAAACCACCGAGCCACTCAGGCGCCCCTGATGTTTTGATCCTTATTTTAAGGATAAGATGGAGGGAAGCAAATTAAGTAGTTATTCTTAAATGCAAAGTAAATAGGCAGACATGATATTTAAACTTTTCAACAATAGAGCTGCATTAATCTATTGAGGTAGTGCTCTGAGATTTATATATTCCAGAATTAGTTGTTACTTTTAAGAACAAATAGCTATAATCTGCTTTGTTTGCTTTATAAAAGAACTTTTTTCCTTATTTTTTATTTTTATTTTTAAAAAAGTATCTATTTATTCATTTGACAGAGAGAGAACCTGACAGCAAGAAAGGGAACACAAGCAGGGGGAGTAGGAGAGGGAGAAGCAGGCTTCCCGCTGAGCAGGGAGCCTGACTCAGGGCTCAATCCCAGGACCCTGGATCATGATCTGAGCTGAAGGCAGATGCCTAATGAATGAGCCACCCAGATACCCCTACTTTTTTTCCTTTGAATATCACTAATATACTTTTTAAAAATTAGAAATGGATGTTTATCTGTAATTTTTTCTCCATCATGAGAAGCATAGTTCTAGCTATAATCTAACTATGTAGTATTTTTTTGCCACAAAATTTTCCATTTGATATAAAGAATACAGAGATTTATGAATAGATTTATGAATAGAAGTCTAGTGATTATGTAATTCTTATTACTGTGGTTCTCCTAAAACTCTCAGAAAAACATTTTGACAAATTTTATAGTCAATTTTCATCTGCTCAAAGGGTAATAGGGATGACTCTAATATGAAATAAATCCTAAAACAATATTTGTTGAATGAATGAAATCATGTTTCAGTAAAACTTGTTTCACTGAATGCTTTTCTGTTCAGCAGAGAACTTCCATGTTCCAGCCAGTGGCCTCTCTTTCCAGCAGTTTTTAATACAGTAAAATGATAAAAGGGGGGTACCTGGGTGGCTCAGTCAGTTAGATGTCTGGACTCTTGATTTCGGCTCAGGGTTTTGGGATCGAGCCTTGAGTCAGGCTCCACCAGTGGGTAGTCTGCTTGAGATTCTTTCTCCCCTTCTCCCTGTGCCCCTCCCACTACTCATGCACTTTCTCTCTCAAGTCAATAACTCTAAAAATAAATAAATAAAATGATTAAAAAGGGAAGGGAATCAAATTGTCCTTTGAGGTTTATATTACTATTTGACTGACATTCCTCCTTCCTTTTCAGTCAACATCCTTCTTTAGTCTTGAACAAATCACAGTGAGCCTTGGAAAGAAAAAACAGTTCTTTTCTTGGCTTAGTATAACCAGGGCTCTCTAGAACTTCAGTCCCATCCCTCCTACAGTTCAGTGGTGAAAGCTTTTCAGAGAGGTAAGCCAACTCAAAGCTACTTAATGGCCACAGTGGAACACACAAGATATGAATCTTAATGATTCTGTGTCAGGACAGTAAAGCATCCGTGTATGAACCACATTCTAGGTTATAAAGAACTTAACAACCAGGGGGAAAAATCTACAGAGGTAAGAGGAGGCCCTTCTATTTATAGTTCCTCATTCTTCCCATTTTAAAAATGAGCCTATCTTTATTTAATAAGACATAACTTAAAGCACTGTGCAAAATGTCTGAGGATAGGCCATTCCACCTAGAAGCAGCAGCAGCTGACTTGGCAACTATCTAGCCCAAGACGGTTCTGATTTTAAAGTTCTGTTTTCTGTGCAAGAAAGTCTGGGATGTGAAGCCAGGCAGAGGGGTTTTAAATGGGCGTGGGAGCCAGTGCAGCTGGGGGTTGTTAACAACAATTGGAGAACAACAATTTTTTTTAAAGGGGTGGCTGAGAACTTCTCTCTGGCTAGAAAAGAGAATCCGATTGGTAGAGAAAACTTGCTTGCAACCCTAGTAGATCAATTTTGTTTGCTTAAACAGATGACCTATGAATCATTTTGAAAGAGAAAGAGGTCCTGGCAGGGAGCATCTTGCAAGGGGGTGGTGGTGTAGCTTTACTATTAACTACTGAAGGCTGGGATTTAAGTGTCACTAGGAGTCAAAGCCTTGCATAGGGACTAAAAGCTGTCTCATATAGTGAAAGGATGTTAAGACTAAAGTAGAACTACTATGAGCATTATACTTGTGGGTGAATTTATTTATTCCAGTGCATTAAATACAGATTTCCAGAAAAGATAACCTCTAAGATTATGTGCAAATCCATTTCAGATGTGCCTGTAATACCATTAATCTGTCATCTTTTTTTTTTTTAAAGATTTTATTTGTTTATTTATTTGAGAGAGAGAGAGAGCAGGGGAAGGAGCAGGAGAGGGACAAGCAGACTATGTGTTGAGTGAAGAGCCTGATGCAGGGCTTGATCTTACAACCCTGAGATCATGACCTGGGCCAAAATCAAGAGTCCATTGCTCAACTGACTGAGCCATCCAGGAGCCCCTAAACATGTCATTTTTGAGTAGCACATGAACAGCACATCCCACTTAACCCTTTCTCTGGCATGGGAACGGGGTTGGGTACTATTGGCCTTTTTTCACATCACACTTATGTAATATGATGTGTTGTCAAGTCACTTGGTAGAGAAGAGCTTGCCAAATCCCTGTGACCATCTTTCACATGTTAAACCCATTCAGGAATCTATTTTAGCATGGCTTTGGGGGCTCTTAAAGTTTTCTGATGGAGATCTTTTCATGGTCTGGCCATTTTCGGTAGCCTCACAATGCCTGGGCTTTGGCTTTCTTTATTTATTTGAGAGTGGGGAGGGGAAAAGGGAGAGAGAATCTTGAGCAGACTCTCTGCTGAGCACAGAGCCCAACTCTTGGCTCAATCCCAGGATCCAGGGATCATAACCTGAGTGGAAACCAAGAGTTATTGGGCACTCAACTGACTGAGCAACCCAGGTGCCCCTTGGACTTTGACTTTCTAAAAATCAGTAGGCTTTTCAAATTAGTAGTTGAGATGTATACAGTGGCCAGCCACTGGCAAAGAAACCTGGCACTTTCCCACACTCAGATATGTCATTCTGGGCCATACATTTATCCTAAATATTGCTTTAGTTCATGATCCACTACATGGAATAATTATACATGGAAAAAATCCCAGTACTATGATATAATATCTGCCCGGTTTGCAGTATTATTATTAGAATCATTTCTTAATACTCTTACCATAAATTTCCATCTTAGATGTATGAAACAAATTATAGACTTTTAGATATTACTCATCATAAGAAATGCTACTCCTATTATTTTTCGCCTCTATGTAACTATATTTGAGCTAACTTTGTACTACTTACCAGGCCTTAATTGTAAATTAGGACTTAATTAAACAGTTATAAAAGTTTGTGATACAAACTGCCCTTGAGACAATAAATTTTTTTTAAGATTTTATTTATTTGACAGAGAGAGATCACAAGTAGGCAGAGAGGCAGGCAGTGAGAGAGAGAGAAAGAGAGATTGAGAGAGGAGGAAGCAGGCTCCCTGCCTAGCAGAGAGCCCGATGCGGGACTCCATCCCAGGACCCTGAGATCACGACCTGAGCCGAAGGCAGAGGCTTAACCCACTGAGCTACCCAGGCGCCCCCAATAAATGTTTTCTGCTCATTTAAAAAAATTTATAGTGATTTTGGTATTGTAAAATTTCTAGCAGGAATAAATTTTTTTTGTTTTAATTGCTCTTTAAACATAATAGGTTTTTCCCTAAATGTATGTGTCCAGTGTAAATTTATGAAGGGACTTATTCACGGTTCTTTGTAAGATTTGGCCATATTTTAGGTAGTCACGAGACATGAAACAGTTTGAAAGCACTAGATCATTTCACATCATAATAAAGCATTCTCATGAAGGATAATTAAAAATATATGGTAACTTCTCATTACATCAAATTTCAGAAGTTCAGAATGTCATAATCTAAATAAGGAAGAAATTCTTAACAGATAACTTAGATTGGAATTCCTGGGGCATTTTTTTTTAAAAAAGGAAATAAACCAAAATAGGACAAAATTCAGAGGTTTTGGGAAAGGACATATGGTGAAAAATAGATTGCGCTCCATTAAACTCCCTTAACCAAACACTTCTCATATTTATAGTAGCAGCTATTGTTGCCACTTCCTAAAGTGTTCTTCCAGAGAGATCCCATGTATTTACAAACATATTCTTCCATGGTCCGCTTTTATTTTCTTCCACAGAAATGGCAGCGCCATCTCTATATCATTGTCTACCTTGCCTTTTATTTTAGATAAACTATGTATCTTGTAAGTAAGTGTTTTTTCAAACTGAAGCCTGTTATATTAATGAGGTCTGGAGTCAATTTAGTGAGTCATAGACAGAATCTTTTAAATCAGTGGATATACTATAAGGAACCCAGTAGTATAAACCAATGCATGGTAAGTAAAAGGGTAGGTATTATTTTGTGAAATTTCATTTATAAAGAAATACATGTACTAAGTGACAACCTGTGGGACTTTTAAATTTTGTTTTTGTTATATTGTGATTCATGGACAAAAAGTCAGAAAAATACTCAATGTAGATGGTTCCATATCTTCCATGTAGAGCTTTTTCCTTTTTTTTTTTTTTAAAGATATTATTCATTTGTTTATTTGACAGAGAGAGAGAGAGATCACGAGTAGGCAGAGAGGGAGAGAAGAAGGCTCCCTGCTGAGCAGAGAGCCCAATGCGGGGCTCGATCCCAGGACCCCGAGATCATGACCTGAGCCGAAGGCAGAGGCTCTAACCCACTGAGCCACCCAGGTGCCCCAGCTTCTTCCTTTGTTTTTAATTGTTCCATGGTATTCCACTATGTAGAGTACCGTAGTTATTTATATATACTCCCACCAATAGGCAACTGAGCTATTTCCAGTTTCTTCCTAATTAAAACTACTTCAGTGAGTATCTTTGTAAATATGTTATTTCATAAATATAAAAGCATATCTATAGAATAATTACCTAGAAGAAGAATTACTAAGTGAAAGAGTACATCATTTTAATAACTACAATCAGTCCTCAACATTTGCAGATTTCATATTTGCTGATTTTCCTACTTGCTGAAACTTATTTGTAATTTCATAATCAGTACTCCTGATACTTATACAGTCATTTGTTGGCACCTGCAGAGTGGTGAAGAATTTGTCACCCGACATGCACATTTCCAGCTGAGGTGAATAAGGCGATGCTCTGCCTTCATGTCTCAACTCTCATAACTGTGAGGAAGCTCTTTGTAACCTATTTAATGCCATGTTTTTCACATTTTTCTACCTTTGCTGATGGCTTCATTGTTTAAAATGGCCCTGAAGCAGCTCAGCAATACCATCAAGTATAATAACATTCATGTTATTGGAATCCCAGAAGAAGGGAAATAAGAGGGGACAGATAATTTACTTCAAGAAATAATAGCTGAAAAGTTCCTGAATCTAGGGAAGGAAACAGAAATCCAGGTCCGGGACATACAGAGATTCCCCCCCGCCCCCCTGCAACAAGATCAACCCAAGGAGGTCCACACCAAGACATATCATAATTAAGATGGCAAAAAGTAATGATAAAGTGAGAGTTTTAGAAGCAGCAAGAGAGAAGAAAGCAGTTACAAACAAGGGACACCTCCATTGAGGCTATCAGCTGATTTTCCAACAGAAACTTTTTACAGGCCAGAAAGGAGTAGCGATATATTCAAAGTGCTGAAAGGAAAGTCTACAGCTAAGAATACTTTCCAGCAAGGCTGGCATTCAGAATATCAGGAGAGATAAGGAGTTTCCCAGACAAACAAAAGTTAAAGGAGTTCATGACAACTCAACCAGCCCTACAAGAAATGTTAAAGGGGATTCTTTGAGTTGAAAGTAAAGACCATAAACAAGAGTAAGAAAAGTAGGAAGCACAAAAGTGGTAAAAGTAAGTATATCTATAAAAATCAGTCAGGGGAATCACAAAACAAAAGGATGTAAGTATGACACCATATACCTAAAATGTGGGGGAGAGGAGTAAAAAATGAGTTCAAACTTAAGTGACCATTAACTTAATATAGACTCCAATATGCAGAAAATGTTATATACAAACCAAAAGGTAACCAAAAATCGAAAACCAGTAATAGATTTGCAAAAACTAAAGAGAAAGGAATCCAAGTATATCACTAAAGAAAACCAACTAACTGCAAGAGAAGAGAGCAAGAGAACAGAGAAAAGCTACAAAAACAACCGTAAAAAAACAAGTAGCAAAATGGCAACAAATGCATACCTAACAATAATTAATTTGAATGTAAATGGACTAAACACACCAATCAAAAGACATAGGGTGATGGAATGGATTTAAAAAAAAAAAAAAAAGGCCCATCTATATGCTGCTTACAAGAGACCTGCCTACATTTCAGACCTAAAGGCACATATGGATTGAAAGTGAAGGGATGGAGAAACCTTTACCACATGCAAATGGATGTGAAAAGAAAGCCAGGGTAGCAATAGTTCTATAGGACAGAATAGAGTTTTTGTTTTTTGGTTTTTTTTTAAAGAGAAGAGACCACACTGACAATGGAGAGGGGCAGAAGGAGAGCAAGAGAGAATCCCAAGCTGACTCCACACCCAGCGTGGAGCCCAATGTGGGGCTTAATCCCGTGACTCCAAGATCATGACCTGAGCTGAAATCAAGAGTTGGACATTTAACCGACTGAGCCACCCAGGCACCCCTGGGCCAAAATAGACTTTAAAACAAGAGACAGATGCTATATAATCATTAAAGGCACAACCCAAGAAGAAGATACAATTGTAAATATGTAACCTCGTCGGAGCACCCAAATACTTTAAGCAGTTAAGAACAAACGTAAAGGAACTAATCATTGGACATTAATCCAAACATCTGTCCAATTACATCAGTGGACATCTATCCAAACAGAACACCATCCAAACAGAAAATCAACAAGGAAACAGTGGCTTTGAATGACACACTGGACTGGACAGATTTAACAGATAAATTCAGAACATTCCATCCTAAAACAGCAGAATACACATTTGTTTTCAAGTGCTCATGGAACATTCTCCAGAATAGATCACATGTTAGCCCACAAAACAAATCTCAACATGTTCAAAGAGATTGAAGTCATTCCATGCATTTCTTCTCACCACAATGCTATGAAACTAGAAATCAACCACAAGAAAAAAATCTGGAAAGGGAACAAACGTGGAGGTTAAATAACATGGTACTAAACAATGAATGGGTCAACCAAGAAATCACAGAGGAAATGAAAAAAAATGGAAAAAAATTAAAATGAAATCACAACAGTGTGAAATATTTGGGATGCAACAAAAGCTGTTTTAAGAGGAAAGGTTAATAACAATACAGGCCTACCTCAAGAAGCAGGAAGAATCTCACATAAACAGCCTAACCTTATGCCTAAAGAAGCTGGAAAAAGAAGAATAAATGAAATCCCAAACCCATAGAATGAAATAAATAATAAATACTAGAGCAGAAATAAATGAAATATAAACTAAAAACAACAATGATGACATTAGAACAGATCGGTGAAAGCAGGAGCTGGTTCTTTGAAAAGATCAACAAAATTGATAATCATTAGCCAGACTTATCAAAAGGAGAGAGAGGATGCCTTGGTGGCTCAGTTAGTTGAACATCCAACTCTTGATCTGAACTCAGGTCTTGACCTCAGGGTCCTGAGTTCAGGCCCCACATTGGACTCCATGCTGGGTGTGGAGCCTACTTTTAAAAACTAAAACAAAAATGAAAAGACAAAAAAAAAAAAAAAAGAGAGAGAGAGAAAGAGAGAAATGAAAGAGAAGTAATGAATAACACCATAGAAATACAAAGGATTCTAAGAGAATATTTTGAAAACTTATATGTGAACAAACTGGACAACCTGAAAGAAATGGATAAATTCCTGGAAACATAAAAACTACCAGGAAGAAATAGAAACCAAACTTTCAGGAAGAAATAGAAAATTGGAACAGATCAATTATCAGCAATGAAATTGAATCAGTAATAAAAAAAAAAAAACCTTCCAACAAACTAAAGTCCGGGACCAGATGGCTTCACAGGTGAATTCTACTGAACATTTAAAGAAGCATTAATACCTTTTCTTCTCAAATTATTCCAAAACATGGAAAAGGAAGGAAAACTTCCAAATTCATTCTGTGAAGCCTACATTAGCCAATACTAAAACCAGACAAAAACACAACAAGAAAAGAGAACTACAGACCAATATCTCTGATGAACATAGATGCAAAAATCCTCAACAAAATACTAGCAAGCTGAATTCAACAATACATTAAAAAAGTCATTCACCGTGATCACATGGAATTTATTCCCAGGATATAGATGTGATTCAGTATTCACATCAGTATGATTCATCATATCAACAAGAAAAGATAAAAGCCATATGATCATTTCAGTAGATGCAGACAAAGCATTTGACAAAGTACAACATTCATTCATGATAATAAAAAAAAAAACCCTCAATAACATAGGTTTAGAGGGAACATATCTCACCACAATAAAGGCCATAAATGAAAAACCCACAGCTAACAGAATAATCAGTGATGAAAAACTGAAATCTTTCTCCTAAGATAAGGAGTAAGATAAGGATATCCACTCTTACCCATTTATTTAACATAATATTGGAAGTTCTAGCCACATCAGTCAGACAAGAGGATGGAATAAAAAGCATCCAAAATGGTAAGGAAGAAGTAAAACTTTCACATTTGCAGATGACATGATACTATACACAGGAAAACAAAACAAAACAAAACAAAAACCTCCAAAAAACTACTAGAAGTGATAAGTGAATTCAGTAAGGTCACAGGATATAAAATCATTGTATAGGAATCTGTTGCATTTCTATACATAATAATGAAGAAATAGAAGGAGAAATTATGAAAACAATCCCATTTACAGTTGTACCAAAAATAATAAAGTATCCAGGAATAAATTAATTACAGAGGTAAAAAAAACCTGTACTCTGAAAACTATAAAACACTGATGAAAGAAACCAAAGACACAGATGGAAAGACATTTCATGCTTACGGACTGGAAGAATAAATATTGTTAAAATATCCACACTACCCAAAGCAACCTACGGATTTAATGCAGTCCTTATCAAAATATCCACAGCATTTTTCACAAGACCAGAACAAGCAATTCTAAGATTTGTATGGAATCACAAAAGACCCCAAATGGCCAAACCAATCTTGAAAAAGAAAAATTAAGCTGGAGGTGTCACAATTCCAAATCTGAAGTTATACTACAAAGCTGTAGTGATCAAGATAGTATGGGACTGGCACAAAAATAGACATATAATCAGGGAAATAAAATAGAAAATCCAGAAATGAACCCACAACTATATGGTCAGTTAATCTTTCACAAAGCAGGAAAGAATGTCGAATGGGAAAAAAGACAGTCTTCAATAAATGGTACTGGGGAAACTGGACAGCAACATGCAAAAGAATAAAACTAGACACACAAAAATAAATTCAAAATGGATTAAAGACCTAAATGCGAGACTTTCAACTATAAAAATCCTAGACAAGAACACAAGCAGTAACTTCTTCGACATTGGCTATAGCAGCTTCTTTTTTAATGTCCCTTGAGAGAAGGGAAGTAAAAGCAAAAATAAATTTTTGGGACTACATCAAAATAAAAGCTTCTACATAGTGAAGGAAACAATCAGCAAAACTAAAAGACAGCCTGCAAAATGGGAAAAGATATTTGCAAATGACATATCTGATAAAGGGTTAGTATCCAAAATATATAAAGAATGTATAAAACTCAACACCTCAAAAATAACCCAATTAAAAAATGAGCAGAAGACATGAACTGCTATTTCTCCAAAGAAAAAATATATATGGCTAATAGACATACAAGAAGATGCTCAATGTCACTCATCATCAGAGGAATGTAGATAAAAACTACAATAAGATATCACCTCACACCTGTCAGAATGGCTAAAATCCATACAAGTGTTGGCAAAGATATGGAGATAAAGGAACCCCCTCACTGTTGGTGGGAAGGCAAAAGGTTCAGTCACTATGGAAGAAGGTATGGGAGGGGTCCTCAAAAAGTTAAAAAGAGAACTACCCTATAATCCAGCATTCACAGTACTAGTACAGAGGAATACATTCACCACTACATTTATTGCAGCATTATTTACCATGGCCAAATTATGGAAGCATTCCTAGTATCCATCGATAGATGAATGGATAAAGAAGATGTGGTCTATATGTATAATAGAATATTATTCAGCTGTAAAAGATTGAATTTTGCCATTTTCAGCAACATGAATGGAGCTAGAGGGTATAATGCTAAGTGAAATAAGTCAGTTAGGGAAAGATAAATACCATATGATTGCAGTCATATTTTGAATTTAAGAAATAATAAAAACAGAAGGGAAGAGAGAAAGAGAGAGAGAGACAAATCAAGAAACAGACTTTTAATTATAGAGAACAAACTGATAGTTCCCAGAAGGAAGATTGGTGGGGGAATGGGTGAAATTGGTGATGGGAATTAAAGAACACTTTTCATGATTAGCACTGAGTAATGTATAGAATTGTTGAATCATTATATTATACACATGAAATAATATAACACTGTATGTTAACCATATTGGAATTAAAATCTTAGTAAAATTTAAAAAAGAAATAAAGTGGTCCCCAAGAACAGTGCTGAAGTGCTGCCTAGTGTTTCTTTGTGCAAGGAGATTGTTCTATCTTGTGGAGAAAGTGTGTGCTCGATAGGCTTCATTCAGGCAAGAGTTACAATGCTGATAGTCATGAGTTCAAAGTTAATGAATCAACAGTATTGTACATCCAGAAAAAGGAGGAGGAAATTCATTGAATTTTATGTGAGACTGTTCCAGAAACTGCTAAAGTAACATCTGAGGCCATGGGAAAGCTGGAAAAGTAGCTCAACTTGTGGATTCATGAAGTAATGACAAATAAGCAGAGCATAGGGGACAACATTATTGTGGGGCTGAAAGCCAAAGGAATTCATGAGCAGGTTATCCAGGGTCAGGAAAATGTTAAACTCTTCTTTGTTAGTATTGTGTTGTAAAGAAAGATTATGTGTATTAAATGTATTAAATGTATTAAATAAGATGTCTTATACAGAAACACATAAAATAAGGTTACTTATTGATTGAAAATGGTTATGACCAGAGGCTTGTAGGAACCTAACCCTGTATTTCCCTCAGGAGCAGTGGCTCAGTGTTTGCTAATTCAGTGTTCATGGCAACCTTATAGAACATAACTACCGCAAATTGCAAGGATATATTTTCAAATGGCCATGCCTCTATCATTAGTAAGAAGAGTGATTTTTCTCCACCCCCAGCTAAAAATGTTGTTTCAAACTTTTGCTATCTGATAACCTGATAGTTGGATAATGATATTTTGCGGTTTTAACTTGCATTTCTCTTAGTATGAGAAATGCAGAACATCTTTCATGTTTTAGAGCTAGTCATACTCCTTTTAGTTTTCTCTTTTTGTCTTTTTATTTTTACTGATTTGTGACAAATCTTCAGATATGAAGAAAATTAGCCCTTCTTCTATGCTACAAATTGCAGATATTATCCCTAGTTTGTCGTTTATCTCTTGACCTTTTTTTTCCCATATGGCAAAAGAAAATACCATGAACATTTTTAATACAGTCAAATGTATTAATCTTGTCTTTAGTAGACTCTGAGTTTTGTTATGGTTTTAAGGTTTAGTATCCAAAATCTCTAAAGAGCTTATCAAATTCAACACCCAAAGAGCAAATAACCCAGAAAAGAAATGTGCAGAAGACATGAATAGACACTTTTCCAAAGAAGATATCCAGTTGGCTAACAGAGACATAAAAAGATGCTCAATATCACTCATCATGGAAATACAAATCAAAACCACAATAAGATACAACCTCACACCTGTCAGAATGGCAAAAATTAGCAACATATAAACAAATGTTGACAAGAATGTGGAGAAAGAGGAACTCCCTTGCATTGTTGATGGGAACGCAAACTGGTGCAGCCACTCTGGAGAACACTATGGAGGTTCCTCAAAAAATAGAAAGTAGAACTACCCTACAGTCTAGCAGTTGTACTGCTAGGTATTTACCCAAAGGATAGAAAAATACAGATTCAAAGGGATACATGCACCCTGATGTTCATAGCAGCATTATCAACAATAGCCTAGCCATGAAGAGAGTCCGAATGTCCATTGACAGATGAATGGATAAAGAAGAGGTGGTAAAGAATGAAATCTTGTCATTTGCAATGACGTGGATGGAACTAGAGTGTATTATGCCAAGTGAAATAAGTCATTCAGAGAAAGACAAATACCATATGATTCTACTCATATGTGATATTTAAGAAACAAAACAGATGAACATATGGGAAGGAGGGGGGAAATAGGAGAGAGGGAAACCAACCATAGGGGACTCTTAACAATAGAGAACAAACTCTATTGTTAAGAACAAACAGGGTTGATGAAGGGATGTGGGTGGGTGATGGGCTACATGGGTGATGAGTATTAAAGAGGGCACTTGTTGTGATGAGTACTGGGTGTTGTACATAAGTGATGAATCACTGAATTCTACTCCAGAAACCAATATTGCACTGTATGTTAACTAATTTTAAATAAAAATAAAAATTAAAAAAATCTAAAAATATAAAATCTCTTCTTAAATGATATCTAATAGTTCTGTTGTATATGATGTTTTGTTGGTCCTTTGGTGTTTTTAATGAATTTAATCCTCTCAGTGAAACTAATTATGAATCTTTCTAAGCTGTGTAAATTTTAAAGCAATAGAACAATTAAAGGTCACCAGGTTTTGGAATCCAAAAGTCCTGTTTGAATTGTAGTTTGTGCACTTACTAAAATGATCTAAGCTATGTTACTTACCTGCTCTTAGCCTCAGATTCCCCATTCAGGCTTTACTGTGTTCTATTACAAAAGACAGTGCCTGGCTTATGATGGATTCTCAATGTTAGTTCGTCTCTCTCCTGTTTCTCTAAAGCCCTTGACCAAGAAATATTTTGTTAAATTAACTTGAGTTAAGACATACACTTCAATAAACAGGATTCCTTTTCAGAAGCATTCTATCATATAAATTGCAAATTATTTCTGTTGAATTTCTCAGGTAGCCTGAACTTCGAACTCATACATAAGTATTTGAATTGTAGGTATTAAAAATAATGTGTCAGTACAAAGCACATTGCAAACATACATTTTTTTGGCAATAACTGTGAAAAGAATAAATGAAGATTGAATTTCTAGACACTGAGTTACTTTCTTTAAAAACTCCTAAGCTATGTCTAGAAACTTCACTGGAAACCCTTCAATATAAAAACAATTATTTAATGAAGTCAGTCACTGTACCCAATTTATCCTGTTTCATAATTCTAAATTTTTTTATATATTACATTTCCTTAAAGTAGGCCACGTTTTTAGAGGGAGTAATGCATTTAAAATAAGTGCATTGTGTCTTAAAAAATAAAGTGTAATATTTTTATCCTTTACTTTCATAATTAGATCAACTCTATTTCCATGTGTTTTTCTTTCCATGGCTGATTCCTGAGCCACCTTAACATTTGGGGCATAAGGAGAAGTCACAATTTTAGAAATCCCTTAACTTTATATTTAGATACAATTGCTTTGTCACTACTCTAAGGAAATTCAGTAAGACTTGAATGCCTTTGCTCTATTAGGCAATTTAGAATATCCCAGACCTTGCTCTGGACTTCAGGATTTTTGAAGTTCAAAGCACATGTGTGAGGAAGAAAAAACATCTGTTGAAGAGAACTTGCTTCATTGCGTGACACTGTTTTCCTGCACTCTTCAGTGGAGCGTCTGTTGAGCAGGTTGGCAGGTTTGATAATTAATTAATGATGAGGGAATGAGCCATGTATCTGAGGAGCTCACTTTTGCCCCTTACTGCTTCTTTCTTCCCCACATGTCTGGCAAAGCCTTTAGAGTCTAGGATCACTGATCCCACAGTTGTGTCTCAACTCAAACACTTGTCTTCAGGCTTAATTAGCTCAGAGATATAAACAGATGGATAGCCTGGAACCCAGAAGGTTTAATGTTGAGCAATGCAATTTTATTATCAGGGAGTTATGAAATTTTTGTTGGAGAAGTATGTCAAAATTTAAAAAATGCCTTTTTAAAAACACCATAGAATTTTTTGTTTTGTTTTTTAATTTTATTTTATTAAAATATAATGAATTATTTGTTTCATGGGTACAGGTCTGTGATTCATCAGTCTTACACAATTCACAGCACTCACTGTAGCATAGACCCTCCCCAGTGTCCATCACCCAGCCACTCCATCCCCCCCAACCCCACTCCACCTCATCAACCCTCAGTTTGTTTCCTGAGATTAAGAGTCTCTTATGGTCTGTCTCCCTCTCTGGTTTAGGAAAAAAAACATAGATTTTTTAAAGTATTTACTTGAAGGTGACAGGGTTTTGTGTATGTCTCTGTATGTGGATTTTTCTTTTTGTAACTTTTTATTTAGATATAATTTCAAACTTACAGAAAAGTTACAAGAACAGTACAAGGAACATCTACTGTTCCTTTACCCAGATTCACACATTCTTTTCTTTTTCCCCCATTTGTTTTTCCATCTTCACTCCTTCCTTCTCCTGTCTTCCTCCTACACCCACACCCACCCACCCACCTATCCACCCACACTCATATACTGAAACATGTGCATGCTTTTTCTGAACTATTTGAAGTCAAGATGGATGTTTGCTATCTTTCCTCCTAATAATTCAGTGTATATTTCTTATGGACAGGCCATTCCTCTAAATACACAGTGCAGTTATCAAAATCATAAAATTTAATATTGATGCAGCATTAATTTCTAATCCATAGTCCCTTCTTAAATTTCATCAGTTGTCTCTATAATGTTCCTATGACACCACACCCAGATCAATGTAGGATAACAAATTGCATTTAGTTGTATATCTCCTTTAAATGGAAACAGTTTCTCAACTTCCTGTGTATGTTTTGACTTTGACATTTTTGAAGAGTTCAAACCAGTTATTTAGTAGCTTTCCTGTGTGAGATTTGTGTGGTGTTTCCTCATGCAGTCTGGGTTCTGCAGTTTTGGCAGAAGTACAACAGAAGTGGTGTGTCCCACAGTATCTTATCAGGAGGCACATGGTGTTGATTTTCCCTTAATAGGTGAGGTGAGTTTCCATCATTTGATTAAGGTAGCTTCATTGGTTTCTCCACAGTGAACTTATACTTCTCCTCGTTACACTTAGTAAGAACTTTATGGAGATACTTTGAGACTATGTAGCTTTCTCCTCTTCAAGTTGTTACCCACTAGTTTTAGTAGTCATGATGATTTTCTAACTCTGTTATTTCTTCTGTTTATTAGTTGGCATTCTGACAAAAGGAAGAGCTTTCTCTTCTCCCTCATTTATTTATTCATTTATTTATTTGCATTAGTATAGTCTCAATGCTTCTTATTTTATTTGGTGGTAAAAATGCATTACTGTCATTATTTATTTTGACACTTAGTTTGACTCTAATTTGGCTAGTGGGAACTCCTTCAGGCTGATGTCTGGGTCATTTTGATAAGTTGTCATCATTCTTTGAGCAGTTCCTTACTTTCTGGCACAATAAGATGTTCCAGATTCATTTTATAATTTCTCTGCCCCAGCCCTGGAATGAATATTCTCCAAGGAATCCTGGTTCCTTTTTATGGAGAATGGTAGCTAGAAACCAAGACTGTGTGTGTGTGTGTGTGTGTGTGTGTGTGTGTGTGTGTGTGTGTTAAAGGAAACTACAGAAACTACGTTATGGAATATTACATGTGCTAAATCATTGTGTACTGTATGTATGAGTATGTAGTGCATGTGTTAATTTTAGGCTACAAGTTTCAAACAGAAGAGCATTTATTTTACATGTAATAATCATAAGTTTTGACAAGAAAGAAATACATTTTTCATTTCACAGTAAATGGCATTACACAGTTTTGAGTACTAAATCATCTTGACATTTATGAAGGACCAAATGGAAAGTAGGGAACTGAGTGTGTTAAAATATAAAGCTATCTTTAACTGTTCTATTAAAAAGCAAAGATTTATTTTCCATCTGTGATCTGAATGTGCCTATTTGTGTTCTCTTCCACGGCAGTGGAATTTTTGTGGAGCCACACGACAGAGAGCATGTGTGTTGGATATATGTCAGCCCAGGATGGGAAAGCCAAGGTAAGCGGGAAAACTGGGGCATAACCTGAAAACCTTGCAGCTGTTGCATGAACCTCTAACCAGTTAAGTTGATAAAAATGTATTTTTTTTTTCAGCCTCTGTTAGGCAGTAGCTCTGTGATCTTTATGAGAATCTGATTAAGTACAGTTAATGATCCCAAAGAAAAAACAGCAGATCTTTTTAGCTTTTGATGACAGAGCAGGAGAGATTAGGAAATACTACCCCCCAACCCCTTTATTTTCATCTTGTTCTTCCTCATCAACTGTAAATAACTAGAAAAGAGGAAACTGGGGATTGGGAAGAGAAAATGGGAGTAGAGCTGATGTGCTGACAGAGCTGAGTGATTTTGCAGGGAGTGTTGGAATAGATCAAGGAAACAGGTAAAGAAAGCTGAGTGCCTAGATAGCACTCTGCATGTGCCAGGGTGGAGGTGGCCGAGGTGCTTGCACATGACTTGTCTAGTGTTCTGGTGTGTCCTGGCATGCCATGGCTCAGTGTCCTTGTGAGCAGAGTCAAAGGTCTGTGCCCTGTGTGACACGTGCCTGTGGCATGCATCCCTCAGTGAGTCACAACAGTCACACAGACCTACACAGCTACTCATGCATTGCTTGGTTTCCCTGCATCCATAATGGGTGAGTCTATATAAGAAATATAATTTATGGATTTTAGTATTTATACTGGCCTGATGTTCTTCTTCATAAAATTTTTAGAAACACATATGGCATATGATATTTACTTGGTATTAAAATAACTTAATTGCAAAGCTATGAAGTAGGCAGCCTCTTTTTTAAATGTCATAATTTATGTTGCACATTTGGAGATATAAGTAAGGAAATTTCTAATATCAATGTCTGATATAGATTGAATCATTAACAAATTAAGGGTACATGTCAGTTTATCACTTATTTATTTGTCATTTAACTAACTCACCCAGTCTGGCCTCTGTATATTAGCCAGCAAGCCAGTAGCATCACAAGGCTTTCGTGAGTACAGCATGCAAGAGCATTTCATCAGACAAAGATTGGTTTATAGTCATAACAATATTATTGAGTTCTCCTCCTCTTTGTCTTACCCTCACCTAATACAATATTCGTATTGTATCAGTAGACTTATTTCGTAAGAGAATGCACAGAGATTGCTTTCTTTCATAGTATATACAGAAGGAAATTATAGTTTCTTTTTTTTAAGATTTTTTAAAAAATTATTTATTTGATAGAGAGAGATCACAAGTAGGCAGAACAACAGGCAGAGAGTGGGGGAAAACAGGCTCCCCGCTGAGCAGAGAACCTGACGCAGGGGCTCGATCCCAGGACTCTGAGATCATTACCTGAGCCGAAGGCAGAGGCTTAAACCACTGAGCCACCCAGGTGCCCTGGAAATTATAGTTTCTTGCTTTAAAGGTGACTTTTGAGGGATGCTTGGGTGGCTCAGTCCCTTAAGCATCCAACTGTTGGTTTCAGCTCAGATCAGAACTCAGGTTTGTGAGTTCAAGCCCTGTATTGGTCTCTGTGCTGGGCATGGAGCCTGCTTAAGATTCTCTTCTTCCTCTGCTCCTCAGTCCCCCCACCCCACACTTGTTCTCTCTCTCTCTCTCTTAAAAAATTTTTAAAAAATTTAAAAAATGATTTTTGAGTTTAGAGTAACATAGCCTAATAGAATTTGCTGTGATGACTGAAATGTTATATATATATATATATATATATATATATATATATATATATATATATGTATTTTGTTGTCCAGTAGGTTAGCTACTAGTCACATGTGGCTATTGAGCACCTGAAATATGGCTAGTTTGCATGAGGAACAGAATTTTAAATTAATTTAAGTTTAATTTAAAATACTTATTTTTTAATTTTAAATTAGATAGCCCCATGTGGTGAACTGTTGAACTGCACAGGCTTAAAGAATGAGTGGAAAATGGTTACTCAAAAAAGTATTTTCAGAATGTTGTTTTCTTCCCGATGACAAAGCCATTGCCAAATATAAAATAAGCCCGGGAAGCCACAGTAATGGATTGCAGCCATATAAGTTTCTCTCACCCCTTACATATTGGCTCTGAACTAAAATTGTTTTTTGACAAAAGAACATATATGAGGTGGACTTTAGTGTTGAAGCCAGTCTGATGGGGGTACCATCAAGTTATTAAGTCCCTTGTGCGGAAATGTTCTAGTTACCCTGCTGGTGGCCTTTGGAAGACACCTTAATTATTTAACATGAAATATGGGTACTAAAGAGAGTGGAGAGTCCTGCATTGAACCCAAAGATGTTTGGCCTCTAGTTGCTTTGCTTGACATCTGGTGGACGTGGTTTTCATATTGCTGGTAAATTCTCCAGCTGGTAGTCTTGATTGGGCCAACAGATACAGCTGCTCCTCTTGCCTCACTTGTAAATTATGTTTTTGACCTCCTTGCAGAGAGTTAATCCCTCTCCTTTTCTTCCTCCTTTGAGCCTGTGGCTACAAATGCTTTCCAGAAAGGGAGAAAAAAAAAAAAAAAAAAAACCCAAACACTAATGCTTCAGCTGCTGAATTCTATTGATCAAAAAAACCCATCTCTTCTGTCATAAAGGCTGGAATTTTATTGTATTGCAAGTAAGACAATGTTATAAATGAGAAGTTGGGCTCAAAAGAGAAAGGAGCTATAGCAAAGTTTGTATTCCTTTTAAAAGAATAAGCTTTTGGTCTACACTTATGGTTTCCTGATTTTTATGAAAAAATTGCTGAATTAATGGCATGCCTATTCGGGTTTGTGAAACAAGTTCTCATATAATGTTGAGATCCATGGTAGCAAAGGAGAAAGAAAGCATCCTTAAAAACTAAAACTAAAACAAAACAAAACCCACAACCAACAACAACAAGACACACGTATTTTTTTTTTAATTTAAAAACTATTTCTAAAAAGCTTTTTTTTCCTTTCTTTCCTTTTTTTTTTTTTCTTTTTTAAATTTGGTCTTTTTGTTACCAAACTCAGAACCTACCTAAAGCCACCTGGCCATTCGAACATTTTATATAACCTAACTACCTTCAGTTCAAGTTAAGGCCTTGAATTAAAGCTCACCTCAAAATCACAGTGCTTTAAAAAGGCTGGATAATATATATTATAGTAACCAGAGTCCATATAAAATTTGAATAAATAGAGGTAGATTCTTTTAAAAATTTCTTTCTTTTCTTTTCTTTTTTTTTCTAGAAAATCCTTGTATTTATATTATTTAATTTAATTTCTAAACCTGTAGCTTAAGTTAAGGAGTTTTTTTTTATTAAATCAAAATTAAGGCATTGATAGCAGTTGGATTTAAAAATCAGATTGCCTATATCCTACCCAGATAGTAGTTAATGAACAGTTTTTAATAAACACCCAGTGTGCATAGACTACTGTGATAAAAACAGATGTTAAAACCGGCATGGAACTTATTGAAGTGTGTAATAAGTGAAACCTATGTTTCTTTTACTATGTGGAGGTCACTTTTTATAACAATAGTGAAAATACTGTTATAAAAATTCGTTTATGAGGAAGAGCAGGTCTTAAAATGTCTCCCCACAGATTTCTTATTAGTTGCAGAGAAAAATAATAAATATATAATGGGGAAACCAGGCAACAACTTGACCTTGTGATCAAAATTAATGTGACCGATGATGGGCAGATGGACATCATGTGCCTATGAATGTGATAATATGAGAAAGACACAACATCACTTTTGTACTATTCCATCTGGAAGTGCATAACCTGAATCTAATCACAAGGAAACATCAGACAAATCTAAAATGAGGAACATTCTATGAAGAAAGAAAAAAGGGAGTATATTCTTCAAAAATGTCAGTGTCATAAAAGGCAAAGGCTCAGGGAAGTGCTCCAGATTAAATAATATGAGTGTCTTGGCAACAAAATGCAATACCTGATTCTATACTGGATCCTATGTGGGAGGGGGAAAATGCTATAAATGCATTATTAGGTCAATTTACAAAATTGGAATATAGATAATAAAAAATGTTGGATCATTCTTAAATTGGTTATGACTGTACTGTAGTATATTAAAAATATCCTCACTCTTAAAAAATACACACAAGTACATAGGTATAGAGGGCCATAATATATACAATATCTTCTTGATGCTCCAAAAGAAATATATGGATGGATGGATGGATAGATAGCAAATTAAAAAGTAATGGAGCAAAATGTTGTCAATAGGTGAACTTGGGTAAAGGACGTATAGATGTTCCTTGAACTATTCTGTAATTTTGGAATTATTTTTGTGTAGAAATTTTTAAAAAATTATCATCCATGGGGTGCCTGACTCAGTGGGTTAAACTTATGCCTTCAGCCACGTCATGATCTCAGAGTCCAGGGATAGAGCCCCAAGTCAGGTTCTCTGCTCAGTAGGGGGCCTGCTTCTAACCCCCCATCCCCCGCCTGCCTCTCTGCCTACTTGTGATCTCTCTCTCTCTCTCTCTCTTTCTGTGTGTGTGTGTGTGTGTGTGTGTGTGTGTGTGTGTGAAATAAATAAATAGAATCTTTTAAAAAATATACATCACCCTTGGATATTATGGCACATTTGATTAGTTTTGAAATGAATAAATATTGGAATGAGTGCACTGCCAGGCAGTTGGAGCCTGGATTTTCTTCCTCACTCTGTGTACCTGTTAGTGTGATCACTTTGCCTCTTGGGATCTCAGAGGCCTTATCTGTAAAATGAGAATAAGAATATCTTACTATGCCTTAAATCCTTTCTGGGATAAAGTATGATAACAAAGAAACAAAATCTGTCTCTCTAAATACAGATGACTGAATTCTGTTAAGTCCTTGGTATATTATGGATATATTATATGTGTAATGGATATTTGTATATATTATGACCCATAATGCCCAGATACTTGCCTCCAATCTGCAAAATTCTAAATTCTAAACTCTGCATTCTAGATTATATAAGCAGATATAATACTGTTCAACTTTCAGTAGAATTTTTGCAATCCCAATGTAGTGTATCATTTTTTTTTATTTTGTTTTCTTGAAGATAGTTTCTGAGGCTTTAAAAAATCCCAATAAACATCTGTTTAGAAGGAATAGGACAGATGGGATTTCTGAGAGTTTTTAATTGGCTTAATGTACCTCTCAAATAAAATCATAGGAGGAAGACAAATATAAAATGGAAGGTAAACAAGAAGGAGTTATAGAAGGAATTGGAAAAGAGATTTCCACTCCCAATTAAGAGGAAGAGATTTTTGCTCCTACTTCCAACAATGAGAATGAGCTGAATGAAATATAAAATTATGAATTTAAAAAAATTCAAAAAGCTGAGTATGCTAGAAAAATCTAAATGAGCTAAGTTCCAGAAAGACTTCTAGGACAGAAAAAAACTCTTGACTGATTTATTTTTGGCAGAACAATGGGAAGAGGAGTAAAAATGATGTAGAAGAATATAAAGAGAAACCAGCCAAACTTTTTTTTTTTTTTTTTTTTTGCCCCATTCTACTTTTATTCTTGAAGGACAAGAAACCAGCCAAACTTTTAATGAACCACTTATAGCCTCATGTGAGCTATATGAGAGATTAAAATCCTAAGAAGCCCCAGCCACGGGGTGAGTCTTGCATCCACTACCATTTCTTCCCTATGAAGCCTTCACCAAATGACCACACCAAGGGCATGGAGCATGGCAAAGAACTGAGCTTGATTCATCGTAGTGTGTAGGTTTTGCACCAAATACATGACAGTAGCCAAGAAAAGACTGGACGTAGATTGGGAGAACTGAGAGACATCTTCCTGAGGTATTATGGCCTTTATCAAGTGCAAGGCAGTTGCAAGAGAAGGCCGGGATAAAGAAAAGAAATGAGAAAAAGCCTGCCTTATTCCTACAAGCTATACAGGACCTCCAGGGGCAAGGCAGTATACTATTGACAGCTAGTACCTGGGCAACAGGGTGAAGAAATATGCCATGGCATGGAAAACTGGGGAAGCTTATCAAGATCAAAGAGAACACCTAAGCAACCCAGAAATCTGGTGGCTGGGCTATAAACAAAGAGAAATCTCCCATGATTAGAATATTGGCAACTGGATTATAAAACATAGGGAAGTCTTCAGATTCTCATCAGGGCTCAGATCCCATACCTTGCTTAAGGGAAATTCCTGATCCAGACCTCAGAATATTAGCCTATAGTGAACTAAATCTGAAATTACCACAATGCCCAGAACGAGCTCACATAGAGATTAGACTGACTCAGAGTCCTCAACCTAGAGGGAGGAAGGGAGTTTGCCATTTTCTTAGGATAAATATCCATTTTAAATACAATATACTTTTTTTTTTTACAGGCAATATCTGTCATACAATAAAATTATGAGTCCTCTGGGATGCCTGGGTGACAGCAACTCTTGATTTCACTCAGCAACTCTTGATTTCACTCATGATCCTCAGGGTCCAGGGACTGACTCTTCTTTGGGCTCCCCACTCAGCAGGGTGTCTGCTTCAGGGTTCTGCTTCTCCCTCTGCTTCGCCCCCTACCTCTTTTCTCTCTAAAATAAATCAATAAATCCATATATATATATATATATATATAATCTGAAGAAGCAGAATAAAACCAGCCAATGGAAGCTTATCCCCAAAGATGACCTAGATGTCGGAATTAGTGGAGAAGGATTATACGATGATTGTGATAACTACAAAAAGAAATAACAAAATGGAAATGGTATAACTGAAAAATATAGTATCAGAAGCAAGTAACTTATTTGTTGGGTTTAACAGGAGATTGGGGTGGAAAATATGGTTAGTGAACTTGAAAACCAGTCTGTATAAGTTGTCCAAACTTAAGCATAAGATGGAAAATGAATTTAAGAAACTGAAGAAGGTGACCTATAAAACTATGACAACAGGGCTAGGATTTGTGCATTTGGAATTATATAGCTGTAAAGTTCTTACATTGTTTAAAAGACAGTATGTTAGTATTTGAATGTAGTTTGAGATAAGGATGCATTTTAATTTCTAGAATAATAAATTTAAACATAATAAAAAATTAGTAGGAGACATATGAGAAAGTATATTACAAAATACTCAACCAAAAAACAGGTCAGAAAATAGGAACAGAAGAACAAAGAACATGTGAGACAAATAGAAAGCAAATGCTAAAAGACTTAAACTCAATTATATCAATAATTACATTAAATGTGAATAAACTAAGCACTCAATTTAAAAGGTAGAGATTTTCATATTGCAGATAATCTTAGAAGACCCAACTATATAGTATTTATAAGGAATGCACATTAAATAGACTCAGACAAAATTGACAGTGAAAGTATGGAAAAAACGTATGTAAAAACACTAAGCATAAGAAAGTTAGTGTGGCTATATTAATGTTAGACATAAGAAACATTATAAGATAAAGCAGGACATTACATATTGGTAATATGGCCAATTCATCAAGAAGACATAAAAATTCTAATGGTGTATCTACCTAGTAAAGGAAGCAAAAATTGAGAGAACTACAGGGGACGAACAGACAAATCTACAATATAGTGGGAAATTTTAACATCCCTCTCTCAGTATTAAGTAGAATAAAAATTGGTAAATATATGAACAACTATGATCCAACTTGACCTAAGTGAAATTTATAGATACCACACTCAACAAGTTATTCTTTTCAAGTTCACAAGGAATACTCACCAGAACAAATTGGAAATTATTTCAGATGGAATGATAATGGAAACAATATGTCAGAATTTATAGGATATAATGAAAACATTCAAAGAAAAATATATCTTTAAATGCTTATGATAGTGGAGAAAATTTAAATAAATGTTAAATTTCTATCTTAAGCTTTAAGGAGGATAAATACAATAGAAAAATCAAGATAAAAGTAAAAAAAACATAGAAAATTAAAAATAGAAAAAAATCAACAAAGCCATAAATTGGTTCTTTGAAAAAAATTAATAAAATTGACATAACCTTAGAAAAAATGGTCAGGAAAGAGAAAATAATGCAAATCACCAATATCAAGAATGAAAAGGGAATATTAGTACAGAATCATAGATCTTACAGAGAATAAATGGATAATAAGGCGATGCAATGAACAACTTTCTTACAATACATTCAGTAACTTAGGTGAAATTCATAAGTTTCTTTAAAACCCCAACTTAGGAAATCTAACACAGAAAGTTGGAAATAAACATATACATATTTAAGAAATTGAATTTATAATAAAAATCTCCTCACAAAGAAAAGTTCATGCCCAGATGATTTCAATGGTATGTTATATCAGACATTTAAAGAAGAAATAATACAACCTTTCAACAATTACCTTGGAAAAACAAGGCAGAGGGAATGCTTTCCAACCCATTTTACGATATGAAGGTAACCTTGGTATCAGAATTTGACAAATATGTTATGAGCAAGGAAAACTACAGACCAGTATCCCTCATAAACATAGGTGCAGGAATTCTTAATAAATTAATTATTTTTAAAAAATTATTTGAGAGAGAGAGAGCACACACACAAGAGTAGAGGGAGAGTAGAGGGAGAAAGGATAAACAGACTCTCCACTGAACAGAGAGCCCAATGTGGGACTTGATGACAGGTCCCTGAGATTCTGACTTGAGCCAAAGGCAGACACTTAACTGACTGAGTCATCAGGCACCCCTTTAATAAGTTAATCTTTCAAAAAACAAACAAACGAACAAGAGGTAAAACTTCTGAAAAGAAAGGAACAGACAAAAAAGCATAAATATCTTTGTGGGGGCGCCTGGGTGGCTCAGTGGGTTGGGCCGCTGCCTTCGGCTCAGGTCATGATCTCAGGGTTCTGGGATCGGGTCCCGCATCGGGCTCTCTGCTGAGCATGGAGCCTGCTTCCCTTCCTCTTTCTCTGCCTGCCTCTCTGCCTACTTGTGATCTCTCTCTGTCAAATAAATAAATAAAATATTTTTAAAAATAAATAAATAAATAAATAAATAAATATCTTTGTGATATGATGTAGACTTAGAAAATCCAAGGAGATCAACTGTTAAATTCTCAGAATTATGAATTTAGAAAGAGCAAGTAGAAAATAAAGATACAAAATTAAGTATCTTCTGCTTATAGAAGCAGTAAAAAAAAAAAAAAAAGAAGAAGAAGAAGAAGAAGAAATTAAATCTAGAGTTACTGTACAACCTAGCAATTCCACTCCTAGTTATATAGCCAAAGGAATTGAAACTATGACCACGTAAAAACTTGTTCACAGATACAATATAGCAGCATTATTCATAATAGCTACAAAGTCGGAGCAAATACACATCAACTGATGAATGGATAAACAAAATATGACAGAATGTAGATTGGTAGTTGCCAGGGCTAGGGCTAGTGGGGAAGGAGAATGTGAGAGTGAGTGTTAACAGGTAAAGAGTTTCTTTTTGAGGTCATAAAAGTGTTCTGGAATTGGAAACTACAAAGCCTTGCTGAGAGAAATAAAAGAAAAGCTATGTAAAGGAAATAAAATATGTATGTTCACAGATTGAAAGACTCAATAATGTTAAGATAGGCATTCTTTTCAAAGTCATCCATAGATTCAAAGAAGACCTAATAAAAATTTCAGTAGTTTTTAAAATAAGAAATCAACAAGCTGATTTCAGAATTTCTGTGGAAATACAAAGGACCTAAAATTGTAAAAATCGACTTTAAAAAAGGCCAAAGTTAGAAGACTTAACTTGTTTTGAGATTCCCCATAAAGCTACTGTAATAAAGGCAGTGTCCTCTGGTGAAAGAGATAATCTTAAACCCAATAATAGCAGAAGCTTTGAGATCAGTAGGAATACCACTCTCTCTTCTGCCGTTTCACAACACTCTGAAGGAATAAATCACCACATTTGTTGATGTAGCAGGATTCATTAGACACTGCAGGATTTATAAAAACATTGCCTCAGAAATTCAGATGGAAACTTGTATCTTAAGAAGAAATTGAATGTATCCAACACGGAGATCTGGCATAATCACTAGCAATGTGGCTGCTGCTATTGTTATCAGGTAAAAGAATTGTCTTTACAGTAAAGACTTCCAAAATGACAATGAAGTATACATTCAGCAACTTCAATAAAATAGTCTGTAAAAAGAAAAAAAATGAAAGACTTTATTTTAAGATTTTATTTATTTATTTTTTTGACATAGAGAGACACAGTGAGAGAGGGAACACAGCAGGGGGAGTGGGAAAGGGAGAAGTAGGCTTCCTACAGAGCAGGGAAGCCGATGCGGAGCTCAATCCCAGTACCCTGGGATCATGACCTGAGCTAAGGCAGATGCTTAATGACAAGCCACCCAGGTGCCCCTGAAAGACATAAAATTTAGATGGTACTAGTATCTTCTAGTTTACTTTGGTCAGCCTCTTCAACAAGCTTACCTAATTGTTTATGTACTTTATATTTATTAGGGTATACATTTTAAAATACTAAGTCCATGAATTTACTCATAATCAGCAAGTACTGCCGGTTGAACTGTTAAAAGCACACAATGTCTAGTAACCTATCATAAGTTTTCCATAATTTCACTTTTTTTCACTGTGTATAGAGATGGAAAGAATTTTATGAGGGAGAGTTTTTGGTGTCTGAAGTTGGATGAAGATCAGTGAAATAATTACTTTATTATTTCTTTTTTTTAAAAATATTTTATTTATTTATTTGACAGAGATCACAAGTAGGCAGAGTCAGGCAGAGAGAGAGAGGAGGAAGCAGGCGCCCTGCTGAGCTGAGAGCCCAATGTGGGACTCGATCCAAGGATCCTGGGATCATGACCTGAGCTGAAGGCAGAGGCTTTAACCCACTGAGCCACCCAGGCGCCCCTACTTTATTATTTCTAATCCTCTAACATTTTTTCATTCATAAGTATAACTTACTATGTAAGTATATCTTCTCTAAAAGATAATAGTATAACTTAAGTAGAACAGGTGACTTGAGGATGTTGAGACTGGAGAGTGAATGAGGAAGATTATTTATAACCTATATTCAGAGAAAATGTCAGAAAGTATAAAATGGAAAATAAATTCAAAGACCCAGATGGCTAGAGCCTAGGAATGAATGTTTGATAAAAAATTATGATTTATTGTTTTGAGAGGTATTAAAAAACCTTGTTCTTTGGTTTATTTTGCCATTATGTGATTATGTATACAAATGCTGGTGACCATTAACTTTTTCTAACAATGTTTGGCAGCCTCATTATATCAACCTTTGTATTTACCTAATTAAAGCAATTTATAAAACTTTAAGGTCTTCTGTGCCAAGAGTTTGTACCATTGTGAAAGTAAATCCTCACAGACTAAATAAACTTTTTTCTATACCTTTAAAAAAAAAAAACAAACTAAAAACATTAAGTGAATACAGCCAGACACAAAAGACTACTTTGTAAATTATTCCATTTATATAAGGTATGCTAGATGAAAGAAATCCAAAAGTGGTGGCTTCAAGAAAAGAAGCACCAAGCAATTTGGGATGTTATAGAAATATATTTTGTATGAAAATTTTCTCTATTGAGACACCTGGGTGGCTCCATTGGTTAAGTATCTGCCTTTGGCTCAGTTCATAATCCTGGGGTACTGGGATGGAGTCCCCCATTGGGCTTCTTGCTCAGTGGAGAGTCTGCTTCTCCCTATGCCTGCTGCTCCCCCTGCGTATGCACACATGCTCTCTCTTTTCTCTCTGATAAATAAATAAAATCTTGAAAAAAAAAAAAAGAAGATACTATTTTCAAGAAAAGAAAGAAAATTTTCTGTGTGGGTTTGGTTTCAGTTTCATGGTTATATAAATGGTCAAAAGTCATCAAATGCTTTACTTAACATCTCTACATTTTATCATATCTGAATCAAACCTCTATTTTTAAAAGCATAAGGAAAGGTATTAGCAGACCTGTCTTAAAGTAGCTGTGTGGTGAAATGATAAAGAGACTGGGCTGTGGAGTAGGCCAGACTTGGATTTTGATCCTGTAGCCCCTGCTTGTTTATAACCTGGAACAGGTTGCAACTCTGACCCTTGGTTTCCTCATATTTTTTAAAGATTTTATTTATTTGTATGTTAGAGAGAGCACAAGCAGGGAGAGCAGCGGGCAGAGGAAGAAGCAAACTCCCCACTGAACAAGGAGCCTGACAGGGCACTCAGTCCCAGGACCCTGGGATCATGATTCCAGCCAAAGGCAGATGCTTAACTGACTGAGCCATCCACGTGTCCCACTTTACTCATATTTAAAGTGAGAATGTTAGTGATGCTGTCTAGCATCCTAAAAATTAATTGAATAATATAGCTGGGGTGCATATATATAATAGAGCTACATGAATGATGATGATGGGGGTAGTGGTAGGAGGAGGTGGTGCTAGTTGATGTTGTAGCAACTTTCTCAGGGCCTTCACACTCCATAGCTCCAAAGCCGCCTTTGCACTGTAATTCTGCTCCCAAAGGCCATTTTACATCATCTATGACAAGAGCAGTACCTCCTAGATTTTCATCCTGTGTCTCTGGTGGAGATGGTGGCCATTATTCTGTTTGACAAAATGTAACTCTGACTCATTGATAGAAGCCAACTGACAAGTGAATTCAGACATCCCAGAGAAACAAGAAAATTGAAATTACAGGAACACATACATGCGCATGTACACGTGCGCGTGTGCACCCACACACACACCCTCCAGCCCTGCAGTTCAGGCTATTTTGACACTAATGCCCTTTCAAGAAGCTATCTGACTAGAGGTCTGCCAGTTTGATAGCATCACAAGCTTCAGTTTTTTATTTATTCTAAGATTTGCCTGCAGTTTCTCTGTTCATCTAACTTAGTAATTTTTCTTTTAAAAGAGGGAAAGATGTTGCTGTTAGCTACTGTTGAATTTCTCTTGTGTGACCCTTGAACATACAGGCAGCCTTTTTAGTTTCTACTGAACACTAGACTGTGAAACATCTAAGGGTATAATGTCCATGAACTCCTTAAAAGAGCCCCACAATGGTACCCAGTGGAATTCAGTCACTGGATTTATTGGACCATATGTTAGATTTATGGAGATCACCTAGATACCATTTGGCCTTAGTCTAAACCAAATTTTATCTGTTTTCGGCACTCTTGTCCCCATCTTGAAGGAGCTTGATAACTGAAGGAACCTGATCCCTGGCAGGAAGCCAACAGCCTCAGGGTGGTAGGTTAGGTACCACCAGTAAGCTGTGTACTAAGAAAACATCCCAGACAGCTAAATTTACCAGACACACTTAAGGAACACAAGGAAAAGTGGCTAATCAGTGATTTTATTTGTACCTTTCAAGCTTAACCAGAATTTCAAATATAGGAAATTGCATTTCTTTAACATGCTGTTAGGACTGCCAGGAGGATCCTCCTGTTAGGTCTCTTTAGAAAGTCCTTTAAACAAACAGAAGACTGTCTAAAACTGAATGTGTGAAAAACAAACTTCAAGACAGAGGTCTCCTCAGCTCAAATTTATTTCTAAGAGCAATTGGTAATTTTATTTTTGCCTAATAAGCTTATGCCATCAGTTCTTCCAGATGATTCATTGACATTGCTCCAAAGCAATAAAAAGAATAAACAAGAGAGAATTCACCATGTTGGCAAGAGCATAAATCTTCTCAGAGGCATTAACGATATTTATCCACATAAATCTCATTTTATTTTATTTTATTTTTTTAAAGATTTTATTTATTTATTTGACAGAGAGAAATTACAAGTACATTGAGAGGCAGGCAGAGAGAGAGAGAAGGAAGCAGGCTCCCTGCCGAGCAGAGAGCCCGATGCGGGACTCGATCCCAGGACCCTGAGATCATGACCTGAGCCGAAGGCAGCGGCTTAACCCACTGAGCCACCCAGGCGCCCCATAAATCTCATTTTAAAGTTAGAGCTTTGCAAAGATAAATATGTCTATCACCTGGACATAACAACACTGGATGTTAGTTGAGGTGAAGTGAATAAAGCCTTTTTGTTGTTGTTGTTTCTATTGTTGTTGTTATAGCAACATGAAAAAGAATGAAACATTACTTTCTCTGCATCTACATACTTACCTAGTCATCAGTCTACATACTGCACATCAGGCATGAGTTGAACATTAGAGTGTTATCTTGTTACCTTTTAGTACCACATTTTAGGTAAATTTGTACCTTCCCAAGGCAGACTGTTTGCCCACAGTCAGGTAACCATGGCCTGTAACTGAGACAAGTGTCCTTGAGAATGATTACCCTCATTACCCACAGTGAGTGAGTAATGGTTATAGAATGCTGTTTTCTTTCTTTTCGTTGTAAAGTGCAGGACAAATGATGAAAGGAAACTTTTCTTGTTTTTTGAAAATTTTTATATTTTTACTTGCAGTATAGTTGATGTGTGATATTAAATTAGTTTTAAGTTTACAATACAGTGACTCAACAATTATGTATAGTGTGAAATGGGTACCATAAGTGTATTACAGTATTATTGACTATACTCTCCATACTGTACTTTTCATCCCCATGACATTTATTTTGTAAGTGGAAATTTGTACCTCTTAATTCTCTTTACCCATTTCCCCTCCCCCCAACCCCTTCCTTTTTGGCAACCACCGGCTTATATATTTGAAGATTTATCTATTTGAGAGAGTGATAGTGAGAGAGACTCTGAAGCAGACTCCATGCTGAGCACAGAGCCTGACATGGGGCTGTCCCATGACTGCAAGATCATGACTTGAGCTGAAACCAAGAGTCAGATGCTTAACTGACTGAGCCATCCAGGCGCCCTGAGTTCTTTATATATTTTGGATATTAACTCATTATTGTATATATCATTTGCAAATATTCTCTCCTATTCACTAGGTTGCCTTTTTGTCTTGTTGATGGTTTCCTTCACTGTGCTAAAAGGTTTTTAGTTTGATGTCAGGTCTCAATTGTTTATTTTGATTTTGTTTCCCTTGCTTGAGGAGACACATCAGACAAATATTGCTAAGCTTGATGTCCAAGAGACTACTGCCTATGTTTTCTTTTAGGAGTTTTATGGTTTCAGGCCTTACTCCACTTTGAGTTTGTTTTTAGTATGGTGTAAGAAAGTGGTCCATATTCACTCTTTTGCATGCAACTGTTTAGTTTTCCTAGCACCATTTATTGAAGGAACTGTCTTTTCTCCACTGTATTCTTGCCTCCTTAGTCATAGACTAATTGACCCTATATGTGTATACTTATTTCTGGGATCTCAAGTTTGTTCCATTGATCTATGTGTCTGTTTTTTTGCCAAGAATATACTGTTTTGATTATTATAATCTTGTGATAAATCTTGAAATCTGGGATTACGATACCTCCAGTTTTGTTCTTTCTTAAGGTTGGTTTGGTTTTTTGGGGTCTTTTGTGGTTCCATAGAATTTTAGGATTTTTTTGCTCTAGTTCTGTGAAAAACACTCTTGGTACTTTGATAGGGAGTGCATTGAATCTGTAGATTGCTTTGGGTAGTATGGACATTTTAACAATATTAATTCTTTCCATCTATGAGCATGGTATATCTTTCCATTTATTTCTGTCACCTTTGATTTCTTTCATCGGTGTCTTATAGTTTTCAGAGTATAGCTCTCTCATTATTCTTTTTATTTAAAAAACTTTTTTTGAGTATACTTGACACACAATGTTATAATAGTTCCAGGTGTATATCATAGCGATTCAGTTTATACATTATGCTGTACTCCCCAAAAGTGTAGCTTTCATCTGTCACGATACAAGGCTATTACAACATTGTTGCCAAATTTGACAATGGCTATTTTAACCACAGGGAAGTTTTTCAGTGTTATCACTTTACTACAAAATCTTTCACTTCTTTGGTTAAATTAATTCCTGGTTTTTTATTCTCTTTAATTCAATTGTAAATGAGGTTGTTTTATTTCCCTCTCTACCACTTTGTTATTAGTGTATGGAAAAGCAAAAGATGTCTGTATATTGATTTTGTATCCTGAAACTTTACTCAATTCATTTATTAGATCTAATAGTTTTTTGTTAGAGTCTTTAGGATTTTCTCTATATAGTATCATGTCATCTGCAAATAGTGACAGGTTTGCTTCTTCCTTCCCAATTTGGATGCCTTTCATTTCTTTTTTCTTGTCTGATTCCTATGACCAGGAGTTCCTGTATTATGTTGAATAAAAGTGGTGGGAGTCACATCCTTGTCTCATTCATGATCTTAGGGGGAAAGCTTTCAGCTTTTCACTATTGAGTATGATTGTTAGCTATGGATTTGTCATGTATGGCCTTTATTATGTCAAGGTAAGTTCCTTCTATACCCAATTTGTTGAGAATTTTTATCAGGAATGGAGTTTGAATTTTGTCAAATGCTTTTTCTGCATCTATTGAGATGATCATATAATTGTTATCCTTCATATGTTGATGCGATGTTTCACATTGATTGATTTGTATGTACTGAACCATCCTTGCATCCCTAGAATAAATCCCACATGATTTTAATGATATTTTTGAATTTGGTTTGCTAATATTTTGTTGAGGATTTTTACATCTATGTTCATCAGGGATATTGGCCTGTAATTTTCTTTTTTTTGTGGTGTCTTTGTCTGTTTTTGGTATAGAAGGAAGACTGGACTCAGAATGAATTTGGAAGCATTCCTTCCTCTTCTATATTTTTGGAATAGTTTGAAAATAATAGGTATTAAGTAACTCTTATTTAAATGTCTGGTAGAATTCACCTGTGGGGGCGCCTGGGTGGCTCAATGGGTTGAGCCTCTGCCTTTAGCTCAGGTCACGATCCCAGGGTCCTGAGATTGAGCCCCGCATTGGACTCTCTGCTCGGCAGGGAGCCTTCTTCTCCCCTCTCTCTCTGTCTGCCTCTCTGCCTACTTGTTGTGATCTCTGTCTGTTAAATAAATAAATAAAATATTTTTTTAAAAAAAGAATTCACCTGTGAAGCCATCTTGTCTTGAACTTTCATTTATTGGGAATTTGTGGTTATTGATTGAATTTTGTTACTAGTAATTCATCTGCTCAGATTTTCTGTTTCTTCCTGATTATGTCCCAGAAGATTGTAAGTCTCTAGGAATTTATCCATTTCTTCTGGGTTGTCCAGCTTTTTGGCATATGGTTTTATATAGTAATCTCTCATAACTTTTTGTATTTGTGTGGTATCACCTATAACTTCTTTTCTGATTTTACTCATTTGATACTTTCTCTCTTTTTGGTGAGTCTGGCTAAAGGTTTATCAGTTTTGTTTATCTTTTCAAAGAACCAGCTCTTGTTATTGATCTTTTTCTTTTTCGTCTTTGTTTTATTTATTTCTGCTCTGTTCTTTATTATTTGCCTCTTTTTACTAACTTTGGGCCTCATTTGTTCTTCATTTTCTAGTTCCTTTAGGTGTTAGATTTAGATTGTTTATTTGGGATTTTTCTTGTGTCTTAAGGTATCATTCTTATTTCATGTTAACTTCCCAACTCAGGACAAAGTATTGGTTTCTATGATTATAAATATTAGTATCACCCACTGATTTTATAAGAAATTTAATTAAATTCTTTTTATTAAATTGGTTAGTGACAGGAGGTGGATCTACCAAGCATATAGTATAGGGGAGGTGCTAATGACCACCCAAGATTTAGCATGTGTAGGCTTTCCATAGTTACATTCAGGGTAGAACTTTGAGCCCAGACTGCTATTTGGACACATTTTTGTCCCCAGTCTCTTCTTCCCAGTAACCTCAGATTTGAGATCAAAAGCTGGATTCATCAACAGATTAGCTTTTTTAAAAAATTGAAAACTTTCACATAAAAAATTTACACCAAATACAAATTTTACATACATAACATTTTTTGTACATGATTTAAACATTTTAAGTTTTACATAAAAATATGGGGGGTTTTTTTCCTTCTAATTTGTTTTATCCTCTAAGAGCAGATTTGGCAACACTGGTAGCCAACCTATTGGTGGGGCCTTCCCTTCCACTTTGACAGTCCTATTCCTGGCCTTCTTCACTCACAGGTGTTTGAGATTGATCTATGTTGTAGATTTTGAATCCCAAGCAAAGTCTATCTGCTAGAACACATTTTCATTTCGGTACCATACATTCAAAAATATAGTTCCCATCTTTTTAAAAACCTTCATCTGGGGGTGTCCAATCTTTCTAATCCTAGGGTTTAAATTCTTTTATGATAGTTGCAATGTATGACTTTTATGTCCTATAAGTAAAGCAGTGCTATAAATTGGTGAAAACTTAACATTTTAGTAATAACTAATGGAGATATTTGGATATGGTTGAGCTATTCTTTCTATTTACATTCCTTTCAAATACTTCTGGATGAATAAGTGGTAGGTACTGATGATTGACTTTTATACTCTTGAGCTGTCCTCACTGTATTATACATGTTTGGACTACACTGCTGTAGTGTTGAAGGGATAAAAAGAAACTTAATTTAGGATAAAGATTATATTAATTTGCCATTAGGAGATGCTCAAAGTACTTGGAAACAGCTTTTTCTTCACTTGAAATAGAAAATTAATATTGTTTTAAATTTCTCTCCTATATAACAGATGAAAAACCAATTAACCCACTGATTTCTTCCATTGATAGTTCTTATGGATATTATGGTAAAATTTTGAATAGTTAGAACTGCCAACTACACTACTCCATTAGAAATGCTTATGATGTATATTTTAAGAATAAAAATGGAAGATCTAGGCAAAACAAGCTTTTAATAGGCAGTTAGTAATAAGCCCCAATAACACCTTAATAGAATATATTTCCATCCAAATTTCTGCACATTTCCAATGCCATATGGTTAGATAGGAAGACCTGGTTGTTAATATGATGACCTCTTAGATACAATAACTTCCTGAGTCTAGCATTTTAGTTTATGGTGGGTTTTTTTTCAGTGTTTTTGTTCAGTAACCATATTTGGTTTTAAAAAAAAAAGAAATAAGTACAATTTAAAAGATATTTACCAGCAAAGATGACAAAAATACATTTTTTCTTAACCTCTGTTACCCAGTTTTAGAGCTACTCAAAGATTTATTGTAATGATTAACAATGATTGACTAGGAAGGAAGCCCTAATTCTTTGGCTTCTAGATTTTAGCTATTTATAAAACTCAGTTTAACTAGGAATAGAGTTTTGATTAAACAGAGTAACTCATCTTTTAAAAAGAAGTAATTTGTTTATTACTAAACAAATAGTATGGAGTACCTTTTATATTCAGACACTTCCCTGGGGACATTGAGAATAAACAAAGAAACCAAGAATCTCTGTGCTTTTGGGCTTATATGCTAGTGGAAGAAATAATAAACAAGATAAGTAAAGCATATACAATATTTGTGATAAGTGCTAAAAAGAGACATGAAGCTGGGAGGGGTTTTAGGAGGTACGAAGGTTCTGATGTTAGGTGGGTCTCACTGAGGAGGTGACATTTGAGTGAAGTCTTGGAAGATTTATGGGAGCAAGGCAAGAACATTCCAGGCATAGAGAACAGTAAGTGCAAAGACTCTTAACTAGGAGTATTCCTTGTATGTTAGAGGGTCAATGAGAATGGTCAGTATTAGTAGGTCAGTATATGCAGTGGGGGACCAGACTGTGTAAGCTCATATTGGTCATTGTTAAGATTTGGGCTTTTTCTCTGAGATGGGAGCCTTTGGAAACTCACTAGCATCATGTCACTCACTAACCCATTTGTGACATAATCTGACTTAACATTATAAGAGGTGACTCCAGCTATAAAGGGGAGACAGAGTGAAAGGTTGTTGCTACTCATGTAAGTGATGATAATGATTTGGCTGGAGTGTTAGCTGTGCAGATGGTGAGAATCAGTTGCTTCTTTGTGTGTTTTAAGATAGAACCAATGGGTTTTGCTGATGGATTGCTAATGGATGAGGGGAACAGAGAAGACAATGATGACTCCTAAGAGTTTGGCCTGAACAGTTGGAAGAATAGGGTTGCTTTTTACTAGGCTTCATAGGAATGTGGGGAAGTATAAAGAGCTCAATTGGGATATGTTAATATTGAGATGCCCTTAGATAGTTGGATGTATATGTCAGGAGAGAGGATTAAGCTAGAGATGTATACTTGGGAATCTCAGCATATAAATGCCTTTTAAAACTAGAAGGCTGAGTGAGATCACCAAGTGAGTGAACACAGACAAGAGAAAAGAGTCCTGAGGATCACTCATGTTTATAAATTTGGGAAATGAGCCCCCAAAGAAAACTATGAAATGGCCTAGAGGTTGGAGAACAACACGGATGTGTTGTTTTAGAAACTAAGGAGAGAAAGTATTTCAAGGAGAAGAGGGTGACCAACTTTATCAGATGCAGTAGTCTTGTACCATGGAATTAGGTCTGAGGACCGACCATTAGATTTATTAGCACTGGCAGGCATTGCTTACTTACCTTGATAAGAGCTGTTTCACTGGAGTGGCCAAAGCAAAAACCTGATTGTAGAGCATTTACAAAGAGAACAAAAGGGACTCATTTGAGATAATAAGTAAAGACAAGTCTTTTGACGAAATTTACTATAAATGGATGTACAGAAATCAGTGGCTTTCTTACACACTAACAATGAAAATACAGAAAGGGAAATTAGAGAATCGATTCCATTAACTATAACACCAAGAACCATAAGATACCTGAGAATAAACCTAAACACAGAGGTAAAGGATCTGTACTCAAGGAACTACAGAGCACTCATGAAATAAATTGAAGAAGACACAAAAAGATGGAAGTCCATTCCATGCTCTTGGATCGGAAGAATAAACATTGTTAAAATATCTTTTCTACCTAGAGCAATCTATACTTTTAATGCCATTCCGATCAAAATTCCACCAGTATTTTTCAAAGAGCTGGAGCAAATAATCCTAAAATCTGTATGGAATCAGAAGAGACCCCAAATTACTAAGGAAATGTTGAAAAACAAAAATAAAACTGGGGGCATCACGTTACTTGATTTCAAGCTTTACTACAAAGCTGTGATCACCAGGACAGCATGGTACTGGCATAAAAACAGACACATAGACCAGTGGAACAGAGTAGAGAGCCCAGATATGGACCTTCAACTCTATGGGCAAATAATCTTCGATAAAACAGGAAAAAATTTACAGTGGAAAAAAAGACAGTCTCTTCAATAAATGGTGCTGGGAAAACTGGATAGCTATATGTAGAAGAATGAAACCCGACCATTCTCTTACACCGTACACAAAGATAAATTCAAAATGGATAAAAGACCTCAACGTGAGACAGGAATCCATCAGAATCCTAGAGGAGAACATAGGCAGTAACCTCTTCAATATCAGCCACAGCAACTTCTTTCCAAAAAAGATATGTCTCCAAAGGCAAAGGAAACAAAAGCGAAGATGAACTTTTGGGACTTCATCAAGATCAAAAGCTTCTGCACAGCAAAGGAAACAGTCAACAAAACAAAGAGACAACCCACGGAATGGGAGAAGATATTTGCAAATGACAGTACAGACAAAAGGTTGATATCCAGGATCTATAAAGAACTCCTCAAACTCAACAGACACAAAACAGACAATCATATAAAAAAAAAAAAATGGGCAGAAGATATGAAGAGACACTTCTCCAGTGAAGACATACAAATGGCTCTCAGACACATGAAAAAATGTTCATCATCACTAGCCATGAGGGAGATTAAAACTAAAACCACATTGAGATACCACCTTACACCAGTTAGAATGGCCAAAATTAGCAAGACAGGAAACAACATGTGTTGGAGGGGGTGTGGAGAAAGGGGAACCCTCTTTACACTGTTAGTGGGAATGCAAGTTGGTGCAGCCACTTCGGAAAACAGTGTGGAGATTCCTCGAAAATTAAAAATAGAGCTTCCCTGTGACCCTGCAATTGCACTACTGGGTATTTACCCCAAAGATACAGATGTCGTGAAAAGAAGGGCCATCTGTACCCCAATGTTTATAGCAGCAATGGCCACGGTTGCCAAAATGTGGAAAGAACCAAGATGCCCTTCAATGGACTAATGGATAAGGAAGATGTGGTCCATATACACTATGAAGTATTATGCCTCCATCAGAAAGGATGAATACCCAACTTTTGTAGCAACATGGATGGGACTGGAAGAGATTATGCTGAGTGAAATAAGTCAAGCAAAGAGAGTCAATTATCATATGGTTTCACTTATTTGTGGAGCTTAACAAATAGCATGTAGGACACAGGGAGTTAGAGAGGAGAAGGGAGTTGGGGGAAATTGGAAGGGGAGGTGAACCATGAGAGACTATGGACTCTGAAAAATAACCTGAGGATTTTGAAGGGGCGGGGGGTGGGAGGTTTGGGGAACCAGGTCGTGGGTACTAGAGAGGGCACGGATTGCATGGAGCACTGGGTGTGGTGCAAAAACAATGAATACTGTTACAGTGAAAAGAAATTAAAAAAAAAATATATATATGTATGTATATATATATATATATAAATGGAAGTAAAGAAGTGAAATGGTAAGTGGAAGAGGAGTAGGTCTGGAGAGTTATTATTCTTTCCTCTTTCTCCAGTGCAACCAGATGCTACACTTTATATCCAAAACATTTCACAGATACATTTCTATAAAATGAGCAGAAAAAAAGTTGTCCAACTGTTGAGCCGTGAGGTTCCCCAACATTTAGTGGATGGTGAGGTGAGGAAGAACCAGCAAAAGTAGCTGAGGTTTCAGCATTAAAGTAAAATAAGGAAACATCTTTTTAGTAGTTTGAGTGTGGCTGGAATTAAAGGGAGGAGTTAATACTTGGGATGAGCTCGTGTAAAGACTCACACACAATTCTTTATTGAAATGTAGGGGAGGAAAATTTTGCCTCTGTCCTTCTAGGTTCTTTTGGCCAGTCTGTTAATTAAATTGACATAAAACAGATTAACAGGAGAAAAGCAAATTTAAGTATGTACATATAGGAATCCCATTAAAAAAACATTGAGGGGCACCTGGGTGGCTCGGTGGGTTAAAGCCTCTGCCTTCGGCTCAAGTCATGATCCCAGAGTCCTGGGATGGAGCCCCACATCAGGCTCTCTGCTCAGTGGGGAGCCTGCTTCCCTTCCTCTCTCTCTGCCTGCCTCTCTACCTACTTGTAATCCCTGTCTGTCAAATAAATAAATAAAATCTTTAAAAACAAACAAACAAACATTGAGACACAAGGACAAGTGAGTCAGTTAAGGCTTGTATGCCATCCTGAGCTAAGGAATGGAACAAGGGCCTGGGAATTCCAAGGGGAGGAGGATAATTCACAATATTCTTACTGTGAGCTGATGTTTGGTAATTAGATGTTTGCCTTGCCCTACAGATAGGCCTTCCAGATACAAAATTATCCCTGGTAATGGCTCTCTTTCTGGCCAGGCCTCCTATCTAAGTTCTTTCAGGTGGTTAAAGTTCTCAAAATTTTCTTGATTCTGTTGGGTCTCAGTTACCAGATCAAAATAATCATGGATGCCTTTTTCTGTTATAGCATATGTTCCGTTGGCATTCTGCTTGATGTTGGTTTGAGCTTTGTAATAAAAATAAATAACTGACTCTTCTATTTCAAAAAAAAAAAAAAAAAAAAATAATCCACATGCAGAAGTGGCATATTTGGGGGTCATGTATTTTGCTCCCTCATAGAAGGATGTCTGAACCATTAAGTGTTCACATGCCTATCCTGCTCTTTTAGAGTAGACTGGGCTGAACAATAAGTTTGTACCATTTCCCTGACATTTAACTGTACTCCTTTTTTTTCAGAGAGCATCTCACAGGATGCAGCAGGAGTTCAGCAGGGGAAATACTTCTGTCTGGGTCTTAATGCCTTAGCAGTTAGTTCTTTGGCATTACATGGGTCAGATCAATAAGAAGTCAGGAAGCAGATGGTTTTGACAAGGAGAACTTTCTTCAAAGGGTTTGTTGGTGGTTTTCATTTGTACCCCTCCCAAATTCCTCACTGACAGATCGACTGATATTCTCAGGAAATAGTCCATTACACAAATAGTAGTTTCTCTCTTTATAATAGTTTAAACATTAGTCTTTCATTTTGTTTCAAATACAAGATGCTCTTTTCAAGCAATGGTAAAATCTGTGTTACCTGGCAGCTTACCAAGTGGAAGATTGTAACTGACATTTTGGATTTTCACCCAGTATAAATCATCAGGATGTTGAGACTTCCCTACCAGGTTCTAGAAGAGGCCACTGGGTTGTTTTTACCAAGGAATTCGTGGCCCAGAGCCACCCCCTACAGACCTGCAGGTAATCCCTGTCCACTGGGCCTGCAGAACTCAGCTAGTTCCTCTCCTCTTAGCTCGGCACCTCATGCCACCATTAGCCCCTCAGAGAAGAAATATCTGAGACACCACATTATTTGCCTAAGGTCACACAGCTACAAAGAGGTGGAACTAAGTAAGATTCAGGCTATGACAATCTGAACTCGAGAACCCAGCTTCTAACCACTTACTCGTCTGGAGAAGCCTAAGCTGGAGATAAATATTTGGGAGTCTCAGCGTATGAATGCTTTTTGTAAAACTCTAAAACCCGTTGAGATCCTTAAGGGTGTGAACACAGAAGAAAGGAGGCCTGACCCCTGGGGAACTCCCACATATATAAGTTGGTGACAGGAGGAGGAACCTGCAAGGGAGACTGAAAAGTTGTGGACATAGAGGTTGAGGAGACCCAGGTGAATATGGTTTCCTAAAGCCAAGAGAAAAAGGTGTTCCAAAGAGAACAGAGTGACCAGCCAGATGCCATTGCTGGGTCCTGTGTGGACATTACAGTTATTTCGTTCATTCCTTTTGAGCAGTGGTAGGAAGTAGAGTGGGGGCACAGTCACACCTTCCAGATGAATCTAGAAGAGTAATAAAAGGACACAGATTAATTTACATATTGAATTGCTGCATTAAACACTCACTAAATCACCATCCTACATAATTAAGAAGATGCAGGAAAATAATGGGAAGAAAAAAAAATCAGCCCCAGCCCTGAGTGAATCCTTCTGGAATGCCGCAAGCTACCCCCACATTCACTGCTGTTAACATTTTGGTATATTTCCTTCTGTTTTTGCAGCTGTGATTTTTTTTTTTTTTTTTTTACATACAACTGTGATTATGTAGAATACATGAAATCACATATATTGGTTTATTCTTTTAGGGGTACCTAGGTGGCTCAGTGGGTTAAAAGCCTCTGCCTTCGGCTCAGGTCATGATCTCAGGGTCCTGGGATCGTGCCCCACATCAGGCTCTCTGCTCAGTGGGGAGCCTGCTTCCTTCCTCCTCTCTCTCTCTCTGCCTGCCTCTCTGCCTACTTGTGATTTCTGTCAAATAAATAAAGTCTAAAAAAAACCCCAATTTTTAGTATAAAAGCAGTACATGTTCCTCTTAAAACATTTGAAAAAAAAAAAGAGTAAAGAAAATTTTAAAAATCAGAGTAGAAGGTATAAAAGGCCTCTACAGTCTGAGTATGTATGCATTAACATTGTGGTATCAGATGTGTAGTTACATTTAGTCTGCATGACTTATCCATGGACCTTTCTTCCTGCCTGCCAACCTACTTATCCAAGAGGTAGTCTAGGGACAGGTTTTTCTCTGCGGAGATGGGGATGACATGAAAATCTAGCCTCAGGCCCCAACCTCAGATATTCTGATATGTAGTGGGTCTCCGTAGGTGGTCATAAAACTACCCTCTAAGAACATCCCTCAGCATTAGGCTGGGTCTAAGGAGAAGGTGATACAAAGTCCCAGAACCAATTGGGATTTTAATTAGTTTTTAGAGGAGCTATTAAAAAATCTATAACCTAAGTTTTAGGAAAATTTAGATGTGGGTTGTTTTGGAAAACACTTATTCAAACATTTAGAGTGGCTTTCTAGTACAAAACTATGTAGACTGTTAGAATCAGAAAGAATCCTGAATATAATTGAATTAAATTTTTACCGACAAAGAGGCTGAATCCCAGAGAGCCAGTAACCTCTCAGTCCTGACACTATCTAGTTTATCAGCAGCAAAGTTAAGGATCAGACCCAGTTCTCTGAATCCCAGAATCATCCTGAAACTTGTTGGTAAAATCTATGGCAATAACTTTTCTGTGCAAGCTGTATTTCATCCTGGGAGACGACATAGTCATAAGCCTCCTGCAGTGAGAGGTGTGTCTCTTAACAGAGCTAGATTTAGAATCCTTATGGCAAGGCTTTGTGGGAGTAAAGAGAACCCTAAAATTTGGAGTCCACAGGCTTTCATGCAAGTCTCAGTTTTTCCACTTCCTCTGTGACTGTAAGCAAATCACATAACCATTCTGAGCCTTTTTTCCACCTGAAATACAGGTATAGTATACATCTTTCTACCTGGCATAGTATTTTGAGGATGCAAAAGCACTGTGAAAATTAAAGTATTATGCAAATATAGGGGCTTGGTATTTTTATTAAGATGTCATAAGGAACTAGGTTCACAAAGAACTAGTTTCTGTATCCTACAAAGACATAATTGCCTTCAGAGCAAGATCCATGTGTGTTTCATTCTTCTGTTTCCTTATAATAAGTGCAGAATAAATATTTGCTAAATCATGGAGAGCTTTTATCACCTTTAGCAAAATGGAATGCTCATGATAATTCTCTATGTGAGTGATGGTGTAATAGGTACTGTGAAACCTGCCATGTTTATGTGGATGCCTTCCCAGGACTTTTAAGTTAAAAATAGGAGGGTAATCTTGTCTGATATTGCCTGTGAAGTGTGTCCTCTGCATGGTAAAAGAAGTAACAAAAGTTGCCTTGAGACTGGAACAACATGCTGTTCTCATCAGACAGCATTTTAAGGCATGATATTTATATGTGAGAACAATAGACATTTTCCCTCTTTGTAGCCTTGTCTCAGTACACAATGCAATTTACTATAATGTCTTTGTGTTTTGTCCACATTCACCATTGGATCTTTTATGGTATCCTTGTTTTAAATGTGGAAAACTAGGTAGGGTGACATATAGTAAAATGACTAACATATGGCATTCATTCCTCATTCTGTTGATATTTCTGATTTGTTAGGTTGAACTTAGGAATTACAACTTGAAATTGCTCTGGCCTATTTATTACTTTTAGTGAAAGACAATGATGGAATAGAAGTAAAACACTCGTTTTTGGATTCATTAGCAATGTATACACAAGCTAAATGAAGTCAGCACCAAAGAATGTTGAAACTTGGGGGGCAGCTCTAGAAATAATCTAACCCCAAAGTCCTCATTTTATAACCCAAGAGACTTCACTGACTTGCCCACTATCCCAGAGACTTAGGAAGTAAGCAGCAGATCTTAAAACCTGTAGGTAGATTGGTTTTTGGTCTATAAAACATACACATTATTCTGGACGGTGTTAAGCAGGTTCATGTGACACCGTCAACTGCTTGAGGACATCTGCTTTCAGGATGAAGTCTAAAGACCAAACTATTTTTAGAGCAGTAAACTACATTCCAAGGTTTAATGCCACACACAAAGAATGTTCAGAATATACTTATTCACAAGTTGTATCTCCTTGAAAGACAGCTCTTGAAAGCAGTGGGCAGGGAACTTCTGGGAAAAGATGGGGGGGGGGGTGTCTCCTGACTCACTCATTAAGGGGGAGAAATGCCCATAATAAAAACAAAGCAATAAAAGCCAACCAGACACACTTCCCCTGCCCTTCTCCCTGGAATCGGTCATTTAAGGTCTATCACATTTGTGCCAATAAAAGAAAGCACAGAATGACTATTATCACATCAGGTAAGAATGTCCTTATGTAAGGACATAAAATATGTTCAGCCAACAGAGCCACCTCACAGTACCAAATTTCCATGCCCTAAGTAGCACAGTGATAAATACAGAAGACAAACCTAGCCTGTAGCTAAATGGGTCTTTATCCTATGAAATAGATACATTATTCCATAGTATATTAAGAAAATTCATGTGACACTGTTAGTGGATGGAAAAATATGTGACCAAGAACTCAGCAATTTGAAAATAAGGCAGAATTAACAGGAGAAAGGAGAATGGTAGGGAAAAAGAATATCTGTCTCTTTAAGCCTGCCTGATAATGGAAGATTGAGCAGGAGGCCCTGATGTCCTGCTTTCCAGAAGGGAAAATGCTCATGCAAACAAGGTTGCTCTAGTGCTTTCCATATTCCTCCTCATGCTGACTTCATTAAAATTTTATTAATGTAGCCTGATGTAAGAGACACACAAGGCACACAGCCCTCATTTGACCACCATTTAGGTAGCTGATGTCTGCATCGATCTCTTTCTACAGGAGGAGATGTGTGTTGACATGTGATGCTGGTGTCAGTGAATGAACAGAATCTGTTGGGTCATACTGTGTCAGTCTTGGGAAATACGCAGGCTTTTATTTTCAGACTTTTTTTTAAAGGTCCACCACTTCAATATCATTTTGACTGTTTCATTTACATAAATATCATTACAAATGTATAACATAAACTACAATCAAAAACTAAAATATAAAATTAAGAAATATAGGGGTGCCTGGATTGCTCAGTGGGTTAAACCTCTGCCTTCGGCTCAGGTCATGATCTCAGGATCAACTCTCACATTGGGCTTTCTGCTCAGCGGGGAGCCTGCTTCTCCCTCTCTCTACCTGCCTCTCTGCCTACTTGTGATCTCAGTCTGTCAAATAAATAATAAATAAAATCTTTTTTAAAAATTTAAGAAATATAAGATAGCTAATTTGTGGTTTGCTTCTTTCGTTTCCCAACCCTCATTAAAAAAAAAAAAAAGTCCTTTATTTGTTTACCAATATACTGAACCCCTCTACCATATGCCAGACTATTCTTTTAGGAATGGAGGAAAAAGCAATGAATAAACCAATAAACTCCCTGCCCCCATGGAGTTTATGTCCCTGTGGGGGAGACAAGCAGTGAATAAGATAAAGGAGTAAAATAAATGGCTGGTTAGATAGCAGTTAAGGACAAAGGAACCCTTGAAGCAGAGAGGTAGTGAGATTCAGGACCAGTGGCCAGTGTAAATCTTCCTGAATAGGTGAATTTGGAGTACAGATCTGGCAGGGTTGAACAAGGGAGCCACAGGGACACTGGGTGGAAGAGCTTTCCAGGCAGTGAGAATAGCATCTATAATGGCCTTCAGGCTGGGGTGTGCTGTGTGGTGGTGTAACAGCAAGGAGGCAAGTGGAGAGAAAGGACCGAAGTGGGGAGAGCAGGAGTAGTTCAGCTCAGAGAACTAATGGAGATGAGAACATATGGGGTGTTGTTGGATTTTACTCTATTACTTTAAGATCTGTATCTGTTATGCACTGGTCCTATTATAGACTGAAGTGTGTTCCCACCCCCACCGCCCAAATTCATATCTTGAAGCCTTAACAGGGAATGTGGCTATGTTAGGAGGCAGGGCCTTTAATGAGGTGATTAAGGTAAGTGAACCTAACGGTGGGGCCCTAATTCAGTAGGATTTGTGTCCTTATCAGTAGAGGAAGAGACACTAAGGATGCACAGATAGAGAAGAGACCACCTGTAAGCCAAGGAGAGGGGCCTCAGAAAAACCAAACCTACTGATAATCTTCATCTGTGAGAAAATAAACTGATGTTGTTCAAGCCACCCAGCCTGAGATATTTTGTTAGGGAAGCCTTAGCAGACTCATACACTATCTTAACATCTAGTTCACCTGTTTGCTCAAGTTCAATCTGACTATTTAGCAGAAAGTTCTTTTATCAAGGTGAACTAGGTGAAAGAACTTTCTGCTAAATAGTCAGATTGAACTTGAGCAAACTCGAGCAAACTTTACCATTTTAACTGGCTGCAACACTTATTTTATAAATGTCAGTCCAGAAGGAGCCAGTTCATTCTATAAGGTTCTGTATTTGAGTTAAAGAAGATGTGTACTGGGACGCCTGGGTGGCTCAGTGGGTTAAAGCCTCTGCCTTCAGCTCAGGTCATGATCCCAGGGTCCTGGGATCAAGTCCCGCATCGGGCTCTCTGCTTGGTGGGGAGCCTGCTTCCTCCTCTCTCTCTCTCTGCTTGCCTCTCTGCCTACTTGTGATCTCTGTCTGTCAAATAAATAAATAAAATCTTTAAAAAAAAAATGTGTACTGATAAGTCATACAGAGCAGAGCTAACAAGCCAGTCCAGCCAGATAAGCAGTTTTCTTTTGCACTGGCAGTTTGGAAGTAGCTCTTATATTTCTTTTTTTTCTGTCTCTCTTTTTTAAATAAGTAAAAGAATTGGCCTTTAGCTGATATGAATGAAGAAGTAAAATGCTGTGCCTTCTCTTTCTCTCCCTACCCCCCCCAACCATGTTCCCTCTTCTTAGCACCACAAAAATGATGAGGGGTGATGATTGGGTGCTTTTGGAGGTTTATTATTTGTACCTCCAAAAGACTGTGGAAAAATCAAATACTTATCCTCCTTTCATATATAAACTTTGTTTTTTGGAATACCAAAAAGTTGATGAGAGAAAGTTCTTCATAGTAGAATTTCAGCTCTTAATATAGTGAGAATGACAGGAAACCACCCTTTGGGAAATCCCTCATGAAATAAGGGGTCTAAGCAATGATTATCAGTGGCCACTAAAACCACTGGGCAAAGGTTGATGGAATTTCCTATGGAAGGATCAGGCTGCCACCCCCTGAACCCAGTGGATCAAATCCACAGAAAGAGGATCACGAGATATTGGGAGCCTTCTGAACACATGCTGCAGGAAGAACACAGCCCCACCTGTAGAAAATTCTTGCCAAAGATGTACTTTAAGAAGGTAGCTACTACTTTACCCCAGTGAAGGAATCAAAGGTTGCCAAATTTTTCAAGAGAAGCTAGGAATCGAGATGCTTTTATATAACTTCTCCATTTAAAAATATTTTCTTTTTTTAACAGTTGGAAAACTGTGTGGGTCAAACCAAATAAACCTGGCAGCTCTCCCTTACTAAAGTCCAGCATGTCATTTTTGTGTCCCTCTGCCCTCCTGTTCTTCTTGTCTTCCGGTGCCAGGGCCTCTGGAATGTCTTCCTCAATTCTTTGATCTGCATCTATTTTCTCACTCCTGATTTCCTATGATACTTGTGGCTCAGTATCTGTGATATTGTGATTTATCATAAGAAATGTATTTTTGATCTTCCTTCATGGTTCCTGACTCACAGCTCTCAAAACCCTTGAACATCACAAGCAGTAAGAGCAGTGGGATCATATTTTATTATAATATTTGGTCTTCTGTCCTCAGTTCCTAAATTTGAGTTACATCCATAAAGGTGAAATGGGTGTCTCATTATTCATGACAAGGCCCTTTCAGCCACACCTGAGCTTATGTTAACGAGGTGACTTTTGGAAAACCCCAGGGTAACCTAAAAATGGGGGTTGGTTGCTAGGGGAGGCAACCATGTGGTTAAGATTTGGAACTTCAGCCCAATTCCCCAATGTCCAGGGAGAGGTGAGGGACTGAAGATTGGGTCACCAATAGCCAGTGATTTTAGTCAGTCATCCTATGTAATAAAGCCTCCAGAACAACCCAGTGGGGTAAAGATGGTGAACATGTGGAGGTGCCAGGACAATGGCATGTCTGGGAAAGGCACGGAAACTCTGAGCTTCTTCCCAGCTACCTTGCTCTAGGCATCTCTTCCATCTGGCTGCTCCTGAATTATATACTTTTACAATAAACCAGTAATTTAGTGAGTAAACTGTTTTATTGAGTTCTGTGAGCCACTCTAACAAATTAGCAAACTTGAGAGAGGTCATGGGAACTTGCCATTTATTGTGGGTATGTCCACCAACGTCGACTTGTGATTGGTGTCTGGACTGGGAAGGAGCAGCAGTCTTGTGGGACCGAGCCCTGAACTTATGGATCTGACATTATCACCTGGTAGACAGTGTCAGCACTGAGTTCAGCTGTAGGGCCCCTGATCAGTATTGGCAGAATAGAGTTAATTGCTTGGTGGTGTTAGAAAACACACTTTGGAGTACTCTACCCTTATAGGACATGGTTATGTGCTTTTGTTAATAGTTTTCTAATCATTTTATGTGGTTGTACTTGTCTTCCCTACAGTCCCTCATGTTCTTAGAAGGCATTTTGTCAGTATTCTGCCATTTGCTTTTCTCTGTAGCACCCAAATATGTTCACTGTTTTTGAAACTTAGAAAATGAGTTATATAGCAAGCAGATATACACAAATGCTAGCAGTTACTAAATACTCAGCAATTGTTAATTATTTTATCTGTAGCAGCAAAATAGCACCATCAAAAATACTGATCTAAAAATGTCCGTTTTCTTGAAACTTACCTGTTAGCATGCAGCTAATATTTTTTTAAAATACCACATTGTATTTTTGGAGACTATCTAACTTTTAAAATAGAATTTTCCAATTCTTTGATATCCAATAATCTACAAAAGAGATTGTGCTGTATGATGTTTTATTCTATGGTTTTGTGTTTGTTTAAATAATGATAATCTTACATTAATTGACACATTTGATTGCATGCACTATCTCATGTCATCCTTATCAATCTGATCATAAATGCTATTATTATATTCATTTTAAAGGTAGGGCCCTAGGAAGTTACGTAGCCAACAGAGGTTACACAGCTAGAAAGCACAGAGGCCTGTATTGAACCATTACTGGTTCAAGATAGCACTAGCTGCTCTAAGAAGGAAACTCCAAAATGTGTAGTTGCTCAAATGTGGTAAGAAGTGTGTTTCTAATTCCCATAAAATCCAAATTGGGGCTTGTGATTAGCAACAGGTTCTCCTCCAGGCTGTGAATCAGAGTCCGAGGCTCCTTTACAGCACATGAGCCTCAAGGTCGTCAAAGAGAGAGCATGGAGAATGGTGCATAAGAAGATTTTCTGCTAGGGCTGGTAATGGCACAGAGTACTCTAGTCCACTGGCCCAATTCAGTCACATAGCCACACCTACCTGAAAGGCAGCTGAGAAATGTAGTCCCTCAGTGTGTCCAGGAAGAAGAGGAAATGCCCCAGCACCCAAGATGCTCTGAATGTGTAACCCATGCACATAACCGTTGTGATAAACTGTGTCGTAGATTAACTTTAGAATTAGACATGATATGTTATATATTACATGTACTTTGAAAGGTTCTGGTGGATGAAAACACACCTCCTATGTGTTTTGAAATATTGTTTCTTAAGTCTCTCTACGTGGAATGTTTTCTCAATGTCATTTGTTCTATTTGTAAATGCCTGTATTGCTTTGACAGTACTATCTTGCTTCAAGCTCTATTTTTAAAAAACAGAAAACCAAACCCTCAGAATTATGAAACCAATGAATAAAATATTTCCAAGTTCTTTTTTTGGACCATGTCTGTCCAGATTTTATTTTCCTGACCCCACCAAAGGAGGATAATAATTTGTTTAAGAGACTCTTCCCTCTTCCCTTGACTCTTGTGGCAGATCTCAACAATTCTCCTAAGAGTGGAAAAGATGGATTAAAATATAACCACTAAATAAAGGCTTTGAGACTTTTAAAATTAAATCGTGTGCTTCAGGCTTTCTTGGAAACCACAAAAGAACAGTCACTAAGGTGGTCTTAAGAGATTTAAAGACATGAATATGAATGATAGGAAGTCTCAGCTACTACTTAGATTGTGATTAGTACATCAAGGGATTATATCATTTCTGTGATATTTTGTGTTTAACTTTCTCTTTTTAAAATCTTAGACTAAATTTGTTATTATATAATGTACTTGATTTTATAACAAGATATAGGCCTACGAATATTGGCTTTGAGTTAGTTTAATTTGTAAGTGGATAATTCTTCAAGGAATATTAACTTCAAGGATCTTTGTGTGTCGGTCAGGGAATTCACAAGAAAGCAGAGAATTTTATGTGTAAGGCAGTGAGTTCCACTGGTGTGGAGCTGTTAACATCTGAGAACTCTAGAGCTCCATCTCTGTTCTAAACACAACAACTTGGAAAATGGAAAAGTTTGTCTATACTTTAAAAAAAATGTCTATTTAAAAGAATTTGCTATGCCAAACTAGTTTGACTTTTTAATCAAACTAGTTGGTTATACTAGTTAACACACTTGAGATTCTTTATGCATTTATAGCCCCTTGAGGGTGTGTTTTAGTCATTTCACTCAGCATTTCCAGAGTGTGCCTTCTGGGTCAAGCACTTTGACAAGTGCAAAAAATACAGAGTCCTGTGTAAGACCAGTTCCTGCCTCCTACTGACTTTCACTTACAGAGGCTACAAATTCAAAGCAGACCAAGACCAAGACAGTTACATAACAGGACAAGAAGTGCTCAGCTGGGTGCCAGAAGAGCTTCTAGAATGGGTTGGGGATCCTGTCAAGGAAGTCTTTACTTGAGAAAGAACCAGACAAGGACATGGAATCATGGTTAGAGAGGTATGTGAGTGGGGCATGCAACAAGAAGTAGAGGAAAACAACCCAAAATGAATTCATTACTGCTATGTCATGTTGATTTTTATGTGCTATTTATCATTAGTTATAAATTTTCCTAAAAGTACACTTGCATTTAAATGGTTTTAAGACACCTTGTTAAGTTCTTAATGCTTATAGGGTACCCAAGAGTCTACACAGTCCTTAGACAATGTAAAATACTTTATTGCACTTTTCAGTGCTGACACATAAGTTCATTGTAGAAAATGGTCTCTTTTTAGCTACAAGAGGAATTCCAGTCCACATGTCAAAAGAACATTTCAAGATGAATACTTGTATAAAATATTCTCTTAAACAGCTCCCACTGTTTATAATGTGATTTGATGCTCCTTGACACACGGAAAGCTTCAAATACATTCTGGATCAAATGTTTTCAGACCAAGGGCACTTATTTACTGATGAGTCAGAAGATCATATGGATGGGTGAAACTGGGGAAGTACTGTCGTTCGGACGGATGGTCAACCGTTTTATTACTTTCAACACCAAGATTACCCGAATGGGTTTTGTAATTGCAAAATCCCTTTTGACTAGATGATGATTTGGGAAAGAGGTAATCCTGAGAAGTTAATCTTAACTAGTTTGTCTAGTTGAGCATTTCTGTCTTACATAAATAGCAAATTTTATACAAATCTCAGTGCATTTTCGAAGTATTTTGTCCATATGACTGTTAACAGCTATCTCAAGACCTCTGTCATCTTTTTTTTTAATTTTTTATTTTTTATAAACATAAATTTTTATACCCAGGGGTACAGGTCTGTGAATCACCAGGTTTACACACTTCACAGCACTCACCAAAGCACATACACTCCCCAATGTCCATAATCCCACCCCCTTCTCCCAAACCCCCTCCCCCCAGCAACCCTCAGTTTGTTTTGTGAGATTAAGAGTCACTTAAGGTTTGTCTCCCTCCCATTCCCATCTTGTTTCATTTATTCTTCTCCTACCCACTTAAGCCCCCATGTTGCATCACCACTTCCTCATATCAGGGAGATCATATGATAGTTGTCTTTCTCTGCTTGACTTATTTCGCTAAGCATGATACGCTCTAGTTCCATCCATGTTGTCGCAAATGGCAAGATTTCATTTCTTTTGATGGCTGCATAGTATTCCATTGTGTATATATACCACATCTTCTTGATCCATTCATCTGTTGATGGACAACCTCTGTCATCTTTTGCAATCCTTTTTCTTTTCCTTCCTAACTCTCCTTGATGCTTTGTAGTTTAGCTTGGTTTATTTAAATGTTCTTCTATCATAAACCTGGAGAAGGGAGTGTCAGAGATAAGTTTGAATTGGCCATCTGTGTTTTTGTAAATCTCAAGGGATTGCTATTAAGGCATAGGGCAAGAATTTCTTCCTTTTAGCTCTGGTCTTTTCCTTGGTCAGCAGGAAATCTGTTGCCTTAAGACCAACCTCCCGCCGGTCAAGTAGCAGGCCATCTGCTTGGACATATGTTCACTCTTTGATCTTTAAACAATTAATTTATTCTCTGATGCCTGGACCACCAGGCCTGCCAGCAGGTCCCACTGGACTCTCCCTGTATCTCTGGGAAACATGAAGACAGATTTCCCTGTGAGCTTTTCTCTTAGGGGACAGATATTTTAACAGACCTGATTGGACAATGCCAACCTATTTGTGAACAGAACCTGATGGTGTTAATGTTTCTTCTATGGGGATCTGCCTTGTAGATTCATTCCCAGCTAGCCTTTTTTCTTAATATTATCATATGGAGTATTATTCTCCACTGGGTAGGAAATTGTCATTTCTGCTTTATTCTTTTTTCTTTGTTATTATTATTATGGTAAAATATGCATAATGAAATTTACCATGTTAACCATTTTTGAATGCAGAGTTCAGTGGCATTTAGTACATTCATATTGTTATGTAACCATCACCACCATCCATCTCCAGAACTTTTTCATCTTCTCAGACTGAAAATTTATACCCACTAAACGGTACTGTCCATTCCCTCTCCCCCAGCGCCTGGCAGCCACCATCTTATTTCCTGTCTCTATGAACTTAACTAATAGATACCTCATGTAAGTGGAACCCTACAATATTTGTTCTTTTGTATTTGGCTTATTTCACTTAGCACAATATCTTCAAAGTTCATTCATGTTGTAGCATATATCAGAGTTTCCTTCATTTTTAGGGTCAAATAATATTCCAAATAATATTACATCAAATTTTGTTTATGAACTCTTGGGTTGTTTCCACCTTTTGGCTATTGAGTCCTTGCTTTCACTTGTTTGGGGTATATATCCATAAGTGGAATTATTGGATCATATGGTAACTTTATGTTTACTTCTTTGGGGAACTCCCATCCTGTTTTCCACCAGGGTTTTGCCTCATTCTTGATCCCTGTCATAGCTGCATGACTCTCTTCATGACCAAAGAGGATGAGATTAGGGATGAAATTGACTGAGGGACTTCTACTCTTTCAGGGATTTTTTTGTCTTTTTAGAAGAATTAAAAAAAAAAAAAAAAACTGATGAATGATACCTGGGGGAAAAATTCTCTTTTGCCTCATGTTAAGGAATTCCTGGAAGAATAACGGCTCCATCAACATTGAGCTCTGGGAATTGTGAGAATTGAGATTCTTGTGCCTGATGTGACAAAGACTGCTGGGTAGTGGAATTAAACAATGCACTCTGTTCTAACTCCTGCTAGGTTAATGATGTATCACAAGAAACAAAAGAGCCACAAGCTTTTCTACTGTGGACTCCTCAGGTGCAATATTTCCATATGGTGAGATCCAAGTTTGGCCCTCGATGCAATAATGAGCCCAGATTCTGGGACACCATTCCCAAAAGCACGAGCCTTGTGAGAGAACTCACTGATACTTGTATCCCAGGAGATACCACAGAGACTGCCTCACCTAGCTTGCTACCTGAGGCAACAGACCTCACCCTGGTAGGTTATAGGTTGCTTCCTGCCTTGCACATGGAAAAACTCAGTGCCCAGAAAATGTTTGCTATTCTCTAGAACTTTCCAAATTCTTGACTTATGTCAGCTCCTCTAACAGGACTTGGGGATTGAGGTTCAAGAATACTGTCTACCCTCAAACTACAAATCAGTTAGAGCTTAGCTGTCATTCCATCTAAAACATAGGCTCGTTTCATATTTGGTTGCATGAGAGGACGTCATTCCCACTCTAGGCTTGTCCACTTTGCTAGCTGCCTCTAATGGCCTTGCCCTGGGCTCGAACTCACTTTTGTTTAGTCCTTAGGAAAAGCTTGTTTAGAGAGCAGAATTAGAGAGGATTAGCTAAGGGATATGCAGTCCTTCTGTTCTTCTTAGAAGCTCCCGGCATTTATCTATCCCTGGATTAAGCCAGATCATCAAAAATAGGAATTCCTGGCTGACGTTGTCCTGACCCCTTATGGAACAGCTTTTACTGTTTTCTATCAGAGCCAGCATCCTTTGAGTAAAGCTAACACTCAACCCTACAAAACTCCTTGTTATACAACTGATGTCTTCACTCACCCACTAACTGTGGTACCTTCTGTGTATACAGCCCCGTAAGAGAAATAGTTCCCAGGCCTTGTACCAGGAATAGTTATTCCCTTGAGCAGTTGGTTTATTGTGATTCTGGACACACATGAACCACCGCTCTGGTTATGGAATGAGGAAGCTGAGAGATGGGGCAACAGGCTGCTTCCAGCATGGACAGAAGTCAGGTGAGAGTTTGTGTGTTAATCTCATGCCTGTCTTTACCTTATTTTGTAAGCTCCTATTTTTCTTTCAGTCTCATTGCCTCACTTTTGAGGTTGTTGAATTATTGGAATTTTTGCAAGTTATTCCGATCCCTTAGAGAGTAAAACATAAATGTGAATCAGGTATTCTCAGTTGCTTTGGAAGACAAAATGTATATTATTGCTTTTCAGAGAACTAGAATATGTTCAATAAAATTGACCTTAAAACCATTAACTACTGTTCTGAATATGACGAAAATGTAAGTTCTGTGCCCTCAGACGCCTTTGCTATCTTGTTCATTCTGTACTTGCCATTGCTAGTGCCATGCTTAACAGGTAGTAGATGCTCACTAAACATCCTCTGCAAGATTTGACCAAACAGGATCTCTCTGCACTGAACAGTTACCAGCGTCACGGTCTGGAGATTCTGAGATGCAAAGAGAGTCTGTGGCATTCTAGTACTTCCTCTGTCCTCGTCACTTATGGGAGGACACAGTTGGCCCTTCTAATGCTCTCCTGTCTCCCTCTCTGCAGACTCACATTTCAAGACTCCCTCCTGGTGCAGTGGCCGGACAGTCCGTGGCAATCGAAGGTGGGGTTTGCCGCCTGGAGAACCCAATGAACTGACCCTTCAGGCCGAGCGTGAAGCGTCCGAGAGACATTTCAGAGCCTGAGCATTTCAGGGCTTTTTAACTGAAGTTGGATGTTTTATCTTCGCCATTTTATAATCCCTCTTGCATCCTCGTGCACCGCTCACGACACTAGTGCTGCTGTAGTTAGCGCTTAGTGACCTGCGGACCTGAGTGTGTGTGTGTGCGTGTGCGTGTGTGCAGTGTGTGCGCTTGCTTCTCCCTCGATGAAATACAAACTCCTTATCGTGTAACCCAAGACCGGGAATGATTAAATCACCTTTACAAAACGTGTGCTTTACTGTTTACAAGTAAAACCTAACGTTGCAAAGGAAATGTTTTTGATTTCATACAGAGGTACCAGCTGTCGTTGGTGTAATGTGTCTGAGCTGAAGAGTAAATCTCCTTGTTTAAATGAGTTGACAGTGGTAGTGCTCCATTTAATAACAGTACTAAGTGATAAAGTGTTTTTATTTGTTAACCAGTTTAAGTGGATCCTGTGCTAACTTAAACTGTTATTCTCATCCCCCATATGGGGCATTTTTCTTTAACAAAGAATGGTTTCAGTGAAACAATCTAGCAGAGAATTAAGGTCAGAACCTTTTTAAATAATAGTCTTATTGATAAAGTTTGTACTTCTTTCCTCAAGCTTTTCTAAGCTTAAATACTGCATATCTTCGAGCTATATGTACTATATTATGAGAGAATATGTAAAGAGAACATACAGGAATGCACAGTCCTTAATTTGTGTATAATGGAATGTTATTTACAATGTAACACTGTAAATAAGAAAGCAAAATTTATGGGAAAATTCAATATTATCTTTGTTTCTTGTTTAAATATATTTTTAAGATAAAGGCACAAAAATAAAAGAAGTGTATTACTGAGTGTAGTGTGTGATTAGTGTGTGATTCCTCCTCAGACTAATAAATTATCTTTTGAATTGTAGATTGGAGAGCCATTTTTAATTTTATTTGTAAAAAGTTACTTCTTGCAGAATTCATACCTTTATTTATTTATTTTTTTGCTATGGTTCTGATAGTTCAAAACCAGTCTTTATGCAAGTTAGGCTGGACACTAACAAGATGAAAGTTGAGCTTCGTTCATGATTGAGTGGTCAGTATCAAGATTCTAAAGTTTTTATTGCAGGTTGATTAAAAAAAATAAAGGGGAGGAATAAGAACTCTCTGCTTTGGAAAATTGTAGTGGCCGCTGAAAACCCAAGGGTTTCAGTTGATAAATTGTTTCTAAATGTTATATTTAGTGATTTTGGAGCCACATAAGGAAACCAAGACTTTTCTTTTAATTTTGTGTAAGAAGTAGCTATCAAGAAGATACTAAAGATAGCCTCCCTCAGGGAGAGGAAGTTCCCTGCACCATATAATCATGGCCCTGGGCGGTAACTGATAAAGCCCCAGATGAAATTATACCCTCGACATCGATGTATGGCCAAATTATAAAGGAAAGACAACCAAAATGGAGTGGGTGTAAATATGAATGATTTGGGAGTTGCTGATTTATATTCCTTGTACAGGCAATTACATTGGTCTCGCTGTGTTCTTGTAGACAGGTTGGTGCCGTGGTATCTGTTTCTCATTCTTAATGAGGCTGAGAACTTAGTAAGCAATGGGCTGGCTGGTGGGGAGCCTTTGGCTTCAAAAGCTTTCAAAAAGACCTGTTACCTGTTGGCAGGGTTTTTTGAGGAACTGGACTGGATCACATAAAACTATCAGGACACTTTGGAGTCTGAAAATCATCTGACCTACTTCACCAGGAATGCCATTTCTTTTCATCTTCTTTTGACTTTATTCTACTCATATTTAAAAGTTTGGGCTTGTTCAAGACCCCTTTTATGGAGAGTTTAAAAACTGGTCAGTGTAAAAGAGCTTTATTCTCCAATTCCCTTTTTTTTTTTTTTTTTAATTTAAGGAATAGTGTCAAACCAGGAGTCAAAAAAAAAAAAAAAAAGTGATAGAATCATGGAGGCAAAAAACATAAAGGGTGATGTAAATTCCTTACTGATCAGTTCAGATATTAAAGAGCAGAATCGATCCAGAGGATAATCTACCTCATTTCACACAAGAGTAGAAAGGGTTGAAAGATAAGAAAGTAATCTCTTTCCCTAGTCTGCCTTCTATCATCAAAATGCTGAAGCAGTATTTTAACATGGATGATCTTTACTATAGGCCTATTTTCTGCTTCTCTTTAAGCCCTGATGGTTGGATGCTTGGTTCTCTTGAGTATAAGTAAACCTGGTCTGGATTCCTCAAGGCTAACCCTGTGATCCTGCTCTGGGTTTGGCAACGGGAGTTTTCTGGAAGTGGCCAGGAAATGGAGGGCATGTGCTCTACCTGCAGGAAGCCGCAGCACCTGTGCTGAGTGCCGAGGCCTGAAGGCCTTGCCTGGGCCCAACCTCCCCGCTTGTCAGCTCTGCCTGTTTTGTCTGCCTCCTGTGTGTCTGACGAGGGCAGGCCCTTCCTCCTCTTTTCCTTGCTGCTTTGAATTGTGAAGTTGAAGTCTGACAGCAATGTCTGTTAGAATTGTGGACAAAGTATGTATAAAAGTCCTAAATGCTAGTCTGTGGCACTTGTCTATGAGCAAAATAGATAACTTTTAGCTCATAGCTGTGGGGACCTCTCTTTGGCTGCTCAAAAGTCTTTTTTGCCGAATTGCTCACTGTGTCCCATGTTTGAGAGTGATGATGGTACATTGTTCACCTGCAAATAAGTGCGGTCATTATTCTGTTCTGAAGCATAGGTAAGAGCGGGGAGGGAGGAAAGGACATTGTGAAGGAGGGAACATTTAGAAAAGTCCTGAAATTATTCTTGAATCTTGAGATTGTATTAAATTATTGTGGAATTTTTAAAAAACAATCTGGAGCACTGGGTGTTAATACTCAAACAATTATGGAATACTACATCAAAAACTAAATGATGCACTGTATGGTGACTAACATAATAAAAAAAAAGAAAAGAAATTTAAAAATCTGGTCATTGTTTTAAAAGCAATTCATGCTCACTACAAAAAATCAGAAAATAAATAAGGAAAGCAAAACAACAACAACAACAACTACAAACAAACAAACAAAAAACAACCCAGAAAAACCAGCCCAACAAAAATGAACTCATAACCCCACTTCCCTAGAGACAATATTTAGTAACACTTTATCTTGTATCCCTAGACTTTTTGTGCATGAATTTTCTATGTTTTTAACACCAAAATGGGTTTACATAACCTGCTGTTTTCACTTAAGTCTATCCTAGAAGGATGTCCAGACTTATAAGAATTACTTCATTTATTATTGGTTTGGCTACTGCTGTTCAGTACATATATTAGTGTACTGAACAGTTCAGTACATATATCCTTAGTGTTCTATAGAAACCTATCCCAGGACTAACCGTATAGTCAGCTTCTGTTTTCTTCGGCCACAGGTCCGCACCGTGCCAAGGTCTGATTTGCCAATGAAAGCCCGCCGAGCAGGGGTCCTAGAGCAGACCACTGTCATTGCCCATTGATCCTCCAGTTCAGAGTGCCTCAGAAAACATTCAGTGGCTAACATCTGCACCTCTGTGTCTGAGGACTTGTTCTGGAACTATAGAAGCCTGCACTGTCCCTGCACACAGCAGACCAGAAATGCCCAGGAATCAGCAGCCCCAGAAGCAGCTCTCAACCACTGATGAGCAGGAGTTGTATTAATATGCTCACTCCCTAGCTTTGTGGGTGGTATAAGTCTGGGGTATGTGTTTTACCCTGTTTTTGAGAGATTTCCCACAGAAATTAAGCTTCAGTTCCCCTCTGTGGTAGTTGACTTATTAATACACCTCATGTTGACCTTCTTCCCTTCCCTGTATCCTTTTTGTTCCCCTATTTGTGTGTCCTGGGGTCATCTCCCAGACAAACTGTCACTTGCCACCTTGTCACAGGGTTGCTTCTTGAGGACTTGAAGCTAAGAAACATTCCATTCTCCTTGGCCAAAAGGCCTTGATGGGCCTTTATACCCTCTTCTGCTGAGAGGGTGGACTCACCTGTCTGCTTGGGCCCGGTTTGGGAAGCAGATGTGTTTCTGATGAACCATCTTCATCCCTCATATCTGACTGAACATTCTCCAAGTGATAAGACTGGATGTGGCACAGAAGCGGAAGGAAGTCCACAGGTTGGTCAGTGATGCCAGACACCGGACAGCTGGAGACAGGTGCATGCTTTTAAGGGGGTGGGGAAAAATCAAGCTGAAGAGCAGCAGTCCATCAAGGATTGAGGGACTTCAGGGAAGGAATCTGGAATCATGTTAATGGTACTCGGAAGAAACCATAGCCAAAGGTGTGTGATGACTTTAAGAGACCTGAAGAGACAAAACAGTGGTAGCCAGTGTCCCCCCATCATGAACACATCTCCAGGATGACCACACTGTAACAACCAATATGGCACCCACTTTCAGAATGTCGTCTCTCAAGCCTGGGTATCCCCAACATAATTTTATGGTGAAATTTTTAAAAAATGCCTCCCAACATTTTTCTGAAAACAAAATGCTTATTAAGTCAAGCACATCAACTTTTTTTTTTTTTTAAACATAAGCCCTACAATTGTTCAACATTGTGAATCCCTTTGTGCCAAGAAGCCCAGTCTCCCATCCAACTTAAGGTTCCAGTAGTTAGTCGTGGTGTGAAGGACTGAAGGGGGACTATGAGTGGAAGCTACTCCTCCCTCCCAGGAACACTTGCCCAAGAAAAG